>NC_058024.1:9755161-10062118 GCF_019176455.1 Solea senegalensis | reverse complement strand
GTTTGTAGACGACCTGTTTGAGACCATCTTCAGCACAGCACACAGAGGCAGCGCCCTGCCCCTCGCCATCAAATACATGTTTGACTTCTTGGACGAGCAGGCGGACAAACACTCCATATCAGACTCTGATGTGCGGCACACGTGGAAGAGCAACTGGTGAGCTGAGCCTCTTTCACACTCAAATTAGCAAGATTGAAGCCACTAAAAATAGGTAATCAACAGCACTTTAACAGCAGCAGTGCAGCAGAATGTACAGTGTTGTTAAATTCCCCTCCCTCAGGTATTTAATCACTCTGTCTCCTTTGTTCAGCCCGAGTGTTTATGCAGCTTCATTCGCTGCAGTTCTCTCTGCGCCTTTATAAACTGTCAAGTCCTTCTAACTGCAACTCTTCTTTCTCTCCCTCCCCCTTCCTTTTTTATCCCTTTCCCTTCATACCTTTAATCGCTCTAGTCTTCCGTTGCGGTTTTGGGTGAATGTGATCAAGAATCCACAGTTTGTGTTCGACATCCACAAGAACAGCATCACAGACGCCTGCTTATCTGTGGTGGCTCAGACCTTCATGGACTCGTGTTCAACATCAGAGCATAAACTGGGGAAAGACTCGCCCTCCAACAAGCTGCTCTACGCTAAAGACATCCCCAACTACAAGAACTGGGTAGAAAGGTACATGAGCAAAACGTGTCAGTTGCTTTGACATTTGGTTTAAAATTGCACCAGAAACTGTGGCTGTAAATAATGAACTGCCTGGTGTTTGTTGTAGGAAACATTGTGCAGGTTTGTTTATTGATTTGCCAAAGGCTTTTGACGCTGTAATCACAGATTATCTCTACCTTTTGATGAAGAATCCTTTAAGAGTCCTTTAATTCCAAGAGTAAGTAACACCTCTATCACCAGTGTTAATATACAGTGGTGTAAATATGTCAATTAAAGTCAGCTACAGACTCTTCACAGGAGGCAGATTTATTCCCAATAAGATCATTTGCTCTCTCATCATCCTCCTCTTCCTCACATATACTTCACACACTGGTATAGTCACATTAGATTAAGATGGAGGTAGAGATACGGTGACTCTTATTATTATTATTATTATTTAATGATTACATTGTTATTTGTTTACGTTTTTACACTCTGATCATGTGCTCTGGTATATGCAGTAGAAGTAGTATTTGTGCTCTCAGGGGACGCTCACGTAACACAGTTTTAAAACCATGGCGTTAAATGGTTTCATGCTCTCGGGTCGAGCTCGGTGCAGAGATGCTACCACATAGAATTCAAATGTTCTCTCACTTGTTGTCTTTTCTCCACGTGAGGGTATGGAAATACAAATTCCACACAATTCGAAAGTCCTGGGATTCGAACCGACAACCTACTTGCTGTGGGGGCTTAGTGCAAGTTTTTTTTTTTTTTTACCCTTGCTGAAGGTTGGGAAGTTGTCGATGAGTGCAATAGAAATGGTTTTAGTGAATAAAAGAGGACATTCACTGTTGGTGAACCATCTTCTTTTAGTGATTCTTTAGAAACTGTCTTCATAAATGCAGACTGAGATAAGTCATGTTGTCAGAGTTTGTTCTGATCATCAGTGACCAAGTAAAGAGTGAAGAGTCTTCCCTGAATAAACCCTTAAATGCCACACAGAGTTTTCCAGTTATTGATTTGATGTTGTGTCTGTGCAGGTACTACTCTGACATCTCGAGGATGTCGGCCATCAGTGACCAGGACATGAGTGCCTACTTAGCAGAGCAGTCACGCCTCCACGCCAACCAGTTCAACAGCATGTCGGCTCTGCACGAGATCTACTCCTACATTGTCAAGTACAAGGATGAGGTGAGGACATTTTCATCAAATGAGAGCGATTGAATCTTACACTTTTTTTCTGACTTCTCACACGTGTTGTTGAAGAGTCCAGTTTGCTTCATTGATTTAAGTGTAAACATGATCAGGCAGATTAGCAGTAGCACTTAGCAACTTTATCTAGTCCTTATTTTTAAGGTTTTTATTTGAGTGCCAGCTTTTACTAAAGCATTTACTGTCTCAAAACATATTTATTTAAAATTCAGTAGCATGGTGACACTTTCCCTTTCCCTTTCCGTTCTTAATTGTACATTTTCTAAATGTATTGGTTCGTTGGTTTGTGCTTTGTGTGTGAAGAATCCTTCCATGTTCTGAAAGCGAGCGCTTCCACATGTCCCAGCTCCTCTGACCTCTTCTCTTCTTCCCTGTCCTCAGATCTTGTCGGCTTTGGAGCGGGACGAGCAGGCGAGGAGACAGAGACTGAGGAGCAAACTGGAGCAGGTCATCGACACAATGGCCCTGAGCAGCTGAGGACCATCCAGCACCTCGCACCTCCTCCTCTTCACTCCTCGTCTCCATTCGTCTCTCTCCCTCTCTCTCCCTCTCTCTCTCTCTCTCTCTCTCTCTCTCTCTCTCTCTCTCGCTCCTCTCTCGTAGAAAACAAACAAAACTGCAGCCCCCAACGATACAGACAAACTGCTCGAGGACTGACGCAGTATACTGAGAACCTGGGGGGGGGGCGGGGGTTCGGCAGAGATGGGCGGGCATGTGTGCGCTTACATGTGTATGTGTGTGTTTGTGTGCGCGCCCTGGACAGCGTGAGACACTGGGACACTGGACTTGTTTTTTTGTGGAGAAACTTGTCGACTGACAGCATTTGGTTATCGTGGATGTTGGTGTCTTTGGTGGTTTGCTTGATTTTGATTTCAGGAGTTTTGTGCAGTGGTCACAAACACACAGTGGAAGCCTGAACATGAACTCCACACACACACACGGCATCACTGTTCACAGGATTGGACTAATCCGTGCTGAGCCAATGGAGAAGAGGCTGTCAAGGTCACGTGACCCCGCCGGGGGTGTCACCGTTTTAAAGGTTGATAGTGGTTGTATTTTTTTTCCCTTTTTCTTTTTTGTATAAATGTAATCAACTGCCCACTCTCTGATCTCTCGCCACTTGTATTACTGCTGAATTTGCACAATTTACAGAAACGTTACAAAGGAAGACTATATAGATATTATATATAAAATACAGCTACGTTTTTAAAAGAAAGATTAGGGAGCAAACATTTGAGTTGTTTTCCTTCTCGTTTTAAAACAAACACAATAAAAAAAACATGATTTGCTATTTCAAGTACAAAAGGAGAAAAAAGAAAACCTACGTAGACAAAAGGAAAAAACTATGAAAAAGAAACAAAAAAGTTGTACTGTGCCATGTTTTCTTTGAATGTTGTTTAGTGCAAAGACATTTTGTTAGATGGAATGTGCTATGATTTTTTTAAAATATAAACAATGCCTAGTGACTGAAAAAGAATCGTAATGAGTAATGAGTCCCATTTTAGATCCTTGTTGAAAGTAGCGGGAAAAAAGCCGCGGTCGCTGTTCCTCGTCCAATCGGTGCAATCGTTTGGTTTCAGGAAGCCAGATATTGTTGCTTTTACGGTGAGCGCACTGTCGTCTGGCTCTCAGGCTGGTTCTTTGGTTCAAGGGTCAGGAAGCGACAGCTCGGAGGTTCCCAAAGACTGGGTCGGGCCCCACAGATGTGTCATTGGAGATGTGTTTTTTAGGGTCCCCAAACAAATTTTCCCAACCTTTTAGTTTAGATGAATGTGTATATGTTTGAAATACCAAGCCTAAAATGAAGTTGTAGTCCAATGATTTGAATTTAAATTCAAAAATAATATTAGGTGTCACAGACGTGGCTGTAAGTGAATGGACACATTTGCTCTTGTCCTCATCGATGTTGTGATTTGCTCACGATAGTTTGCCACGTTCAAAAAAACAAAAAACAAAAAAAAAAGTGGGTCCTTGTGTAGAAAGTTTGGGAGACACCGTATTATGGTGACTGAACAATGAAGTAGCTACATTGCACTACCGCAAAATGTTCCCCATCTGCTCTGATTTGAAAAACACCGCAGCCACTGAAGTCTTGAGTCTGTGAGGATTGTGCGGGTCCAGGGTCGGTGGTTGTGCAGCGCGGGGGCTCTGTGGCAGTAAAGTCTCGCCACTCTCAGACTCCGTGGCTGCAGGAGCCTCGGTGAGGTCAGACGCAGCTTAGTGGAGTGATGAAACAAAGTTTCCAGCCTAAAGCCGCCTCTTTATTTTATTTTTTTTAAATCATTTTCTCAACGTTAATGCTCAAATAAAAGAGGGGGAAAGGAAAAGATAAAGTGAGTGTTTTCTCTCCACCTCTAACCTGTTCTATTTCAGACAGGGATTTTGCTTTTTTATCCATAAGGGGAGAACAAGAGGATAGAACAATTCAGAGGTGAGACACCTCTGCTCATTAGCGACGCGAGGCTGAGTAATCCTCCACTTAGCCCAAAACTAGCCTATTGCCATGTGTGGCTTAAGCTTTTTTTTTTATTACTGCTCTCCTTAGAGGATTCCTTTGTCTCTATCGCGCTCTTCGTTTTTTTTCTAAGTCATGATTTGTGGTGAGAAGTAATTGTTTTATTTTCTGCTTGCCGAAAAACCAAACTGTGGTCTGTAAAAATGTTTTCGTTGATGTTTTCATTTGTAAATTGTATACTTTTCACCATGAGCAAAAGCTATGTCATTTTTGTTTTGTAATCAGGTTTGTCTTTTTATTTTTCCACATGTAAATTGTACATTCGACGGTACGCAGAAGACAACATTCTCTTTAGTTTGCCTGAAAGTTTTTAAGTACTTGACGGAACTGGAGGTGTTTTTTTTTTTTTTTTTTTTTTTTTTTTTTCTGATCTCATGGATCAAAATGAGCATCAGTTGTCTTTGTGATGGAAATGTGACCTGCTGCTTTAACCTCGTACCTATTAGGGCTGTCATTTTGTGCTGATCATGAATGCTGTCAATGTCTTGGGTTTCTTTTAAAAAGAGAACAACCCTCTGTTACATCTGGGGCTCGACCATTTGGAATAAATATCTGATTGCGATTATTTTGACAGGAATTGCGATCGCGGTATCAGAGGGGAATTTTTGCATCTTCATTCTCATTTACATTGAAAATGATGACTGTGTGATACTTGTGCAGATCTGTGAGAGACAAAGATGTTCTCTTCAGTCTGTCGAATAAGACGTGTATAGATGGAAGTCACATCTGAAAATAGGAAACACACATCCTTCCAAATTCATGTTAAAGCTGCCATTTTGTCTGATGTGACTCTGTGCTCTGAGCCTAAGTTAAGTGAACGTCTGTTAGGACATAATCGTTTTTTTTTTGTATCATTGGACAGCTCTGCTCGCGTTAGACGAGAAATTACAGTTCAAATCCTTTCTCTTGTTGCCAAAATATGCTTTGTACACCTCATTTTCCTGGTTTTTGTCCAGCTGACCTTTCTGCTGTATGTGAACATGTCGCTGCTGTCACACTTGATCACACGGTAAAGACAAAGACGGCTGCTGGTCCAGACTTCAGCAGTGCACAAACACAAGTGAAGGCTTCTTTTCTTCTTCTTCTTCTTCTTTTTTCTTCTTCTTCTTCTTCTTTTTTAAAGACAAACATTCTCAGTTATTCTCAGGTTCATGCTTTATTTGGGTCGGGGTGTGTTTTTCTTGTTTTTTTTTTTACTTGCCTTTTTAAGAGCATCCACACACAAACCTTCCAGCTCTGTCCTTCATTGTCATAGCGGACATCATTGCATGTTCCGAGGTCTGCTGTGTTTGCTGTGATCTAGAGGAGCAGCATCTGCTGCTGACCGTAGTTTGACAGAGTCGCCGGGATGTTTTGCTGTTTTTATGTCCAATCAGAACAAAGGAACTCACGTGAATTCACTGCCTACAGTTTTTCAGCACAAAGCCGCGTATCTCATGTTTAATCCCCCAGCTCTACGTACAAACTAAGTCACACTTATGCCTTTCTCCAAAACACCATTCTGTTGAGTTGTTTTTGTGTTTTTGTTTTTCTCCCCCTGCTGTTCTCCATTTCTGAAAATGTGATGTTTTTATTTGTTTTTCAAAGAAGGAAGTTGCATATAGGCTCCTAGGAAAACGCAAAGCAAAGGACTTTTAATACTACAGACCTCAGACTTGAAGCGACTGTCACAAGTTTGCAGGTTCAACATTCATTGTGTAAATATTCTGTTATTTCCTATTTTGCAGATTAACTACTTGTAAATAAACACGCATCAAGGAGAGATTAAACATTTTTTGCTAAATAACGTGTGACGTGGGATTTCATTTCATGTACAGTAGGTTAGATACCACAGTATATGGTGATATAATGTATGTTATTACAGTTACTTTATATAATGTATATGTGTATTTGTTATTTCCTGACCTGTTACTTTCCTCTTATTTGCACAGGGAATATTATCACAACTGAATCCTGAGGAGATTATCAGCTTTAGTGACAAGTAAGTGGTAACTAACACATTGTTTTTACATGACTTTTATTATTTTGTACAGTCGTTCAAACACCTACAATCCTCTGAACAACCATATAGTGTCATAGTAGTTACTTAACCCTCGTATGACCATAACTGTAACAAGGCTGCCTGGATTTATTCAGATTTTATGGCTGTAGAATTGTCAAAAAATGTTCAATGAGTGAATTCTTCTGCGCCCTTTTTCCAAGATAACTAATATCTGGCAGTTCAACATTACTGTGTCTGTGCAGTAACAGTTTAGAGGAATAAAAGACAAAAAACGGATATGATTTGTGTGGAAGTTTATAACAAAATAGGAACTGGACTTTTAGTTTTCCAGTTTCTGCCTGTTTTTGGAGTTCATGTGCAGGCGTTTCTATTTAAACTGTGTTGGTCCCACTGCCCTGCATGTTTTAGATGTTTCTCTGCTCCCTAAGTATCGCAAATGGTGTAGGAGTTAAGGTAATGAGGAGTACGCATGCCCAATCCTGTCGGCGACGAGCCAGAATACGCCTGTTTTAAGAAGTTCATCACTGTCAGATGTCGGTCATGATTTATAGGACGTGATATTACAGAACTGATTTTTAAACTCATCAGTCACCAGGGGATTTTATTAAACCGCTGATGAAAAGCTGGCGTCAGCTTTAACCCTGCAGGGTTGAGACAAATATTACAAGATGTGGACGTTTCAAAGTAGTTTTTATCAGGTTTAATAGAATTGTCAAACAGATATTAAGTCTTAGTATTGTTTTTTTCACAAAAAACTGTAGCCCAGAGTGTTTTTAACATTTACACTGTCTTGAATACGCAGTTATATATATATATATATACAGATATATATATAATAATATAAGTTATATTTCAGGGTTTTTTAAGTGTGGTTGTAAGAGATACTGAAGCTCACCTGCAGGGACACAAGGAGAAGAGATTTTTAGCCAATAAACCAACAGGTCATCAAATACAATCTAAGAACATGTTTGCCGCCAACTGTTAGACAGCCTTCTTGACTGGAGACTCAAGTTTGTAAATCAAATTTCCCCCACTTTGTTTAAGTTATAGCAGTCACTGTGCACCAAAGTCCACTGAGAAAATCTGTGTTTTTAGTTCACAAAGACTCGAGAGCTGTCGGTTTCCTGCTGCCTTGTTGAGTGTGTTTGCTTTAGTTAACCTGATCTACAGTTCGGCATTGTTTGCTTTGATTCTTGTGTCGGACGTCTTGCCTCTTCCTGTGACGACCCTCTCTGACCAATCAGTGGCCGGCAGTCTGATGACATCACACATAGTATTCAGCTCAGCTCACTTGGAACCTCACCTGAGCAGGTGCTAAAAGAAGTAGCAGGTACTGTCACTAATGGAAAAGCAAAATAACCGTGCCGTGCCGAGGCGAGTCAAGTATCGCTGGTGGAAAAGGGGCTCATGTGTCAGTACTTCACAGACTCCTGATCCTTAATTCACACTGTATCTGCTGCTCTTAAGCCCTATTTATGTTTCTAATTATATGTAGTTTTTATTTACATTTTTAATTTATTCAGATTTATTTCATTTCATTTCCTTCATGTCTAACATTGATGGATCCTGCTGTGCCTCAAGCTCCTACTGGATGGCTGAATTTCCTGTCTGTCTGTCTGTCCCTCCGTCCTTTTTAGATTTGCACATTTGTGTCAGCATTTGAAGAAGAAGCAGATTTTTGCAGTCCTGAGGTTTTTCCTCTTCATATTCAGCACATTCTCTCTTTCATCCATTGTAGCGTCTTAATGGAATGTGCCAATATTTTAGTGTCAAAGAAGTGAGGCTCAAAATGTTCACAGTCAAGTGCAAGTTTTCTTGTCAGCCTGCAGCGTGATGGCTTCCCTCCTCCGTCTCCCTGCCTTTCACAACAGGACCGGCGTCATTAATCATTCTTATGGGGGATGCACTCGAGTGGCTGCTCGGGGTTGGTTCTCTGGAGGTGTTAATACGAACACGTTTACCCCCCGACTGTACATCATGCTTGCACTGCCCTCAGCTTACCCGAGCACTGACATGGAAGAGCGGCTCTGGCTTTATAATACAGTGGTGCATCGGCTGGATCGCATCAATTCAACATGTATTTGTTGCTGAACATGGAGTCAAGGAGCAACAAGGAGATTGAACCAAGAATGAACCAAAACCCCTGTGTCCTGGGTGGTTTTTTTCCTGGCCTGCCGTAAACTGTCAGCACTTCCCTCTCTCTTTCTCTCTCTCTCTCTCTCTCTCTCTCTCTCTCCCCCCGCGAGCAGATTCAATGAGCCCAGATAGACAGAAAATGTTATCGTTTGCACCATGTGTAACCAGCCGGGCTAATTCAATTAAAATTCCATCCAAGGAGGAACGCTGAAATTGCGTAATGGTCGTGGGAGCACTGAATCTGGTAATGATCCTGTCAAGAGGCAAATGATCTTGTGGCGCGAACATTATGATAAATGCCTTGCAAAGCACAAGATGCTCGTTTCTTCACCTCCCCGCTCTGCCCTCCTCCCCCCTCCGACTCTCTTTGCATGGAAAATTCTTTTACTATAGTTAATAAAGCGATGATCTATATATTCCCTCCCCCCCCTCCCCCCTTTTCTCTTTAATCTCCTTTAGTTACAATTGAAGATGGCTCTGTGTTTTATCGTGCACTGAACCCGGTGAAATTGGAATTCTATTTTTGCTGTAGAGTCTTTTGGCATCTGTCAGTGTGCATTGCATCAGGAGTCTGGCGGAACCAAGAGCACCAGGAGCAGCAGTGGTTTCTAAATCCGGTGAGCGGCTCAGTTGCTCCTGGAGAGGCAAAGGTGACAGCCGTGACCGCGCGGGGGGTGGAGGCTACGCCATGGATTACTGTCACCGATCTTAACTTATCATGCACAGAAGAAGAAGAAAACCAAATCGCTGTGAGTCTGTAAGCGATGAGTAGGTGTGAAGTACAGGTGCTGCCAAACATCAGCCCACCGCAGACGTCCCAGCATGCACGAGTCTGCTGTTAGTTCAGCTGTTTACTCATTACAAGTGCCAGTAAAAATCATTCTAACACTAACTTTTCACTAAATAAAAGATACCAGAAGATGTGCATGATATTAACAAACATCTATTTATTTAAATATTGACACCATCCATCCATCTTCTACCGCTTTATCCTCCACATGATTTGGGGGGGACATATAGAGACAAACAACCGTCCACTCTTACACTCACATCTACAGTCAATTTAGTGTGTCCAATTTACCTAATCCCCAAATCTGCATGTTTTTTGTATTGAACCTGGAGAAAACCCACGCACACACGGGGAGAACATGTAAACTCCATGCAGAAAGGCCCTCATTCCGACCGGGTCAGTGAATATAATTATAAACACTTGCAGTCGATATTGTCCTTAATAAAAACACTACACTCTCGTGAGGACGTCACATAGTGCACCCTAGGAAATTTTTATTCTGGGCCATAACGAAAAATTTGACAGATCACCCCACTCATGAGAAATGCCGCTCCACAAACAAAAACAGCAAATGGAAGAAGTGCCGACAGTACCGGTCCACTTCAAGGCCGACTGGTACAGACAGAAGAGGCAAAACAAACCGAGACAGGAGAGTACTGCAAAAATAGATGAAACAAAAATACCTGCGGGAAACACAAGAAGCAGGAACAGGTAACCAAACACAGCAAAGCAGAGTGTAGACAAACTGACAAAGAGACTGAGGAGTCCAGAGACTAAAATACATCAGAGAGACAAGAGATAATACCACATGTGAAACTCATGAGAATCCGGCACGGATCGACGACCTCAAAGGTGGAAACACAGGAAGTCAATCCAAGACAAAAACAAACACGAGGAGGAACTGCTCTCTAGAGCTCCAGTAGCTGACATCACACGATCCTGTCATGCAACACTTGGAATCAAACCAGCGCCATTTTGGCAGGAAGCTGCACTCTTTAAATCCATAGACGCACAGAATGTTGCACAAGCGACTCATCTCTCTGCCCGCTGCTTTCAGAAAAAGTGAAGACGGTGGATCACCGTTGTGTCACGGGACGACAAAACAAGTCAACGGGAGAACATTTTACCAAAGATCCTGAGGGACGTGGGAGCCCACAGGAAACAGGCGTGGTGATGAGTTCATATCAGATACACAATCCAAACCTTATTAACTTTATTAGTCCTGTTTATTCTACACGCTTCCATTTTGATGTGTAAGAGGTCGCGACAAAGGAAAAAATTATCAGAAGGGTGAAGATCTCAGGTTACTGCAGGTCTGGAATGATATCCCCTCCAGCTGTTTCCATATTCACGAAAAGCACAGCAGGAACGTCACAAGAGTCACATATTATTCATTGTGATATTCTGTCCGATCTGTGTGGATTTAAAGTGCACAGTGAACACTTAAAACTTGCCACCACAGAGGTGAAAACAAACCAAGTCACATGATGTCCAGTGATGTATGAAAAACCTAAACACAAGGAAACCCAGGAACAAAGATCTAACAAGAGAACCGAATAAACAAATCACCATCTACAGTCAGTCCAAGTCAGAGGTAAACATGCTCTAATCAGTATCTCTTCTGTTACAATGTTACGAAGCCCACGCGCAGCAGACTGCAGCCTCTTTCCGTGATCAACTACCAGCTCAGCATCAAACAGCGAGCAGGCAGTTAGTAAACGAGGTGGAGACGAGCGCGGAGCGTTTGTCAGCTAATTAACCAAACTGTTCCCGGAGGAGACAAGACCAAATATCAGGCTTATGTTGTGAATATGTGCAAAAAAACTATTGAATCAAATCACTATTATTTGCACAGCGACGTGTGTACAGTATCGAAGTGGACGTAGTCTTCTTCTTGGGCTCCTTTTGGACGACACCAGCTGTCAATCACACAGTTGTTCATTCATACAGTATGTGTAGTGTTTAATTGCCACCAGGAGTCGCCCCCTGGTGGCTAGAGTTTTCTCATTTCATTCCATTGTGACAATTTGTCACGTACCTCAACTACAGGCTGCCAAAAAGTGGGACAGATTGTTTTGTTTGCCTTCTCAACTTTTGATGATTAAAATGAAAGAAAATGAATGAATTAAACTTTACCTCTTGGTGGAAACAAGGATCTATAATAGTAGAAAAAGAAAGAGTTTTAATCAGGAGTAAAGCATGGACAGACCTTTTGACCTCTCAACCTCTACTCCCCTTCCCAATCCATATTTTTGCTGTATATTTTTTCCGTTTTGAAATCCTTTGAAATCCTTCTCTATTAAAATTAAAAACATCCCATTAGAAAACACATTACAATCAGTCAGTTAATAAAAACGATCTAGATTCAAGTGCATTATTTCTACAGCTTCAAACATTGATTTCTTTTCTTTCCTGATTAAAACTCGTCCTTGTGGTTGCACACGGAAAAACAGAAACTTTGTTCATGTAATATTTGCAGTCACTGTAATTTTGATTAATGGTTGAGTCATTTTTAAGGCAGACAGGCTCTTTTCTAATTTTCTGCAAACTGTAATTTATGTGTCACAAGTTTCATAAAACCTTGAACCAATTATAATCCTTTTGTGTCATTTGAAAAGTTAAGTTTAGTCTCCTAAAATATTTGGGAACAGATTAAATTAATTAGACAGAAACAGAAACAGCCGACAACTGCGCAGCACATGAGCGGCTCAGGCAGAACGACTTTAAATAAAGTCTGAGGACACGAACGCACAAGGATGAGAATCCACTACAGTTTTGGATTTTTTGGCTTCTTATCCTCATGGAACCAGAGTTTTAGGAAAACCACCTTTTGTGTTTTTAAGTATACAACCAATAAGCAACTGTGGGAAAACAATGACGTCATAGCTCCACCCTTTTTAACCCTTCACCCCTCTAGACGCCATTCTGCTTCTTGTGTCTGAAGTTTGTAGACGGTGCACAAGTATTTCCATCTTCTTCTGTGTTTTTAGTGTATTTCTGTGGTGGTGTTTCCCAACCCTGGTCCCATGTGTTAGAGCCAACACGGTGTTAGAGCAGGGAAACATCGGTGCCAGTGCAGTACCGAGCAGTGCCACCAGTGTTTTAGCTCTGGCTCATACTCTCCACGTTGTCTTGTCTCTTCTTCGAGCGTTGTGATGTAAAGACTGTATTTGAATACCCGTGGATTTCCCTACGTAATCTCAGGGGTTCCGTCTTCTTCATGGTCTCTTTTCACCCAAACAATCGTGCACCACTGACCGGCCTGGACAGGGAACAAACTCAAACCGTAGGTGTTCTTACATCATCAGACATCTTAGTCTGTGTCGGGTTATTATGTTCCTGCGTGGGTAATTAGACCAACCATGATACATTCAAAGTCACTTAAATTGTCTTTCTTCTTTATTCTGATGCTTGGTTTGAACTTTAGCAGACAGTCATGACCATCACGGAATTAATTAAGTTGCTGTCATATAATTGGCTGAATTGGACAGGTGTACCTAACAAAGTGGTGGGTGAGTGTACACTTATGTAGTTCACATTTGTATTGGGCCTTTAATGGATCACCTTTAATGGAGCTTTCACATTTGATTAACTTCCTCTGTTTCAAATAGATAATGGGTTGAACTTGACTTCCAAGCGTCACCTTGGTCACCTTTGAACTTTCCTTCCTCCATAAATACATACATACACACACACACAGTGCAAACAGACCTAGTCCCATGAGGAGACCACCCCCACCTCGACCCCCTGCTGTGAGCGTGAGGAGATGGTCTTCCCCTCCAGGTGAAGGGTCATGTCCCCCAGGGTCTGGAGGAGTCTGTCTGATTAGCCCATCTACCCTTCAAACCTCCACTCTGCTTTGTGTGTGTGTGTGTGTGTGTGTGTGTGTGTGTGTGTGTGTGTGTGTGTGTGTGTGTGCTGTGGTGCGGTGTGTGTTTGTAGAAATGCTTCACATGCATGCAGTCCATCATGTGCTGTTGCTGTGCATACGTGCATGGTTTGTGCTGAGGTCAGAGAGGTCAACTGCAGACTTCCCACACAAAACACCGTCAGTCAATTTAATCACAACTCAAGCAGCTGACAGACCAGACTGAGAGAATGCTGTGGAAATGCTGCTAATGGCGGAAGTCCACAACGGCCTCTCCCCCCCCCCCCCCACACACACACACACAGTGCAGCCCCTTTTGATCTTCAAATGTGTGTCTTTGGCAATTTTCCCCCCTCCGTCTTGCAGCTTCGTCGAACCTCACTTGAAAGGCGCTGCTTTTCCTCGGAGACAAGACTGAATCTCTTTAGGTCTATTGTGGCATTAAGCTTTGAGGAGGCGCAACAAAGACGTCAACCAGATATGCACATATTTTTTTAGTTGCTTATTTTTTTCTCAATTATTTGAACGATTCTTGAAAGAGCAGCTCCTCAGACAATAAGTGCAATTATTCTCTGCGTTATTTCCCCGCTTGGTAATTAGCCGCGATGTGTTGCAGTCAAAAAACAAAAAAAAAAAAGAATTGCATTGTGTGTTCTTTAAAGATAACAGCACAGAACAGATGAAACTGAAAGAATGTTTACTCAGAGATGTGCGTGTGTGAAGCATTTTAAAACATTCACTCAGAGCAAATTTAATGATAAATTATTAACGGCGGTTAGACGTATCAGAGGACGCCAGATGCAGCTTAAATCCCTCAAAGATTTCGAATAAGCTTTGCCCTTTAACCCTCACATTCAGCTCATCTGTCGGCCTTTTATGTGTGATCAACAGACTTGCTCTGAACATGCCACTTTCACACTCGCAGCGTCCTCTTCCTCCCGTACATTCACGGGCGCTGTCACTTTGATGTCACAGGGATGTGGTGTGCGTTTGAGCCGCTCATGAATTAATTAATCACTTCTTGGGAACGTCTCAAACACAGCAGCTATAGTGATCAAGTGCTTTGTGGGACTGAGATAAGGCTTGGACATTGTCTGGCAATGGAACTGACACAAGGACCCTTAATTAGTTTAATTAATTAGCCATGGGGATGAGGCCACGGTGGATATGTGTGAGTGTGTGTGTGTGTGTGTGTGGAGGCACCACAAGTGACAGCCACCTGGAGATCGAGGTTTAATGGTGCGTTCCAGTTGTAGTAGTTGTAGTTCTTTTCCCTGACTTCTCAAATGGTGTAAACGCTGTAAACTCATAGGTGACGTCACTCTCAGGTCTGACCTCCTACCGCGGTACAAAGCACCATTAGTACTGCTGTTTACTGCAGTTGTAATGAGATGCGAGGTTACAGTATAAATGATTCTTGTTGACGAGAAAGACGCGATTTCCTGTTGATGCTCACATGACAGCACTCACTCACACACAAACAAACTGTGGTTTAAATCTTTGGAAACTCACAAATTTGTGAGAATTCACATACGTGTAGCGCAGGGAAAACTATGTTTATGGCTTGTTACATGTAATTGCATCAAGCCATACTTGCAGTGTTAGTTTGTGTTAGTTAACTGGACTTTTAATTAACGTTATAATGCTTTGTCTATATCGCCTCTGATTCGCTTTGCAGTTAGCGTTATATCGCCACCTACACGACGACTTGGCATGCTTTTGACAGCATTCATCCCTGTTTGTGTTTTTATGTGGACAGCATTATGTCCTCATGTGCACTATATGCCTGATACAGACAGCAGCTTCATCTGATGTAAAGTCTGGAAGCAGTCAAAAATGTGCGGTTGTGACCAAGGTTAAAATGTTTTATTTATGCACAAAGTCACCACAAGTTTAAATATTTGACAGAGCCAGACAAACATTTATTTTAAATCCTCAAACTGCACAAGACTAAAATAAGTGCCTCCTGAAATAAAATCTGTCTCATTTGTAAAGCTCACATACACTGAACAACCACCCCCACCAAAATAATACCTTTTAACTCAGCAAAAAATGTATTAATATTGTATTTATGAACATGCAAGCCTGTTTTAACTGGTTAAACTGGTGCTCTCCCAGTCTGCTACTAACTAACTGGAAACGGCTGCTTGAATTACTGCATGATATGAAAATTCTGCTGCTGCTGCTCATCTCCCAGCCCCAGCCAGCCCCACTGCCAAATGCTCAGATGTGATTTTATGTAGTGTAGCAGGGATATTACAGTGCATATTCCCTGGTAGCTCATACATCAGCCTGTGCAGAGTATATAAAAATGTCTCCATTCACTAGCAAAGACAAAAAGCTCCTGGGTGACAAAAGGAGAGCTACAAAGAAGCATGAGAATAAGTAAATACTGTAAACGTTATGCACTCACTGCCACTTTATTAGGTACACCTGTTTAACTGCATTTTAAGACAAATATATAGTCAGCCAATCATGTGGCTCAGTGCATTTAGCATTGCAAGTAGCTGCTAGGGTTCAAACCAAGCATCAGCAGGGAGAGGAACAGTTATTTAAGTGACAGGACATGGCCGGAACCTTCTAATCTACTGAAATTTCCACACAAAGCTATCTCTTTTTTTCTTTTCTTACAAAGAATGGTCTAAAAAAAAGAGAAAATATCCAGTGAGCGGCAGTTTTCCAGGCATAAATGCACAGTCGATCTCACAGGTCAGGAGAGAATGGTAACTCTGGCAGCAGATGGGCTACAGCAGCAGACGACCACACCGGGTGCCACTCCTGCCATTTTATAAGGTTTATAAGGTGTCCTCTGACCCCAGTAAACTGTACTGTACTGCAGATAAATATGTCTTCTATCCCAGTGTTGCATGCACATATTCATCTAAAATCCCCTTTCATAGCTGTCCGACTTGACTACTTTATTGCTTTAGTTTTTACAATAGAAAAAATAAGCAATGCAGTTCACTCCAGAAGGCCTGGAATCACTGATAGAGAGAAAAGAAATAGGCAACAATGAAAGGAGAAGTTCACAGTGCACAGCTTCTTTCCATTGGCCATGAATTTTTTATAGCCCTGTTACTTGTCACTTCCTCTCTCCTGCCTTTGTCTGCTGAGTACAGTTCTCCTTGTGCCGGAGCTCTTGAAAAGCACAGAGCCATGACCTTCTCCTCTCTTCTCTGCACGGCGTTTTTCTTGAAAGGGAGGACAAGTAATGGAAGAGAGAGAGAGAGAGAGAGCACAAGAAAGGGAACGTTAGAGGAGGAAGCGGTTGATGCAGCACAGGTGGATGGAGAGGTGCCTTCAGTGTCAGGTAGTCATGGTAACCTGTTAGAGAGGAGGAAAGTTGGAAGAGAGTTGAAAGAGGGTTGGTGTTAACTGGTGAGGACCATCTCACCTCACACTTCATGTGAAGGCAAAGGTTTTGTCCTCTGAGGGGAGGAGCGAGTGCTGATTGATGAATATGTCAAGTCATCATCAACGTGAAAGAAAGAATACAAAGGAATATTCAAAATGAAAACGGACATGTTTTCAAGGACACACTGAAAACACAAACCATTTTTAAAAAGAGCCTCGCAGCACACTGACGTAAGGTCAGCCAGAAATCTGGCGTCAAAACAGCTGGGATTGGCGCCGGCACCCCCTGCAGTCCTCATGTGGAGGATAAAGCGGTAGAAGATGAGTGAGTGAGTGATTTATGTGACCTCAGATTAAGCCTTCATATACTTTAGGTCACACTTCTGGTAAGACATAACCACAAGTTTAACTGGGAGACAGCTTCTTGTAGCCTCCTTCATTTGGAGTGGGATGACTGGAGGTTTTGTTCCACAAGAATCACAGTCTAGTCCACCTGAAAACTCCTGAAAAGAACCACAAAAGTCTTACTTTGCATGCCGTAAAAACCCATACAACAGGGTTAGGGTGGAGAGGACGCAGGCCAGTGGCAGTAACACCTTGCTTACTGACACCGCCATCTTGCGCTGCTGTGTTTCTTAAAAAGCAGAAGCTTACTATGCAAATGATGGTATGTGGAGACCACCATTGTTCCCTGACATGCATGTGAACGGGAAAGGTGAGTTCTGTTGTCTCACAAATTTTTTACACACAAGACCAGACGTGTCTGTCTTGTGGGCCAACTGTGGGACCTGGACAGGTTTAAATGTGGCCCCTGCCTTCCCTCTTCAATGTTATTGCCAGCTTGATCAAATAGAATGAATAAATCAAACAAGTCCAAGTTGCAAGTTACAATACTTTTTTAGTGTAGAGAACTGTGTTTGCCTGATTTGCCAACGTCATATTATTATTGTTAAGAATTTAAATGTAAAGAGACACGATCAGACAAACAACATATTAAATTTCTGCCCTAAATGTTACACACTGACCCTTTAAAAATAACTGATTTGTGCACAAAAGCAGGCTCGAGGTAGAACATCAGAGGAAAGCAGTTATGAGGAGGCAGCAGGTGTTTGTCTGATAATGACCAGGTGGAGGAAGCTCAGCTCAGTTTTACTCCAATCGTTCTCCTGAGTCCTGTGGGGCACAGAAGTAGGAGGCAGACGGAGAGGAAAAGGAAGGCGAGGTGAAAGGAGGTGAAAGTAGCCGCGAGTCTGGGGAGGTGTTGCCAACATACCAGCAGACATGCTATCAGCCTCCACCTGAGCTCCTGTCAGGACCACGCTCCTCAGCCAGATCGATCACCGGACTGTGAGAGAACAAGAAGAGGCCTGACCTGCAACATGGTGCCACAGAGAGGCATTTCCATCAACATATAATCCCCTGAATGTCACGGTGTATTATGAACTGCTGTCGTCATCAGGTACTTTAAGAGTCAGGTATCTCCACGCACTGCCTTTTTTTCACTGCAGGTGGTGGAGGAAAACTTTCTGCCCTGAATTAAACCTCTCTCCAACTTTCCTGTTATCAAATTTATCATTCAGTAATGATCATAGATCACTGTATATAAAAAGTGGACATTGTCTTCCAGGAAGTAAGAACTTACTGAATAGCCATCAGGGAATGATACTGCTTGTTGCAAAAGAGCTCTATGGGAAAATTCCAGAGTTGTTAATGGTCTCAAGTGCAAGTTTCAGCTAATTTTCAACAGGACATGGTCAGTTTTGCAAATGATTTTCTCATTTAGCAGAAAAAAGATGAAGCATTATGAGTACTTATGAGTGGACATCAGTGTGATTGGACTGTCCAGTGGGGGCCTGATTGCAAATGACATTTGTACATTTTCTGTTTCAAAAACCAGTCGAATCCCAAATATTGAGGCTTCAAAACAAAGTTTGCTTTGCAGCTGGAAGACTGTGTTGTGTTTTTTTTGTTACATTTATTCATTAACTGTGATATATATAGCTTTAATTTCACTTATTGACTGTGATGTGTGCAGCACCACTGAACCCAAAGTGTCCATTTTCCATAAGGGGACAATGAAGTATCTGAAATAAGTTTTTAGTTGACTGTGAGGTCTTAACTGTCGTAGGTTTCTCTTTTTCAGCCTCATAAATATACAACAGGCACAGTCAGAGAATATATTTTGGTGTAATCTATTCTGTAACATTAAAAATGGTATACTTGTACAAATTCCAAAGAAAATATTGTAGAAATGTTTTTTTTTCTCATCAAACTCATCAAACTCCTCCCATCAGATGCAATAATTCTGCCTAAAAACGTTTTTGAAGAGTAATTTTCATAAAGGCATACATATTTTACACAAAAATCTTAACTTTAAGATTTAACTTTCGTTCACCACCAACCTGATTTAAAATATTTAAAAAAACAACAAAAAACAAACAAACAACGGATTACGTAACTCACGTGACGTCACGGCGCCAGGATTTCCTTCATAATCAGGAAAAAAAGATGCACCTGTTGTTGACAGTGGATTACGGTGAAGAAACGGCAGTGGATGACGTGGTGAGTGTTCAAGAGACTATGTAAGACAAAAACTAATAATTTTTTATAACAAAGTGAACGTCCTTAACTGAACTACTGGGTTTTTCAAAGAAAGTTTGCAACAGTTTAATGAGCAGCGCGCGCGCACGTGTTTTTGTTTGCGTGAACATGCCAGGTGTGTGTGTAAGTGTGTTTGGACACGAGGAAGAGAAATAGTGTCTACAACTATTTAATAATATGTGTTAATATGTATAATTCACTGTTTCACATGTGGAACTACTGTTTTCAGCTGTATGTTTCCCTATTGTCCGTTTTTGTGGGTGCTCCTGTGTGTGAGGGTGTGTCGGGAGGACTCCATTTTGGTCCATTTGGTAATTTAAATGCACCCACTTTATTATTATGTTCAGGTCACTGGCTTAGTGTGTGTGTCTGTGTACATCACCACATTGTTTTACATTAAAACGATTTGGCTCAGTCAACTGTAGTTTCTGAAATGTCAAGTTAGATTATTCCAGCCACAGTTCACATTTTCATCCTCACTGTAACCACAACCACACAAATGAGGTTCTTCTTCATTAGAACCAGGTTTTAGTCCTGATAAAGGACTCTAAAGTGCTTTTAGTGATTCTCAGATTCAGGGATCCTTGCTTAGTAGAGCAGGTCATTCCATGTCAGGTTCTGTAGAGACGAGGCAACACTCCCTCCTGTAGCGTTCTGGGACCACGTAAATGGAACAGGCCAGCAAATGTGTGTCATTGAAAAGGTTCTTCCCAGCAAAACATGCAAGCACATGCATTCTTAAAAATTCTCTGTAGGAAGGACAGTCCATCTTAAAACTTAATGATACTTGTGCACCACCCATTCAGTTTGTGGCTGTGTTGGCTTGTGTGTGTTATGTGTATTTTGGTATGTTTGATTTAGCGATGAACAATAAATCAATTTTTTTTTAGTGTCAAATTACCATTTTAGATTAAATATTGTTCTGCACAAATCGCAGGGTAATAATTTCAAAAATTGTTATTCAAATGAGAATGATTTTGGAAAAAATATACAATTTCTTCTCACATTGTGAATCACATAGCAATCATTCTGCCCTAGTTTGAGTGTTCACTATTACTATTACACAGCAAAAATTGTTTATTTTTATTTTTACATTAAACATAAATGCAGACATTGATAAAATGACATGATAAGAGCAACTAATGACAGTTTGAAATCATTCAGACACCACTGTGTGAGGAGCAGAAGTGGCTGTGTTGCATTTCTATCAATATCCTCTTTTCCAAGCACTGCTAAAGTCGGCAGCACTGCAATAGTCGGCAGCACTGCACACACCGGTGAGAAAAGGTCAGGATAATGTGGTAAATACATTAATAGTATGGGGAATTGGTTTGATTGATGCACACCCACAGATCACCTACAGCAATGTAGATTTAGTGACAATTTTAATTACATTAACACATTTTTAAACACCTACTGATATTTCATATCCTTGTCATTTGGTGATTAGTCATTTACTGTTTTTTTTCTTAGAAGCTCTGTTATTTTTCCCGTGGACATTGCTGTCAGTGGAAGTTATTTTCTCTGTTTGACTTCTGCATAAAATGTGACACATACTTGTGTTTAAGAAATCGTGTGCTTTACTGAGTCTCTAGAGTAACCGAAGAACTTGGAAGGACTTTTTTTTTTCTCTACTTATGTTGAAGCACAAAGTCCTCAACCTAATGTCGTTCAGAAACTATAGGATCATTAAACACTTGTTGTTGTCATGTAGACTGTTATGGTCTGGTTGAGGAGCACTCTGCGAAACTGCTGTCAGTTTGGTCCTCATGGTCTGGCTGATTCAAATAACGCTTGACAGAAAACCTCCCTCACATCTGACTACTGATACCATAGGACAAGCACAGGTGTACAACATGAAATAAATGATGGCTGCCGAGGTCCATTTAGTTGCATCCTATTATTATTCACCTGACACATTATGCAATTAAGCAGATAAATTATAAAGACTAGAAAAAAGAATCATGTGAGTCAGTTTCTAATGAGGGAGAGTCAGCGCTTGCAGGATTTTTACTGAATTGATAGAAATAAATACTTCCTACACTGAAGGAGAGGACAGTAAAGTCTACCACTTTGCTGCTTAAGGACAGACTTTAAGACGTATGTACAGACTTTAAGACGTCTGTCAGATTTGGAAGATTTGAGGACATTTTGTTTTTTCCACAAACAAAATGTCAGTGAAAAGTTATAAGTGCAGGATTTTATTCACAAGATAGAGAACAAAGCGCGTAGTCTATGTATTGAACGTGGATTTGGCATCTCTAAACGTAGCTTTCTCTGCCATTATTCCACCGTAAACGCCGAAATGTCGCGTAACAATGTCTGTCGAGTGAAACTAGCAGGGACTGTTACTTACTGTACTTTAGATGTACAGTATTTGCCATGCTGTATTAATTATCATATTGCACGAAGAAGGGCAGTGATGTATCACTGAATCGATATTTTGAAGAAAGAGCATTGAACTCATGTAGGCATGTATGTTATTGTCTGAACATTGTGTGAATAAGTATGAAACATAGGTGATAGCAAACGTGCTGCACATTGCTGTTGCTGAATGAATGTGTGAGTGAATGGTTGAATGGCAAAACTGTTGTGTAAAGAGGCTTTGAGTGGTCATCAAGACTTGAAGCGCTATATAAATACAGACCATTTAACATTCATTGATTGGTACATTAGTTTGGCGAGTGCAGGCTGTATTGATTCTGGTTTATGTTTCCCTGGTTAAATCTTGAGATGGAGTTTGTGTGCAAGAGGCAGGATAATATGACGTTTTGAAAAAGCAAAAAAAAAGTGGATGATGATTCTAACATTGCTGTTTGATCGTCAGAATCTCACACGCCAAAATTTCAAGTGTTAAAAGTTAAATGCACGACTCCTTCATTTTGGCGTCTTTCGTATTTATCCATCAACACTGAATACATTCTTTCAAGAAATGCTGCCTCTTGTGAATCTTAAATATTAAACGTTTACCTGTAACACGAAAAAAAGATGAGAGTCAAAATTAATTTTGTGAAAAATTCTGTTTGGCATCTGTGCAATGTTTTTAATTTTCCCAGGATGCAGGGGCCTTGGTGTTTTGGCGGTGTCACACTTTTTGACAGCTCAGTGCTATCTGCCTAGATTGTTTTCCTGTTTGGCAGATACATTTCTTCTTCCCATCTAGTCCCCCATGCAATCTCTCTCTCTCTCTCTCTCTCTCGCTCACTGGAAAGTTTATGTTTTCATTCCGTATGTGGGAAATAAAGCTTGTCAGAGCCGTTGTGAAAAAGTTTCCTGTGTTTTGTCTCTCCACAGAAGAGAAAACAAGTTTGTGACAGAAGAGAGTAAAGAAAGTGAGATGGTAAAAACAGACCTGTGGTGGATTATAAGGCACCAGCAATTAAAGACAACAGACCAGACATGGCGCCCAACGAAGGTACACACACAAACACACAGAATATGCACTTACATTCATACCAGCTAAAATCCATTTAGGTCTACCGACTTGACATGCTTTGTGTTTGTTTGTGCAGCTATTCTTCTTGGGATACAGCATTGACTTCTATTTATTTGGACAGCCTAAACAAAGCTTTATCCCATAATGTAACCATAACCAGTTGATACATAACCACAATTCAAATCTTAGCCCAAAACTTAATTAGTTCTACTTGATTAGGACCAAGTTTGGTCCCCATGATGACTACTGGTTGTGACAAAGTCAGTGTTTATGCCAGAAAAGGTCCTTAAGAGGCAACAAATACAAGTACTCTGGCTCCCACATGCAAACACAGATGAGACACTGCCAGGTTTTATACACTTGTGGTACAAGTACAAGGCCAGCAGCTGTGTCCTCCCAAGGTTCAATTACACAACATATACACTCGTATACATAAACAAGGACATGTGAGGCGAGGTGGCAGCCACACCATTGGATTTTGAAGGTGTTCCTGGGCTGCAGAAGGGAGGGGTTGTAATGCAAAGAGACAGATTCAGGTCACTCACTCACAGCGCGAATGAATATAGAAGGAGGAGAAGAGAAGATGCTTCGTGTTGGAGAGAAAAAAGGAGTGTGTGGGATGACGATGAAATGAAGGACGATGAGAAGGTAAAAAGCCGTATAGTCCTGCCGGGAGATGAAATAAACGTGGTAAGGTTTTAGAAGAAGACAGGGAATGCAGAAGCTTCACGCGGAGCTAACGTAAACGATGGAGAAACAAATGACACCAACAGTGAATGAGTGACAGTCCATAAAAGGAATGGATAAGTAAGTGGGGGAGGAAAGATGAACGTGAGGAAGCTTTGCATGGGCAGCGAGAGTGGAGGAGTAGAGAGGAGTACATAAGGAGTGATGAGAAAATAGTGGGATAAGGTGTGAGAGAGGGGTGAGCAGTGCCAGAGGA
The DNA here is from genome assembly GCF_019176455.1 of Solea senegalensis. Classification (NCBI taxonomy): domain Eukaryota; kingdom Metazoa; phylum Chordata; class Actinopteri; order Pleuronectiformes; family Soleidae; genus Solea; species Solea senegalensis. The sequence continues at coordinate 10,038,627 of NC_058024.1, read as the reverse complement.
AGGGGGGGAGAAAGTGGAGGGAGATGGTAATTGACATGAAGGGAAAGTGACAAGCGAAAAGATGAGTATGTAGGGAGGAGGAGAAAAGTCAGAGAGAAAGAATTACTATTGAATGAGGAATGTGAGGGGAAAGAAGCCTTGGAAGGCCGAGCAGAGGAGAGTGAACAGGCTGTCATACAGGTCGACATTCAGTATACGCGACTCAAGAGTATTTTAAATCATTGAACAAAATAGGCTGTGTAATGACAAGGGATTGTACTCTGCTTCCACATTATTAATGTATCTGTGGAGTGTCACATTTAGGAGCAGCGACCACGCCCATTTCTAGAGTCAAGTGAGGTTTTTTTTCCTCCATCTTAAGCTTTTCTCTCCCCCGATAATTTCAGTGTGACAGTACCATAGTGATGTTTCTACATTGGTCCAATATGCAGTGGCAGAATATGAGTGGCATCAGGGCTGGTTGTTGCCTACGACCCCACAACATGATACATGCCACCAGACAGAGGCCAAACTCAATGCAATACAGTTATGACCACATCCTACACGGAATTTACGATAAAAGGTGCTTTAATAGTCTGAATCAGCAGCAGGTGCTTTGAAAATGTTGCATCATGTCAGTTGACCTCTGCTGCCATCCACTGGTTAAGGTGATTATGTCAGAAGACTACGTTACTAAATAAATACTTATGTGGTGTTCACACCGGACGCGATTTTTCACGTCCCTTTGCTCCCATGGTGTCTATCACGATGCGGGACCATTTTGTCCGTTTCGTGACGCAATGGGTCACTGGATGCAAGTTGGCGTATTTAATGAGAAGTAATGGGCATCAACCAAAGCATCGTTGCTCGCTCTGTTGTAAACATTTGCAGAGAAGAAACCACTATCTTGTGTGGTTTCACAACATCATCCGTGGCCGGACACAACTTGGCGAGACACAGAGTGCATATATCATATAAGAGCTCAGAGTGTCCACACACAAAAATGATACGTTTCCCCCTTCATTATGAGTGGAGTCTGGCCGCTTGCAAGTGTGTGACGTCATCCGGAGAATCTCAGTGTTAGTTGGCCATTGCGTGGAAAAATTTCAACTCAAAGGACAGACACGACTTTGTGTATAAAATTGTCGCGCAGCGAAGTCACGTCACATCTGGTGTGAATGTACCATTAAGTGGCACTGGTCATCGTATTTGATCATGACTGGCTTATAAGGTATTTGCATTAAGGAGCAGTTGAGCAGGTGTACCTAATAGTAGCCACTAAGAGTGCCAAACCTTAACAAACTTTATCGTGAGTTTTCATATGTAGTGTTTTGTATATTGATATGATTACTTTTTCTTGCAAAAGAGTTCAGTGTACAGAAAAGGCTGCACTTTCTTTCCCTCCCTACCTACTCTTTGTCTTCTGAGATCTGAGTGAGCAGTGGCTACACGCAGAGGAAACGATGCAGGCCAAAGCCTCCGTCTGTCTCTGTTCCACTCCCACTTGCTGAATATGTAAGTCAGAGAGCTTTCATGAGGATGCTGCAGGTGTGCTGTGCAGGGGGTCTTTGTTCAGTGGGCCTGCCGAGCAGTGCTGGGTGGCAGGAAACTCAACCACACTTTCCTTTCCCAGCAGGAGCAGAGTAGCTGAATTATTAAGTCCCACAGCTTATTATCATAGCAAAGGTCTCGGATATTCATAGTGATGGGTTAATACTTGATGTGTTTTACATGTATCCATCACATTGATGAGCTGGTTGACAGACAGTCACTGCTCTTTAAAACAATGAAAATCTCTCCATCTCTGAAATACTGATCTGTTCTTTGTTCCGTTTTCTTCGACAGCATCCTTTTTAGTCCTGAACCGTTATTGTGGCTTATGGTGGTTAATTTTACTTCACCTCTGTAGATAAACTTGCAATTGACAAGTTGTTTTCCCCTCAATTTAAGTCCATGACTCCTGCCAAACTGTTTATATGTGTTTTCCTGTGACAACCACACACACCTTAGTCTTAGGAGACTGCATCCCATTAATTTGTAGAGCCTAACAAAAACATTAACCAGTTAATGCCTTACCCTCACCTAACTACAATTCAAATCTTCACTCTACCCTTAATGAGAACCGCGGAGATAAAGTTCTACCTCATTAAAACCATGCTTGGGTCCCCATGAGGACTGCTGGTCCTTAAACAGTTTGTGTTAACACTAGAAAAGATTTCACAGATAGATACATAAAAGAAATACACACACACAGTGGTGTATGCCGCTGTTCCTCTTTGTGTGTCTCTGTCTGTTAGATGAAGTTGTGACCTCTGGCTTTTCGACAGAGAGGAAGGAGAATTGGAAGAAAGAGTGGAGCGAGAGATGGAGAGATGGATAGAGGGCTTGATGAATAGAATGTGGTGGGGGAAAAAAGTGTTTCGGCGAAAGGGAAGAGGAATGAGGTCATTATCTCCATTATGTCGCCACCTGTGGCCTCCAGTCCATACGTATACACACAAACACACACATAATCCACATTTCAACAACAATGTGCATCAACTCTTGCTTTCTTAATTTCTTTCTTTCCTTCTTCCTCTTTCAACTGTCCTTTCTCCGAACTTTGTGCGTCTCCTCGTCTGTCATGAGGCTCCCTCCATCCTGATCTATATCTGTCTCCGCTTTTCCTTTTTGCAGCCATCGCACTCATCATGGTGATTTCTCTGCTCCTCGCATCACTATTACAATCGCTCGCACCAATTCCCTTCCCTGCCCTATTACTGTTCAATTTTCTTTGCCTCCGTCTCACCCTGTTCCTCGTTTACCACACAGCACAGGCTGTAATCACATCCAGTGGACTGTGATCACCCCTCTGAACCTCTTCCTCTTTTTTTGCCCCCCCACCCCTCATTTTCACGAGGCAGGTCACGCCTCTTGAGGCAGCAGAGCAGAGAAATTGCCTGTTATCGGGGGTCGATTTTTCATGCGCTTGTAAATTGCTTTGTATTGACACTCTGTCAGAGTGGGGTCGTCACACCGGCCGGGGCCACAAGCCACCCCACGGTCACACTGCTGAACTTGGGGTCCCTCCACCAAGAATGAGGGGATCAAGAGGGGTACAGAGTGTGTGTGTGTTTGTGTGTGTTGGCTGTAATCTTTGGAGTGTATGTTGAGTGTGAGTCTGAGTCATGGATATCTGTTACAGTCGGGGTCGCTGAACAGAGCTTGGGGTGAAAATTATAATGCTAACACTGGCTGCCTTTTCTTTGTTCAGATGATTTTTATGATTGTGTATTTATATTTGGTGGCTGTGGCAATGATTGTATTTGCAAGTTGTTGCAACAGCAGATGTTAATTTATTATACGTCTGTATTTCATTTATGATTTCTTGTTTTCGCTCCGTACGTACAAGTCCACAAATTACTGCACAATTTTAGGACCATTAGCCCAATGTATTTTTATACTGTATTCATTACACGTCCCATTGAATTAGCATTTTCATTGTCACTGTGGTGTAATTGTCAGATATAAATGTATATTTGATCTTGTCAGTTCAGACCTGGTTTGTGGACAGCCCTTAATATCCCCTGACTTTACAACACATCCTTAATATGTCTCTTGTAAGTATTTGTGATTAGATCTGGCCTTTGGTTATGCTGCGAAAAACACCGCCATTAAAGAGGAATTGCAGGATTTTTCCAACCTGGGCCGCATGTTTTGTAAGCTGGAAACAAACTTTTTCACTGATCAGTAGATGAGTCTGTCCAGCAGCTGTGACCTGGCGGCAATGGTTCAAATGTAATCTCAAGGGCCAATTGAGACATTCTGTTACATCCTGTAAAATGGCTTGGTTTCATCAAAAAAGAATTGGCTCAAATTGTTTTTGTAAAAGGATAATTTCAAAATGATATATTGCTAGTGGGTGAATCCTATTTCCACACAGCATGGACTCCACTTAAAAAGACACTCCCCCTCCCCCCTTCCACATTCCTAATGGTGTAAAATGACAAAGTATAAATGACATACACATTCCAATCATGTAATAGTCTGTAATGTTCAATATGTTGTGAAATTTGAGACGCATATGTTCATATTAAACAATATCGGATATGCATATATATGTTGTTTTTTGTTGAAATATAGTCATTTTTATAGTCATTTTGAAATCGCCCAATAAGTAATTTGCAAATGCTGCAATTTAATTCTGGAGTCAGACAACTTGCATGATGGATCAACACTTGAGAATAACACAGGAATTGCTGGACTGCTCACAGATAATCTAGTAAGACAATCTGACAGTGAGTGTGTGGAGTGAAGGTGTGTGGGAGAATGTTAACTGATCTTAAACACTACTGAAAGGTCAGTAAATGAGTAAGGGGTACAAGTAATCAGGTTGTGTCTGGCAGCCACTGGGGTGGAAAAAGAGCAAAAACCTTAAGGTGCAGGTGTCTGTAAGAGACCTTGATGACAAATCAGAAAAAAATGACCATAGACAGATGTGACAGCAGATGATTATTTTTATTTTTTGAGACCCTCGATGAAATGATTCAATGTTTTCATGCAGGATCGTCTTCTTTTGGTTATAAAACCAGCAACATCCCTTTTAAAATATATAGCATCGAGGGAATAAAACTAATTATCTGTTGGGGTTTTTACTCTTAGAAATACGGACAGAAAATATAGTTTTTCTGCAGATTTAAGTGAATCAAAGGGATCAGATCCTGGCTGAGTGGGAGGCAGGAGACGTATATCGTATTCATATTTCTCTGCAGCCTTTGGCTTCAGAGTGGTTCTTTTTCTCTGGCAAGATGTGCCAGTGTCTGTGTTTGACACCCACTCTCTTGGTAGGGTGGCACAATCAAGACCGCACTGGCACAGATCTCACACCAAGCTCTTTTCCTTTGGGGAAAAAAAAATGGCGCAATGAGAAGATGGTTTAAAACACACACACACACACAAAGAGCTTGCAGTGCAAAGAAAGGAATGAAGGAAAAGGATGAAAAAACGAGGATGTATAGTGCTTGGACAGGAAGGAGAAAGAAAGGAAATGTGAGGAATCCAACAGTGTTTATGAAAAGTGAAAAAAAAGGCGAGGAGGAGAGTGAGTCCAGATGTGGTGTGAAAACGAGGGGCGGGAAAAAAAGGCAGAGACTGATAAATGGGGAGAGAAGAAATGAGGAATGCCTGAGAGACTTTCTTTCTTCCTTCTGCTCTCACCAGTGTGAAAGCCAAGCCAGCCTCCCCTTGGCAGTCGTCTCCTCCACCTCGTCCGTCCCGCTTGCTTCCCTTCCCTCTCTCCTCCCGCGATCCTCCCACTGTCCTCCTCCTCCTCCATCCTGTATGCCACACAGCTGCTCATACACTCCCCGTGCATTAGGATTCATTCATTCATCTGCCATGTTTTTGTCCTGAAAGAACCCACCTGTCTGCCACTTATCTCAAAGAACATTACACCAGTGTTTCTCAAAACTTTCTATATGACCCGGCAAATATCATGACCCAAATCACAATGTCAAATTCTGCAAAAAGAACACATTTTGCCTAGTTTAGCCACTAATTTGTGTACATGTATATGCATACAACATATACACACATATCTTAATTAAAAGGATGGGAAAAGTCAGCAAATTTGTTTGGGGACCTTAAAAATATCTCCTCATAGGTGGATCCTGTTCCATCTTTTGGGAATGACTAAATTCAACAACAGTTAGTTCAGACAAAGTAATTTGACTGGATGTGAGGCATCCATGAGTGCTAATGTACTGTAGAGTATAACTGCACCGGGACATTTAAGCATCGCTTCAGTGTTCTGTCAGTCAATAATGTGATGCTGCATTGTGATGACTAATGGCAATAAAACATTTTTCGTTAACATTTAAGTCAAGTCAATTTTTATAGCACATTTAAAAACAACCTCAACTGACCAAAGTGCTGCATTTATAACACAATTATAAATATAAAACGGCAATAACATTAGAAATAAGCTGTGCTAAGATAAACAACAAGCCATTAACAGATAAACTCTGCGTGTTGAATAGGGACCTTTCCCTACCCAATCAAGTTCAGAATATACAACCTAGAAGCACAGCAGACCTATCTGATGTTCTTACCACACGGTGCAGCAGAGGGCGCTAAGTGAAGCATGGCCTTAAGTCAATTTTGAACACCCTCTTGCCCATCAGAAAGCAAGTCATGTTATGATTTGATTTGCTGTAAAGATGGAGGACACAAGCATCCGAATATCTTTAGAAGGAATAGCATGACACAGCATGAGTGAATACAAACAAATTCCAGGGCTCGCATCTTTGTCCATGACTACAAATTTAGTTTAAGCACTGTGTGTTTAAAAATCATGTTTCTGGCCACCTGATGAGTGTAAACCCAGAGTTCACTCCACAGACACAAAGCAACAAATGCTCCAACAACTATTATTTTATAAAATGTATAAAAAATGTAAACTTTTATTTAAATTTTAAATTTATATATGCATCATGTGATTTCAAACATCTGACTTTTTGCCCTTTAGCAGATTTTTGTTTGTCTCCAAGTTTCATCTTTTTTCCCCTTTTTCTCAAAATTCCCAGAAAGTTCCTGACTCCTCGGAGTATTAAGTCCATAGAGAGCTGACCTAACAAATAGTGCTGTGGGGATTTTTGTATAACCAGCTTAATTTGACAAACAAAAAGAGGGAATTCACAACTCGGAGAATAACAAAACCATTATACATGTTTTCTGAGGAATGAAGAGATTCAGACTTTACAGGAATTCTGTTATCTCAAGCTGCCACTTGGGACGACAGAATTGGAAATCAGTCTTGTGGAGTCTTCGAATGTACACAAGTCCTGTGTCGCTTCAGCAGCAGATGCGTTGCTGTGCAGAGATAAGGGCAATTTTCTATTTTCAGTTAGTGAAAGGATGTCTGTTTGAGATTCAATTACATGTGGTGGGAAAAATAATAATGAAATACAAACTGGAGAAACACTTGAGTGTACATGAGTATGTTTTTGTAATTACATGGGTCATTCTGCTGTTTGGAGCCTCTGAGAGTAGAGGCTAACTGCCAAACGTTAAGTTAAACTTGTCTTCTCTGTGTTTGGATTGACATTTGCAAATGCAGTTTGCTGTGATTTCTTAAGAGAAATACAAAGTAGTCATGAGTCGAGAAAGGAAAGGTGCAATACTTGTAATTTAAAATGACAAATCAGATTTTTTTTTTCAGGTAGACTGTCCAAGTGATGAGTACAGGTTTGTGTGTCCAGATCGTAGACAAGGGGTCTCAAAAGACTATACAGCAGCTATTTGAGTTCCTTGATAGCGTTTCCTCGCTTCCTTTCCTCTCTTCCTTCTCTCCCTTCTTACTTCTTGTTTTCTTCACTTCGCCATTGCTGTTTTTTACATAATACCACCCATTTGTGGCTGAACAGCTGCTGGGTGGTTGGTGGGTTGCTTTCTACCCTGTGAAGCACTGTGAGTTGCATTGCCTTGTATGGAAAGTGCTTTATAAATAAAGTTTGATTGATACTGTATATCCATGTTTACATAGAGTTTATAATCCAGACAACTTATTTGTGTGGGCTGCTTTTGTAGTGACGTAGGTGTTATTCATGGTTGTGGCGTGGACTTCCAAACAATGTGGATTTCCAAACAATTGTTCTGTCGGATCGTGGTGGAACAGACAAGTTTACAGTGTGTCCTGTGCTGGCGTCGGTGAGGGCTGCTGGGCTTTCAACATTGGATTTGACAGTGTTGATGTCGCCATGTCGCATTGAGAGTGGCGCAAGAGATCAGTTGAAATCTGATATGAGCAGATGTAGTGTTCAGACTGTAGAAATCTGATTAAAATCACATTTCAAATGACTCTCAATAACTGTATCAGGTTTGATCATATCAGATGTCTGTTTTTTTTCTGTCCAGACTTTCAAACCAATCTGGATGAACTCTGATTTCTTCCTGGTTGCCTGAACAAGGCCAAATCCATTAGTTACTGTGCTGAGCATGTTTTTGAAAGAGCTGTCATGATTCATATAATGCAAGAGGTTAATTTTAACATGGATATGAGACATGAAATGAGGCACAAGCGCAGAGACTAAAATAAGGACTAAAATAAAAGGGCGCAAGTATAATAGACTAGGAATAGTTTAGGAAAAGGTAAGAAAAACAATTCTTACTCTTGATGTTTTTAGATTTTTGCCAATGCTTGATTGCTGTGCTGCCCTTGTCAGTCCTGGAGGAATAACATTTCAAATATCTATGACAACTGCTGCCAAAAAAACAATTTCTGTCACTTTTTTAGAGGTTTTCCATTGACATTGTGCCAAAGTATTGGTATCTCCTGTCATCCTTCCTGTTTTACACCCTGCTGGTCTATTTTTCTGTGGGCTGTGTGATTACAGAACACTGTAAGGAAAAAGAGAACATGCAGTATGAAATGACTTTGACTGGGAATGAAGCCTGGGATCTGCCTGGTGAGAGAGTTGAACTACCTCCCGATGATTGAATAGTAAATCGGTGTTATCTTCATGGAATAATCTCAGGCTTACTTTGATTATGACGAGGCTTTGATAAAGTTGTTAACACGGATAACAAAGGAGAATGACAATATTCACAATTTCATGCATGGATGAACATGAGCAGCTATAAAAAGCAAGGTGAGCTCATTTGCGGAAGTGAAGCACCTCGTAAAGTGTATGATGAGGCGTTTTATGCACCCTGCTACAAACAGCAGGACCGCCTTTGGTCGTTTGTGAAGTTGTCTCTCACCTGATGAAGTCAGGTTCATTATCCCGTCCACTCAAATATGACTAAGGTGTCTTTCCCTTTGAAAACATTTTTTGTACACTGCCTGGCTGAATAAAGGTCACAAACTGGAATATGTTGTTAGACCAACTTGAGCTTCATAATGGCTCACATTCTTTGTGTCTTTGTTTTGACAATGTTATTCAATGTCACATTTATTTCAAGCCACAGTTGCATTTGTTTTGCCAGGATCTTGTATCTATGATGGATTGCTGTGTTAGCTCCGTGTTAAGTACATGCCAAAGATTTTCAATGGTGAATAGGTCTGCACTCTGATGGCCAATCCATGTGTGAAAATAGATCAGGGTTCCCATGTGTCCTTGAAATCCTTGAAAGTTTGTGAATTTGAAATTGGCCCTAAATTGACATGTGTCATTGAAAGTAATTGAGTTTGTGCAAGAAAGAAGTTAAGTTGATATTTAGGTAAATGTCTCCCTTCATTTCTACACCGACTGTTTCATATGCCCTGTATTGCACAATGTACTTAGACTAAGCCTACACAGAACAAACGTTGAGTCATAATTACTCGCGGTGTTGTGGACCCTGGCCATTGTCTCTCTCCGCCGTTGACGAGAGATTCCATGCAGAACAGTGAGCGAGTAACGTTAAGAGAGAGCAAATGACGTGATGCCTGGGAAATGAAAATTCCAAGATCTCTGTCTCACTAAAAAAAATTTGTGGACTCCATGGACGAAGCGGCTCTTAGAAGTTGCCCTCCCAACTTCCGCATTCAGTCTTTGAATTTGAGGGAACTGGTCTGGGAAAGTCCTAGAGGTCCTTGAATTTTATGTCAACCAAGGTGCAGGAACCCTGATGTATTTGATCGATCACAAAATAAGTTTCAGGCACCAACAACTCTCAATATAACAAATAGAAGATGCTATTCCTACCGATATGCATTTCAGTCTTTTACTTCTTTTCAACAATTTACCATGCATTTACCACCTACCCATATCAAGAACATAATGTTACAACTACATGGGAGACATTGGTTGCGTCTATGATTTCCTACAGTTGCTTTACATTTACTTTATTTTATGATGTCACAAATCATATAGAATTTTATTGTTTGCCCCCAATATTTGATCCAGCAGTGATGATCAGTATCAGAGCCTTGTACAGATAATGAGTATCAGATGGGCTCGTCCTTAATTTAGGCCTGACCAGCTGAAGCAACACTGCCCCTGCAGGCTTGTACGGGAAGCACTAAGCCAAATACTGTGACTATGTGAGTGAGTATGTATATCATATGACCATATAGGAAAAATTCCTTTCCATTAAAAGTAAGTTTTAATGGAGCGTTTTTTTTCGCAGTTGATAGTCAAACTGATGTCAATTAACATCCGAGAACATGAGACGTAGCGCGCACACACTCCCTAATGCTTTATTAATTTATATTTTCATTGCTTATGTATGCAGAAAGTGGGGTGCAGAGGGAGTAAGAGAGGTGGCGGGGAACCATGTTTTTGAACAGGTTGGCGATGATCACAGAGTCTGGGGGGCCAGAGTAAATGACTTATTCATGGACCCTTCTGGCCCCTCACAGCCCCTGGGAATTCACCAAACGGAGGAGGAGGAGGAGGAGGAGGGAGGAGGAGGAGGAGGAGGAGGAGGAGGAGGAGGGAGGAGAGGAGGAGGAGGAGGAGGAGGAGGGGAGGGGAGGAGGAGGAGGGAGGAGGAGGAGGAGGAGGAGGAGGTTAGAACAGTGGTAGATGTAGATGGATGCAGAGAGGGAGGCAGGGTAAGCTTTGCATGAAAAGACAAACAGAAGATGAAAAGGCGGGAAATGGAGTGTGGAGAGGAACAGACGGAGGGAATATCCTCACTGGTGAATATGTCCTAACCTTGCCAGTGCCAGTCCTGTGACACAGTCATTGCTGCCAGCGATGCTGCAGTAGGAGTAACAGGCTGGGTTCGGCGTGTCCAGTGGCCTGGATCATTTCCATCTACAGCCGCATCCACGAGAAGATGAGTGTGGGGCATTTTTCAGATTTTATAAGCAGGTAACATGAGCTGTAATAGTCGGGGGTGTTATTTGATTTAAATAATGCACTAATCAGAGGGACCTGCTGCGATTAATTGCACCTTTTCATCTTATCACTGACGTGTGTGACAGTTGATGTTTAAATGTAAAAAGACAGAATTCATATTTATATTAAAACTGTAGTCCATAACTTTCAAATAAAAACAAAGATATCTGTTCCATTCAAATTTGTTAGATAAAAAAATCATTTGCGACGATTAACACTTTAATGTTGACCGTACTATTAATAGTTCAAACAATCATGTTCAGGTTGAAGGGACTGTAAATGAACAGTAGCATCACCACCACATGTATGGAAAATCTTTAAATAATCCGAATAACAATGTTGTGAAGTTCCAGTTACCTGCACACATTTCACTTCAAACATTCAAGCACTGATAATAATTGTCTCATTAAAACAAAAGCCTAAAAATAGTTTCTGCTCGCCTCAAAAGTGTTTGTTACTGGCGTCACTGAGAAATGGAAGCATTTAAAATATTGAGCAAAAATGTGTGTTTGATACTTTTCTCTTTGTTTGAGTCAAATAATAAAAAAAAAGTGAGATTTTCTGGGCCCAGTTGACTTCTCAACTCTCCATAGAATTGGATTCTTTGTTATGTCTTTTTCACTTTTTGTTCAAATGCTTGTTTACAAGTCTCTACCGCAGGTTGTTTATCCAAGCCATTTGAAATCTGTCTTTATCAGAGTTGTGTTCAAAGATAAGATAAGGGCTGAGCAAATCCTTTTCAACCCACTAGCAACACACTTCACAGTACATTTACAATGTGCAGTGTTTCTTAGAGGGAAAAAAAGAGAGAAAAGTTGCAGTCTCTTCTTGACAGACTGGCAGATATCCACAATGAATTGCTCTTCTTTGTTTTTCACTGACACTTCAGACTTCAAGTTTTTTTGAAGCGTGTGGTAAAATTTAGAATGCCTGAGATTCTCGTTTTTTTTTTTTTGAGCGATAGAAGATGTCAGATGAAATGTTATTGACTGGCTTGAAACTTGTTTCTGCAGCTGCGTATTTTTAGAAAGATGTTGCCCCAGTTTTGCAAACTTTCATTTTTTAAATTCCTCAAATTAAAGACAATTTTATTGTTTGTGGTAGAGTGCTTCCTCTATTGGATCTCTGACTTATTTATTTATAATGACAGTAGATTTTGATGCAGTTAGAAATATGAAACCCATCCATCCCCCATCTTTTCTTGTGACACTTTTACCTTTGTGGTTTTTGTGGAGGCTTAGTCTGTTGTAGGTTGCCTATTTTATTGTTCTATTGCTCCTGTTTGTGTTTTATTGTTCTGTTTTTGTTAGTTTGCTGCTGGATCATGTTCCCCTTTCTCTTGTTGGCTTTATTCAAACTCGTTGTGGTGTTTGTTTGTTCTAATATTGATTTGTTGTCTCCGACTCTCTCCTTTTTACTTGGGTTAATATCACATCCTTATAAAATATAAACTTTTACGTAGAGCAGGTGGTGAAGCACTCTCCTCTCTATCCACATTTCTTTTCACTTCTACATCACTGCATCCACTTTGATGCAAATCCTTAAAATAACTGGTGGGTAAACTGTGCATCGCCATGGCAAAGAAGACTGGGAAAAAAAAAAAAATCAATTTTTCATAGAGCAGCATTGCCGGTTGGGCTACTTGGAGTGCAGTACATGTGATACTGAGAGGAAGGGGGGAGCCAAGAGGAAACCCAAACACACTCAAAGAGCCAGAAGTCTGACAGCAAAAAGCAAGATGAGGCTTAAAAAGCTTGTACTTGCCACTGTTTTAGGGCTGTCGGTGGCTCTGTTTGGCTCACTGTACTGTATGCTGCAGCTGATAAGAGAAAGAGGGTTTCGTGTGGGTGCTCTTCACATATGTATAAACTCACACACATGAAAACACAGCTTGATATGGTACATTGCTCCACCATGACTCCAAATCTGTTGAAGCAAGGGTATGAAGCTATAGCCTGGGGGAATCAGCAGAGGTTGGACTAAGTTTAGTTCATAATTACATATATATGTACATGTGTGTGTGTGTGTGTGTATGTATGTATGTGTGTATATATATGTGTATATGTATGTATATATGTATGTGTGTGTGTGTGTGTGTGTAGAATTGTTCAACACACTTGTGTATATATATATGGAGTGACTCGCTGTCATTTTCATTTACAAACACAAAGGAATCACAACGGTTTACAATGACGCAACTCTTCAGCATCTTTCATTTCCATAATCTTTATTGGATTAGCTGTTTTAGTAGCAGTATCAAGTATGAGAAGGGGTGGATAATAAAGTTGTCCCTTTGTTGAAGGGTTTTGTTGTTGCTTATGCAAATATGTATTTTGTGTTCTGCTAAAATTGGATGACACATTGAACATATCCCAGCATATCTAACATTACAAATCAAAGAAAATGCTGTGTAGATATTAAACCAACATGTCATTTTACTGAAAAGTGTAAAATGGTAATTGGTCACACTGATGAGAACATTTTCATATACTAATTGATTTCTAATCGACTGTATTTGCATTCACAATAGATCAAATGGGAACCAACCAGTGGGTGAGACAGGACCCATTTCATCAGTTGGTGACTTGTATCCCACTCTTTTATTTCCTAATGCATATTGTTACCTTGTGCTGACTCTATGCCAGTTATCAGAAAGACATTCTTGTTGTTCATTCTCACACCATTCCTCTCTTCTCCTGTGTTTGGAGAAACTTCTCTGGGAGCCTTAACTGGAACATGTGTTTTATAATTGGCAAACTCGTCGACTATTAATGGGAAAACTGTGAATTACCATTTATAATAGGTTCTCGCTTATTTACAAACAGCCTATGTTCATTAATGTTGGCGTTAAAAAGGTGCGACTGTGCCTGATGTTGACTCTGGTAATTGCAACATCCACATGGGAGGACGTAAAGGAATTATGTATCTCAGTAGGGAGTGGTGAAATACCCAATTTTGCATGCATCAGCCTATTTTCTGGTTTGTATACAATAGAGTGTATTGAAAAATAGACTGTCTTCTGGTTGCAGACCAAAACCCATCTGAACCCACAAGTTGTTCGCTCTTTTTGCCCCATATAGTTTTTTGCAACCAGTGGAGTCGCCCCCCTGGTGGCCTCCCTTTTTAAATGACCTGCATTCTGTGATACACACCCTGTTCTGATCCATCATTACGTCTTTGTTTACATCTGTACTACGCCTTCCTCATGTTAATAAACACTGAATTTTCTCTATACACACACACACCACTGTAGCAGTTAACACCTGCTTATATACACATTAGTTTTGCTTGAGTACCTGTGCAATGACTATAATCCATCGTGGGCTAGTGCCACCCTGATATCACAGCGCAGCTCCGACATGGGTGTGCAGATGTTGGGAATGCTGCCAAGGCCAGAGGAAGAAGAGATGATCCACGCAACAACTCCTCCCACTCGCTGCTTCATAAACACCTCCTCCTCCCTCCTTGGCTATACACACAATCAGACATGACTCGCATTTCCAAACTATGCAAGCTGGTAGTCATGGATGCATTTCTGTGATGCAGCGTTAGTTATAGATAATTTAGAACACCTTCAAATCACACGAGCAGTCAACCGGCATCATTTCACGAAACATCTTCAGTCATCAAAAGCTCAATATGTAAGCTGTGATGCAAAAACGACAAAGCATAAATGTTTTAGAGTTCTTTCAAAAACTTTCAATAACAGAATTTTGTAAGTATTGATTTTAATAGCTTATCAATATTTTGTGTGAAAAATCAATTGACGTTTCAGTCCACTAGATGGTGCCAAGTGCTGACTCTCCCTAGAACTGTTTTCTGAGTATATCGCAATATACTCATATACTCAATATACGCAATATACTAATATCGTATCATTGCCGATTTCCAACCCTACAAATTACCTATGAAGGCTACAAAAAACAAACCATGTGTATTTTAAAGCAATTTTATGCTTTAAACTGATTGGTATTTAATTTCTGCCAGTTCTTCTCCTAAATGTTACACAGTCACATGTCTGCACGTACAGGTACATTAAAGGCGACATAGACCGGAAGCTCCAATTAACGCTGCGTTTGTTTGTGTGTGTATCTGCGTCATTACCTTGTTTATGAAACCCTAAAGTTTCAGAACAAACAGTTCAGCCACTGCTGAGAAAATAGTGTTGTATTGTTTTCCTGGGCTCTGCAAAGAGCCCAGGAAAATTAAGGATCGGCACTTCCTTAATTTGATGTCGTCATCAGAAATCCTCACCACTCCTCTCACCACCGTAGCGCCTCCTGGTGCGGGCACTAGTCCGGGCACATCCGGTTGCGTACATTCAACCGCAGAAGAAGAACTACTCTCGTTGTAGCTGCTGAGATGCAGAGCATCCACCGTGCAAGAGGGGGAGCTCTGTATCTGAGAGCTGGCCTATCTATTACTTCACTTCCAGGTACCTGGCCAATCACAGGACAATGGGAAAGCTCTCGTTAGCTGGCCAATCACAACACAGTCCACGTTCTGGGGGTGTGGTTTTGGTCCGAAACAGTGCGGCTGACGAGAGCGTCAGTGAGCAGATATTTTGATCGGCTTGTTTACAGCGATTAGGAGGTTTTTAATCATGAAAACAAGTTAATATATGTAAGTAGACCTCCATAACTAACATATGTGTGATACAAGCATTCTATGTCGCCTTTAACAATTAGGGAACATGTTATGCAGGGCTGGACGCTGTGGACAAAGGTTCACAATAAAGATTTCAAATCAGTTGATATTGATAATTATCACAATAAATAAAGGCCAGATTACTGAAGATTGAGTTTTGCTCCTGAGTAAAATGACTTCATGCACAGAAAACGACAAACATTATTTAAACAGAGAAACATTACATACCTGTAGATCCGAGGAAAACAATATTTATGTGTTGTATTGTGTACACAATTTTGAACCTTTTTGTATTGATATTGAGGAAATTTACATCATGATATGCATTTTTAATGTCATTATTAATAATCTTATGTAGTGTTTATGATGAGACTACAGGACACAGAGCGCCTGATGGATTCCCATCCATTATGCATTTTCATACATAATAGACTGGAACATAAGTACCATCTGATGCACAGATCAAGTGCTGGTATACTCATGGTGCATTCAAACAGAAATCAAAAGGGGAGTAAAAATTAAATCGGTCTCTGAGCTCTCACTCTTTCCTGTTTCTCACCATTTTGCGGTTTATTTCTCTCTCTCCTCCCTTGCACTTGCATGTCCACACAATGACAAACAACTAAATTTGTAAAGCCACCCACCAGCAAACTGGCACCACCTCTTCTCATGCATACTCACACATGCACACACACTTGTGTCACAATCATTTGTATGCAAAGTGGCTGGCTGTGATGGTTGCTATGGTTGCAGTTACCAGGTTATGTGACAAGAAGCAGCAAGTTGCTTTACTTCTGATTTGTGCCAATATGTCAGTGTGGAGACGTATGGGGCCAAGAAGGCAATTAAACGGCACAAAGAACAAGGGAAACTTGTGGGGTTATAACTATTTTTCTATATGCGATTGTTTAACTTTTTTAAGCAATTTCTTTTTTAAAATGGGATACATGCCTGTTGCTAACAATTCATATTTTTAAGTTCTCATTTGCCAACCTTGCATTATAGAGTAGTTAAAAGTCCAGTTTAAAGAATTCAGAAATTGAATACAACATTTTAAATTATGCTTTTTATTATCACATGAAACAGAAGAATTATTAATTTTCCTCCTTTCCCATGGAGTCTGGCATGTTGTAGTTGGATTCAGTTACTCACGTGTATCGAAAAGACGATATTTCCCATTTGTGAAATCGTACCTACGGGTGTGTTACGTGCAAGAGCTTTTGTTGTGGGAGTGAAAGGAATAATGGCTGACACACGGCCACCCTTCACTGCTTCTTGGGTAAAACCAAACAGTAACGGGAACTGGTATCAAAATCTCACAATTTCCCACTGGAAATCACTAAGTGAGGGGGCGTTCATGTGCATGAATCGATTACTAAAGTCAAAATCAATCAATCAATCAATCAATCAATCAATCAATTTGTTGGCGCAAACAACAAATTGATTAAGAAATTAATTCTTAGTTGCAGTTGCCCTAGAATCCACTAAGTTATACACAGTGGTTATTTCATGTTTTGTGGTGTAATGTGTGAGTTCTCCATGTTTTTAATCTATTATACAACAAATATTGAACTGAAGGCAACTTAAGAAGAAAACATATTACATTACAGTACAGTCACAATACCTGTCAGAAAAAGTGTGATTAGTTATTTTCAACAAATCATTTGGCCCCGCTATGAACACGGAGCATGTGGAGGAAAACATGGACACATTAAATCAGCACTGTTGAGAGTGGAGGAAAACATTTGATAGCCAGCCAGCATGAAGGGCTCAGCTCAGTAATTGCCTCCATGAGATTCGTCAGTATGCGTGCGTGTGTGTGTCTGGTAAAGTATGTTATGTGTGAGTGGGTGTGCATGTATGGAGAAGATAACACTGACAGCTTAAGGTCATGAAGAAGGGAAGGGCACATCTGAAGACGACGTATCTTTGATCTCAGCATGAGGAATGTGTATGAACTGGTGTGTGCTGTACTTGGAGGAGATACAGTAGATGGCAGAGTCAATGTGTTGGTTTTTTTTGTGTGTGTGTGTGTTTGTTGGCTTGGTATTCGTGCGTGTGCATGTTTAATGCATGAACTTATTTATGGTAGATGTTTGTGTTGGAGGGAGAGGTGCGACGATTTAACTTTTGTACAGTTTGTCTCAGTGTGAATGTGCAGTGAGATGCTTGTACACCAGTGTCAGGATGTGAGGCAGACAAAGCCTAATATGGTGTTGTTACAAGATGACAGGTTACCATGGATGTTTAATAATAACCTGGTTTTCACTAAAAATGTATTGCAAATTTAACCACTTTTTCCCAAAATCCACTGCTGTTATTACTGTGAGTTAGATCACCAAGATAAGCAGGATTTATTTTGGTTTTATGGCTGTAGACTTGTCAAATGTTCAATGTGCTTCTGTTATTCAACCGTTTAGGAATTACAGTACTGAGAGGCTGACGTTGAAAACCTGTGACACACTGGTGAATCTTGTCTATGATTGGACGGTCCTTCCGCGGAAGTCCTGGGGGCTACTGTAATGACAAGTATATGGGCGCAAACCTCTATATCTCAGCTGACATAGGGCGAAAGGTGGGGTCACACCCTGGACAGATCGCCAGTCCATAGTTTTGAGCTTTCTAGATAGTCTAGGAGTTACGGTAATGAAAGTACAAATACCAAATCCTGTCAGCGATGACTGGGTAGTAACATCAGGGTTACATTTAAAAGAAGAATAAAAAAGTGCAACTTGATAATCCTTAAATATCTGTTTATTCATGGTTTTATTCACCCTTTTTTCACTGAATGGGTTTCCAGATATTTACTTTCACTTTTTATAACTATGGCAACTTTACTACCTTCTGCATGTGAAAAACCGTGAACTTGTTTTTTCC
The DNA here is from genome assembly GCF_019176455.1 of Solea senegalensis. NCBI lineage: Eukaryota > Metazoa > Chordata > Actinopteri > Pleuronectiformes > Soleidae > Solea > Solea senegalensis. The sequence goes on along the minus strand of NC_058024.1, from coordinate 10,020,319 downwards.
CTGACAAAAGCACACCTGATGTCTTCTCTTTTTTGGCTCCAGTTTTGTTTTTTGCAGCTGCAATCATTTAAAACGTATTATTTGGCTTACTCAGGTTAACTTGCACAATCAATCATCATGAAATGGATAATTTAGGGGCTAAAAGTCTTTGTTACCTTTTAAAAATGCTGCTCAGTAGATGCTGCAATCACAAAATAGCAATCAAAATGTGTGGATAATGGAAGGCAATCAACATGGTGTCTCTGGATAGTCTCCTAATGGAGTGTTTGACTAATTGACTGAATCTATCCGTGAACTGTCTTGGCCCCCTCAGCTTCTCCGTCATTCCTTAATTGGCTATTGTTCTGTTATTACCGGTTCTCCAGGGCAGAACCATCTGCCATCTTCAACAGGTGAGCTGTGAGCGGCACATATGTGTTTGTCTACATCTGTATTAAGGCCTGCATATATTTATCAGCATATATCATTGGTTTTGGTGCAGTTGCATCATTTTCTTTTCCATGCCTGTCCTCCTTCTGAAATGCTGCATTTGTAGCATCAAACACAGATATTTCACGGTGCCAGTGCATTTTCCTACTGCCTCTAGAAAAATAGCAGGTGCACTGTAGTGGGCAAAAAGGAAAAGGGGACAAAAAAGGAGCTGCAGAAGGTGGTGCGGGATCTGTATCATTCATCAGCAGTGCAACAGAGCATGCACTGTGCTGGCTACAGTATTATTTCAACTCTCCCTCTCATTTACCATATTATCTCCTTATCTGTGCGCATCATTATTGTGAACGTAGCCAGTGTGATGAATAGCCTTTTTGATTAGGGATGTGTGGTTCCTTTTGTTTAACATATGGAGCTCGCCTTGTGTGCTGCTCCTCCTGCTGCACTCCAGTCACTAATACTGCAGTATAACGTATATTATTGAAGAGTTCTCTAACCATTTGGAGTAACTACTGTATTTGGAAACTCTTTGTTTAAAGTCTCTGTAAAGTGATAAAAAAACCCCATCTTTTCTGACTGTCACTCCTTAGAGAAACGTGATACTAACAACCTTACTAAATTTCAATAGTGACAGTAGATTAAGATGGAGTGAGAGATAAGGTGACTCTAATTATTATTATTTAATATGTTATGTGTTTATTTGTTTCATTTTCTACACTTTGCAGTCAAGATACCTCAGCTCCACTCCACAACCATGGACTTAGATAGATAGATATAGTCTAGTTTTTATAGTACTTCCTTCCAAAAACACATTTATTAGGTGAAAGTATGGTTAAGTAGCTTAAAAATGTGTCGTAACAGACTACTTTTCTACCAAAAAAGAGAATCACCTGACTCTGTAGTTACCTTCAGCTCTGTCAAAACATATTTCATTGTTTCTGTGTCGTCCACAGTTTCTACTAAAACTTACCTCAACAAGAATCCAAACATTGTTGTTTGAGGAAATTACCCACACTGTCATTGTACGCGCCTAAGATGAAACTTTTTCTGACTCGGTTCAAGCTGTTGTTTTGTTCCTCCATAGTTATTCAGAGTTGACGCAACAACTGCACAATCGTTAATTGAAAGTATTTTTTGAGTCATGACGTCGACTTTCCCGCGATAATAACACTCCTGACCCTCTAACAGTGTCAGACAACTTCAATAAGTGATGAAATGGCAGCCATTACAGCCCATAGATGTCATTTTGATGAGCCTGGAATAAATGGGGTCTAACGCTGTCTATTTAGCAAAGCACTTTAGTTATCCTCTTCCAATCTGAGTCAGTTTGGAACTGTAACACACATGCTGTGTTTCTGACAGGCTACAGTTGATGCGTTGGAAAGGCGCTGTGCTCACTAGCCTGACTGTAATGAGCGCTAGCCGCTAATTAGCTTGTTGCAGGATGCCAGATACGGCTGGAGCTAAAGCCCCGTCACTGGTGCAGAGCAGCGAGGAGAGGAGAGAGCTCCTCTAATGAGCTCTCAGTGGTGTGTTTACTGTTAACCAAAGTCATGGCTTTACTCTCTGTGTGTGTCTTCTCCTTCCATGCAAAGCACTCTTGGATCTCACCGGCAACCGCACACATAAATCTATATTCATAACTCTTGTGTGCAAATGGCAATGCACAAACACAAAAAAGGCACCTCTCTGATTCAGCCCTCAGTGTTTGCCCACTCACGGAGGACTAATTATTACAGCTCCGCTACAACTTGTCATTATATCTGTAACAAGCCATCTCCACTCAAACAGGATCAATCAGGCTCGATGTCTGATGCATTAAGCCACGTTTCCACCGAGTGGAATGGTTTCCATTAGAAATAGAACCAAGATAACAGGCCCCAACGGTTCCATTCTTCGGTACCCTTCCCTCGGGGTACAATAGTAACGGTACGGTACGGGTGGAGCTAGACCTGCTCCTCCCACGACAGTCAGCTGATTGGGGCGACAGAGAAGTGCCACCGGTGTTTCTTCAACCCCCGTAGTCTCTTCTCATACAAAGTTTAATGTCTTCTGGAGACGAACGGCCACAAACCAAGCAAAAAAACGAGGATGTCCTCCATCTGTTATGTTGCATTCAATGTCATTGTTTGTTGTTGTCACACCGGTATGATGTCATACTGCCTATCAAGTCTATCAAGTAAAGGTAATGTTCTTAGACGAAACACAAGCCTGAGAAAACAGAACCGTACTGTACCAAACCGAACTGTACCTTGATGTAAACATGGCTTTAATTTCTCCACAACAGCGCAAAAAGATAGTTCGGCTGGCCGGTAGGAATCTATGCCCACATCACCTGTATTTTCCTTTTTTCTTTGTCATTTGTCCATTTAAAGGAGCTGTGTTTCCTAACAAGGACAGAATGTCTGCTTTAAAGGACAGAGGCACAGCTTTGTTTACCTGGTTTCTTCAAGATTGATCATCACAAGGATTGAGGAATACCAGTGTCACCACCAGGCAGGCAATTACCTGTTGAGAGTATGTAGAGCAGCTGTGAGCGAGTCAGTGTGTGTTTGATTCTACTGTGAGTCATTGTCGGCAGCAGCTAGAGGACGTTAGCACAGCGGTGACTGGAGTGCAAGTGAGTGCCTGCGATGTGGTCCCCCTACGGTTCATTAACAATACAGACCTGACAGAGCAAACTCATTCAGGATGGATGAGCTCAACCACTGCACACACACATACACACCTGCCATGACTATTGAATTTTTTTTTTTCCCCCGTCGAGAGCTTCTCTAACGAAAAACGAGTGGTTTGAATCTGTCTGTTGTGGATATTTGTCAAGGCTGCAGTTTGGTTGCAAAGGGCAGACACTTTGGATGTGCAGCTACCATTAAATTTGCTCATCCTCTGTCTTTGGTGTAAAGGTTATTTTAGTATTTTGGGTAACTGAAGATTACGTCTGAGTATGACAGAAAAGCTCTGAAGTGGGAGTCTGTTGAACTTGCAGGTAAATTGTAAGTTCTTGCTCAGTTCAGCAGTTTGCAAACATTCAGTCGAGTGTATTTAATACCGTAAAATATTGGTCATTTGACATAATCAGCACATTTAAAGTGTTCTGTTTTCCAAATTGCTGCTGGAGCAAACTAATTTTCTTTGCCATGAATTTTGTGTTTGAGTGAACTTGGCAATAACAGCATTTTTAAAAGCCCCAGAATATGATGTTTGTATTCTAAATAATCAAGTGCAGCTCAAACTGAATGTAAAAGTAAATAATAACCTTGGTTTAAAAGTAAGAGTGGGTTTTCTTCCTACAGGAGCAGAGTCTGCAAAGGCTCACTGCACATTCAAATGAAATAAACGCTGGGTGCTGGGCAGGGTTGACAAAGTTGCATTTATCAAAATGGCAAAATGTGTCTGCAAACCAGTTGTTTTTTTCCCCAGGTCGGTAATAAAGAGGGTTTGGTGTGCAGACACTTGCTATTTTTCTTCATTGAAAGAACTGTTTGACATGTTGGGAAATGTTCACATTTGCTGTCTGTCCATTGGGCCTTCAGCCAACAGCTGGTTAGCTTAGCATGGCATGAAGTCTGGAAACTGGAGGAAACATCTTGCCTGGCTTCATTTGTCTCTCCAAGCAAACATTTCATTATTGAGAATTTGTTGAAACTAGATGAAAACCCAGATGTCGTCAACATCATCAATTCTACCACATTTTATGCAAATGTGACTTTTAAGCAATCTGTATTACTATAAGACTGAATTTAATGCCTCTTTTGTGATTGTGACTGAATTTATTAGGGCTGCAACTAACGACCATTTTTATAATCAAAAATGTTGATCAGTGTTTCCCAAACCTGGAAAACCTCAAATGTCTTGTTTTTGTCCGCAAACCACAATTATTCAGTTTTAATGATTTTTGATGTTTTTTGATGAAGCAAGGGAACCAGAAAATACACATTTAAGAATCAGAAAACTGTTTTAATTCTTTAAAAACAAACTAATTAATTGATTATCAAAATAGTTGACTATTATTAATCAATGAATTGAATAATTGTTGCAGCCCTAGTATTCATACACAAATTCTGCTCCATCGTTTTTTGACTAAATATTGCTGATAAACAAGCCTATCAAATTAACAGACATAACACGTAGCATTCGTGGCAGAAGTAATAAATTCTGTCAATGTACTTATAATTTACTTATTAATTCCTCACATTTCTTTGATTATTTCCTGCAGAACCTTCTGTGACTCTAAACCAGCCACAGTAATTTCACCTCTGCCTCCTCTCCAAAGTCCTTGTTTTTGGCCTGTATTGATGCACACTGGCCTTCACATTTATTTCCTTCCTGCAGTGTCCCCGGGTGAGTCGGGACAGATAACGGTCCTCAGTTATTCATGGGGCTGTCGGACACAGTGACTAGTGACTTGCACTGGTGGCCACGGGAAATAACAATGGACTGTGACTTTCAGCGAACAGCTCAGGTCAATGTCGGGTAAAAGTGGAAAAATGTCTTGTCAAAAAATATTGGTATATAGTATTCTTGTAACAATACTATAAATGACATTACATCATGTCCATATCTTTGCTATCCTCAATGTTACTCTCAATTTAAACCTGTTTCACATTGAGATTAGTGAGTATACACAGGATTTTTAAACCTGGACAAAGCTGCTAAAGAAAAGTTGATTAACATCATTGCTGTTGCCTTGTGGTGGGTTTTTTTCATCAAGAAGTCACAGATGACAAAAGAAGTCAGAAGAAGACAAAACAATAACACCATAGACCTCAGGGATAATGTTACTATGGGTACTATTTTGCTTTTTACTTCTTTCTTTTACTTGAGTCGTCTCAAATCAATTGATTTCTTCAATCACATCATCTAATTCAGATGATGTGATTGAATATATAAAAATAATGAGCCCTGTCCCTATTTTTAAAAAGCGGGTTCATTGGGATATGAACGTGTGCCATCGTAGCTTTGCACTGAAAATGACACATTACTGCCAAAATTAAGGTCTTGCTCCTGGGCACTAATTGCATTTCCAATAATGCTGATCGGAGCCGATACATTTCCACGTGCATACCAGTTATGTGACCCATGAGTAAATGACAATTAAACACATTCCCACCGGTTAGAACTCTCTGTACACCTGGGTTTAAATGTTTTTTTTTGGCCTGCGGGAATGAGATATTTGATACTTGTTTCTTACTTTTTTGTGACTCTTTGTTCGTCACATTTCCACTCAGAAGTCTTTCCTTCTGTGATGTAAGCCGATTAGAAAGGTTCCCAGTCACACACTCCATGGCAGCGTAAATGGCAGGTCTCACTGTCTTCTGCAATAGTACACCTTGACAAGATGCCTTGATTACTGTACAACAGAGTGTGAGGTGAATGTGAGTCCCCTTCAAAACTCTCGATTTGAATTAGCTGGCGTCAGTCCCTCAGTTCTGAAACATGTGTGTCTGTGTGATCACTGTGACGTCTGTGTGAATGTGTATGTGCATTCCTGCTGCAAAATAACTACATATTCCATGTGTATCAATGTAGTCTTGTGTGTTTAATTTGACCTGTACGTGCATGCTTGTGTGCGTTCCTCTCATCTCTGTGTCTATCCTGCTCTACAGCTGGCAGTGACCCCCTCTGTTTCCAGCCAGGTGTGCATGTGCACATGCATTTGTCTCTGTCATTCTCTCTCCCTCTCTCTCACACACACACACACACACAAACCGATAGACATGACTCTCTTCTGGGCTCCACGCTGTCACAGAGGAAAGCTGATTATCAGACGTTCCAGGGTGTCAGGAACACCCCCCTGCCAAAATTATACAGACTCGCAGCTTTCCACTCATCTGTATGGATGCGACTGCAAAGCTGTGTCTTTTCCGTTTCCTTCTGCCATCTGGAGACCAGGCGATGTGCTCCATCCACAGCTTGATGTAGAATTACACAATTAATTAATTTTTTTTAGCTTGGTGCACAACAGTTGTTTTCATCAAACTGGAATCAAGTTCTATAAAACCAGCACTCTACTATGGATGGGAATTGGTCAGTATTGTTATTGGTCCAATACTGGCCAAAATCGCTGGATTGGATATCGGACAGTTAAAATTTTTAATTTGATACAATCCAAAAATCCTATACGTATATGGCATGCTTCACTATGCACAGACTGTAAACATGTAAATATAAAGCTGCAAAAGTATTTTAGCTGAGTCATGTTTGGGCTGTTTGTCCTCTTTTTGGGAGAACAATATTTGTTTCACAGTTAGAGAATTATGTCTTTGAAATGACACAGCTTCGTAGTTCATAAATGGTCTAAAATGACTGTATCGGACCAATGGTGCTATTGGTAGATGCTCAAGTTTGTGATTTCGGACAAAAAGGTGGTATCGTCCCATCCCTACACTGGATAGCTCTGTACATTGGGAACATGTATATATTATGTATTGATATAACCTTGCAAACAATGGCACAGGGACGTCACTTATTTTAACTTGTTCAAGTAAAGTCACTTTATTTTTATCTGTAAGTAGATTTGTTTTGTTTCAAGACAGTGGCATCCTTTTACTTACCTTTAAATATCCATCTATGTTATCATTTGGTTTATTTAAAAAGGTTTTATTTATTTATTTATTTATTTATGTGTGTATATATATGTATATGTATATATGTGTATATATGTATGTATGTATATATATGTGTGTATATGTATATGTATATATACATATATATGTATATATATATATAAATATGTAAAGAAAATCTACAGTTTTCAGACACAATGAGATTTTTGATCCTGGAAAGTTTAAGTTTAACACGGTTAACCTACAGCAATAATTCAAGGTATTAGGACCGCATAATCTGGTTTATTGACCATCTTTAAAGATATAAATATTTAATTTGACAAATGATTGTGTTACGACCTCACTTTGAGGAACTTGGCAGCAGATTCTTAGAAAAGCAAAACAATGGTGAAACATTTGACTGCACAATCAATGTGTTAAGCACTTCATTAAAAGTTAGTCATTACCTCACTGCTATAATGAGGAATGCATTTAGAAAGTTGGTACTTGAGTAATTATCTTAATTTATACTTGTCCAGCTCAAACAACTGAAATCAAATGCTTGTCTCAAAATTGAGGCATTGATTATTTGTCCCACCGTTTCCTTCTGATGAGCTTTGTCATCATATTGTTGTGACAGCCACATCAAAAATAATTGCATTGACCAGCGGATGTTTGAAAGAAAATCTTCTTTAACTGGAGACGAGCAAACTAATTGTCACTATTATGAAGTGTCTGTCTTTTTCACGGTACTAATTGACTCATCGCATTGAGCGTGTTTCTCTTTGAGGACGTGGCCATAGAAAGTGTGAGGCCTCTTTGAGTAAAACCTATATAGAGTCTGTGTTTATCAGTCAACTAATGGTTTTCCAATGGAACACTATAGCTCTGTAAAGCAGAGAAAAGAACAAACGGAGCAGAGGCGGGACTTAAACTTATGCACACGCATATACACGCATCAGTGACTGTTGTCCACACATGCGTGAGCGTGGCATTCTTATTACTGATGCAGCGCAGCCCACTCTCAGCTGTGTTGCCAGGGACATTTGGTGGTGGTGGTGGTGGTGGAGAGAGTGACCAGGCTCCCATGAGTATCTTGTCCACCCGGGGCTCTTCAGTACCCGCTAATTATTCTTCACACCTAATATGAGAAAGAGAAGGAGGAGAGACAGATGAGAGAGTGAAGGATCGACAGCGAAAGAGAGGGAGGAGAGACTGGCGACCAGTGGGACTTGGGCTTTCTTACAGGAACAATGAATCACATGTATCCACCACCTGTCCTGTGTTGTCCCTTCTGTTGCTCGCAGCATTGCTGACAGGACGACTGTGTTTGTACAGTATCAAGCCAGACTGGTTCATATTGGCGAGAAAGCCTGTCACTGGGCATTATAGGCATTAATAACAGATTGGACAGCCGTTGGCAGAATATCGTTCCTTGTTGGTATCAGACTTTTTCATAAGAGCTCCATCTATTTAGAGTTTCCAAGCAACATTTTGCAGCTCCTCGTTGTTGTCTTTTTCCTTCTCCGGAACGTCAGAAGCTTTTCTTAAATGGTAGATGATGATGTAATAACGTCATTATCTATTGAAGGATGAATTAAAGGGAACATTTGTGTTTGGCTGCTCAATCCAGACCTGTTGTACATTTATCATGATGAAGGTTGTGGTGGTCCTGTCCAGCGGAGGTCACAACAAACCACGCTGCTTTTCAGCTGCGTTAACGTGATGATTCACAATAACCTCTCACTGCAGAGGAACAATGTTACCTGCTGTCAAAAATAAAACGGCAGCTAAAGAGTCATATAGTTTCCTCAAGAGTAGAATTTAAAGATTGAGCATAGTTTCACTTGTACCTTTTAAAAACCTGTCCAAGCTCATAATATACAGTCTAGAAGTGCAGCCGAATCTATACCACATGATTAAAAAATAAAATAAAAGTAAAACAACCCTGTGAAAATGGAGATGAAGCTAAACCATCCTCCTGAGTAAACAATCGTTACAGTAAAATAAAGCATGTGAGTTGCAGCTTGTTGTAGTTTTGCAGGTCCTCGATTGTAGATGACAATGTATCGAACAAAGATAAGGCAGATTCACAACTTTGTATGAAGCAGCCGTCTTGCACTTCAAGGACAACAGATCTGCAGATTCACTTGTTAGCTTTCCATCCGATTGATGCCTCAGAGGAGGCATCACAGACACCTTTCAACTTCACGTGACTGCCTATTTTTTCAGCACACACTGCTTTAGAACACACCTTGCCAGAAGCACAGGAAAAGGCCATTACTGATAATACAGCAACATTTGTATGCTCGGTTCAGAGGCTCATTGGTGTTGTTTCAAGAGAGGGATTTCAGGATCTAATGATGGAACTGGAGGTACGATACAAAATCCCCACATTGCATTGCAATCTCGGCACACGCGTTAAAACCATACGACAGACAGCTCAAGAGAAAATATGAAGATAATTGTAAAGGATAAGATACTCGATCTTACGACAGATTAGTGTACATCGTTGGCCACACTTGTCACAGTTACAGTGCAGTGTGTATCTGACTTGTGGGAACTAAATGATTATTGCGCACTTAAGAGCTGAGAGGAAACCACACAACGGTCCCTGTGGCAGAGAGAATTGGCACTGCTCTGGATAATGTTGACATTTCACATAAAGTGGTTGGAGCTGTTACAATGGACAATGCTATGAGCTATGTGAATGCTATATGCGATCTGGGGTTTATTGATGTACCATGGCCCTCACACTAAACTTGGCAGTGTGCAAGGGCCTTGAGGTAAAAGGCACAACCCTTTCCAGATTGAAGCAAAGTGCAGCTAATTTTTTGAGATCTCCATCTGACAGCTTGACTACTGGAACAGGAACAGGAGCTTCATGGATTAAAGAAGGATAGACAAATGGATGATTGTTTCACCAGTTGGAATACCACATACGACTTGATATGTTGTGCGTCTGAGCAACAAGCAGCAGTGCCAGCAGTCATTTTTGGAAAAAAAATTAAAATCACTTCTGTGTGGCTCCATCTGAGAAACTTAAAGACCTACTGAAACCTCTTTCACACTGGGTGCATGTGTGATTTGGCCACACCTGTTAAACTATTGAATTCAGAAGTATCAATAAGGCTCCTTGTCTCCAATGAAGGACAATCTTAACACTTCAGCATACCAAGACATTCTGGACAATGCTATGCTTCCAACTTTGTTGCAACAGTTTGGGTAAGACCCTATTCTATTCCAGTATGACTGTACCCCAGTGCACAAAGCAAAAACTATAAAGACATGGTTCGATAAGTTTGGTGTCTGGCCCACAAAGAGCCTGGACCTCAACCCCATCAGCACCTTTTTTGATCTGAACTGGAACTAGAGATTGTGAGCCAGGCCTTTACGTCCAACACCAGTGCCTGACCTCATACTGTAAATTCTCTACAGAATGAATGGACACAAATTCCCATAGAAACACAGCCGTTATATCCCCAAAAAAGTCTAATCACATATCACTAGAACCCTCCAGCTCCACTCAAATAAGGGAATTAAAAACCAAATTGTTTGCTTCTTTTGACTCTCTCCATATTAAAGTGCTGTATTTGTATCTGAATATGTCATTACTGTCCCTGTTGATGTGATGGACAGACGTCCCAATACCTTTGTCCATATAGTGTATAGTTATATTAACACTATTTTTGTTGCAGGGCACATGGATGTGCAGCCTCATACTGAATGGCCCTGGCATTTAGTTGAGTATAGGCAAGTATTTGAAATTTGTTGTTGCTGCTGTCCCACAACAGAGCCATGCTGCCAAACTAAATTTATTGCAAATGTCAATATAAATCATAATTTGACTGAAGTGGTCAAGCCATGTCCCCTTTTGAATGATCCAAACAGGTGAGATGGATGTTTTGCCCCAGGTAATGAAAACTCTGGCCACATTTTCAGTGTCAATGAAATATCCAACAGAATGACATGTATGGACTTTTAGATCTCACTTTCTGTTGATAGACACAGAGTCTAGCTGGAGCTGGTAGATTTTCCCCCTGCAGCAACTGGGGTACGATTCCTACCCATGGTTCTTTGCTGCATGTTCACCCCCTTTCTCCTCCCTACACTGTCCTGTTTTAAGACAACATTGTTGCTCGCTGTGATAACTTTAGCCATTATTCTCATGCTGTTCGATTGGTTGTGTTTTTGGTTGCAGCATTTCACTCAGATGTCTATTATCTGTCTCTAACGTCTCTGAAAAGGCATTGACTCATTGCAAAATAAACAACTTGTCACCCAACACACTGAAGGAAATGTCAAGTGTGCTTTGGAACATCAGAATGCTTAAATCCCTGCTCTGGACATATCCAAATGTCATTAGTTTGATGTTCTTATCAGTGGCTTGGTCACCATTCACTGGTGCGCAATCAAATATTTACCAATAGTGCAAAGGGTATGAGACAGACAAGAAATTTACAAAGTTACACCATCACCACATAGCCGCTTTTATCATCGGATTGTTGATTAGGTTGTCACATATTTGTCAATGCTCATAACTGCTTAATTTCTGATTTGTTTTCTGGCAGGCAGAGTCAGACAGCAGTGATTAGTCTCCTTCTATTCCTCTGTGTCTCTGTGTCGGTCTTCGTCACTCCATCTAACCTTGGACAATTTCCTGAGGCATCGGGGATATTTGGCCGAGATGAAAAATCCTTTTGGAGATTCTCACCATCCCAGCAGCATATGGAAACATGTGTGCACTCCACCTCTCCCATCATCCCTCATTCCACCCCGTCCTCAATCAAACCCCACTCTCCTCCTGTCTCCACCCTTTGACTCTTGAGGCCTAAAACAAAGCACACAATCAAACACACACACAACCTTTGCTCTGTCACATGCCACTATAGCCTGGGCGCCAAAGTCTCCTGCATACTGGCATCGCCATTCATTTTCTGGCCTGCCCCAGATTGATTTCCTCCTGCAGCACATTAAAAACTTAATGACATGCCCACATCCACCCATGCCTGACTCTACCTCCATCTGAAAGGCTGGCAGGATAGAGCAGGGCTGTGGGGTTTAAGGCAACTGGAGGCTCCAGAGAGGGAGGTTGGTGGCTCAGGATGGCTCGATGGGTCGTTCCAGACTTAATTAAACTGGAGCAGATTCTGTAATCTGTGGACATTAGCTAGCACTGATGCTGCTGCAAGCTGCCGCTGGCTATGTTTGGTGTATATGAGCAGCTGATGCCTATATGGTGCTGGCTATGCAGAGCTGCAGGATGTTGATATAACTGGCAGTGTGGCATCCAGCGCTGTATGTGGGTCTTTGGTGGTTATTCACAACACAAATGTGAGGGAATATAATTACATTTGTGGTGTAAATTTGAACAAGATGACAAATTAGTAGTAAATTGATAGCAGACTAATGCTGCGCTCCCTAAGCTCAGGCATAAATCAGATGTCATTTAGGTTCCTAATGAAGCCAGATGGTATGTATGTAAGTCACAGTGTTCTGCCATCTGATGTTGGTTGTAATTTTTGGAGTGCATGTGTACTATATGTTTGTGTGTGTGCTTCTGTCTCTTTAATTAGACTAAAAGAAAGGAACTGACAAGTAGACCAAGTTTAAGTTTCAAAGCCTCCACTGTGCTTCTTAAAGATCCAGTGTGTAGCCTCTATTACCCCCCACCCTCTTTCACACATACACACCAGCTCCTACCTACCTGCCAGTGCTGATATAAGCCATGTGTCGTATATCTGTCCAGGTTACTTGAACCTGGAGCCGCATGGTGCAGTGAACAGCAGCAGCATTCTGCATTCTCTTTGCTTGCATTTTCAGTTTCAGTCATGTTGGCAAGAAGCCAAAATTGTGATTGAAATACTGTGATTGTACTGAACATCCAGACTTATATTTAGTAGTAGAATCCATTTTATGGGTGAGTTTTTCAGCCACAGTGCGACATTCCGAACCTTCTTCCACCTCACCTGCTCTGTCGTGATAAAATGTGTGTGTAGCTCAGTAATGTTGCCGTAGACACCAAAAAAATCACTAATGAATGGGAAAGAGAGGGAGGGAGAGAGTCACGTAATTGTGTGAACCCATTTGACAATGGTTTTAGTGTCACAGATATTTGATTATCTCTAAAACTTAGTTTCAATTTCAACACTGACATCAAACTATCTCACAATTCACAAAATGTGAAGGTTCTTTGTGTTTTTTTCTCTCGATTTGAGGTAGAAACATTACAACCTTGCACACTCTGTGGCTTTTTCGCATACAGCAGGGTGTGAAAACAACACCTTGTGAAGGCACAAGGCAGTATACACAGTACAATGCTTCCATCCAGCAGTTAAACCTTTCACTTCTGTGCACAGAGCTCTGTTTTTTCACCAGACGAAGGAAAACACTTTTGTTTATGCTGACCCAGGACTGATCAGAAATGATGTATAGCAGGCACAACTAGCAGAGAACTGTAATCGCCTGCCTCAGGCCTTTAATACTGTTTCTCCCTTTCAATTCTGAGGTCAATTACCAGCAGGTTAAAGACATCATTAAACTGGTGTTTCCTGAAGTGCCTCTTGCTCTCTGTCAAAATAACTTATGATGCATTGACAGGATTGATTTTAAATAGGGACCAACAGTGTTCCCCGGAAAGCCTCGGAAAAGGCATATATTTTCATTATGCATCACGTTGCATCTCCAACAAATCTTTCTTTGTCCCTAGACCGAACATGGGTGATTTGTCACTTTGGCTTTTTAAAAAAACAACAGAAAAAACGTTTTCTTTCATACATTTTTTACAATACGGAGGCTCATTGGCAGTCTCGGCTGGAATTCAGCTGGCACACAGTCTTTGATTTAGATGAAGGTTTTCTGCCCAATTATCTGTTGGTTCTGTGTGTGTGTGTGTGCTTGAATGAGTCTGTCTGTGTGTTTGTGTACAAGAATTAGCCAAGTCATCAAAGGCCCGTCTTCATGTGGAGCTCACTGTGCAGTGGTGACAACAGATTACACTGACAAACTGACCCATAATCTATCCATCTCTGCTGGGTCAGCCATGTTGAGCCGCCTGTGGAAATCATCGTCTGTGAGTTGTTGTCGTCTATGTGGGTGTTTTATTCTCTGTTTGCCTCACTCTAAACCAGACTGGGCGGGAGATCTGCTGCATCCCATGCTGTTGGATAATAAACAGAATTTTTACCGTTTAGAAGCACAGTGTTGCTTCTTAAATTACTGCCGCTGTGGAGTTAGTTTAAGGTCATAATTTTTTATGTTTGGTTAAATCCTGACGCACAAGAGTTCATCTACTCTGCTCCCATAATCCAGCCAAAGCAATGTCTTTGCATTCTATCATAAAAAAAACAAATGTATTACACACACCTGGAGCAATTTAGTGGATGGAATGAGTACAAAAATGTAAGAACTGACACCAGGAAACATAAAGTTACAGATAAAAGATCATTAGGATGAACATCTTTGTGAGAGTCTGGCTCTGGAAATCGACTTTTCTTTTTCTATATGCAGGACAGATGGAACTGGCCCTCATTAAAAAATGGCCATGCATGGCAGTGCATGCTGGGAGCCGTTCTGATGGCAACCACTGATCCTTGACACCGGCGATACAGTATAGAGCCTAATGAATGCACAGAACAAAGTGACGGAGATTAGATAAAGAGAAAAGCGGGCAGTAAGCGATGGATAAAAAATTAAGAGAGAGGGTGTGGGTTGGGGGAGTCGGGGGGTTTAGGGGAGCAGAAACAATGGGGCTGTTAAAGAGAGGGAGGAAATGTATTGTTCTCCTTTTCCTTCTGGGAGTTTTTAAGTCTTTGTGAAAATATGCCAGATTGTTGATCCCAAACCATGTGTATGTGTGTTTGTGTGTGTGTGTGCACGTACATGTGTGGAAAAGATGGTAAGAAAAAGTCTATGCTCAAATGTGAGAAATTTTTTGACTGGAGAATAATTCCTCTTTGTGTGCATGTGTGTGAGACAACCTTGATTATAATTGCATAGCAGCTCAAAGCAGGAACTGGAGCCAAGCCCAAACCAAGCCATGCTGAACTAGACTAAACCAAGCTTGGACCTACTCTGCTCAACATGCTTTGCGCCTTAAGCCCTGGCTAATTGGGCCAAAGGCAAGCTAAAGCTCCTTCCCAGCTGTGATGGGCACTGGACTGGGAAAATAGGGGCCCAGAGAGAGGAGGAAGAGAGCAAGGGAGACAGAGAGGGAGATTAGTTTCCCCACCATCCATTTACATGAGCCCCTTGTTGGATCAATACCATTTTGTATTCCTCCCTTTTTGTGATGCTCCCTCTTTCTCTTCTGTATGCACAACCTTTTTCATTGGCTCAGCTGGTCGGGAACCCCAGATGTTGCATTCGCGTGGTTGCTCTCTCTGACTTGAAAGTGATGTCTAGAGACTATCAACAGCCTGGCAATCTGGACAACTAAATAGGAGGACCGTGTGGAGAGGCCTACACTGGTTATTGCACTCTGTATTTCTGCCAGTCTGTCAATTTAAAGACTGGGATTGGGTGTCTCAAGTCTACCTACCAGCTGTTTTTAGCAGCAGGGGGCCCTCTAGCCTTGCTATGAGAATGGCAGAGTATCAGATGCAAAATAATTGCTTGTGTGCCCTGCAGTACCATGGATTTCATCATCGTAGCGGGCTGCTTGTGGCTCTCTTCTCATCTTCCATTTGACCCCTCCATTTGTGTATTTTTGTACCCTTGCTATAATGAGCTACTCATGTATTATGTAGTGATACCATATGCAATACTTACATTACTCCTCAGTGTGCGCTATGTTCCAACACACAGTGCGTTTGTTGCGTCATTAAGTTGTCTTTGTTTCTAACTCCTAAATAAGAGAGGAAATATAAAAATGACATACTTAAGATATGAAAGGCTGGGGTCGTTACAATTGCATTATCTGTGTTCTTATATTCGGGTTTATGAACTGCGTGTGCATTTGTATGTGGCCTCAAGGCTAATCTTCAGCATGCAGACAGATAGGTACACTCACACACACACACACACACACACTCACATATGTATTCACTGCAGGCCCCCTGCTTCTCACTGGCTGAGTGACAGCATGACTACTGCATTCAGTCTCTCCATTATTCAACAGCATTAGGGGGAAAGAGGAGAGAGAGAGAGAGATTAGAAGTAACAGAAAAAGAGAGACACAGGAGCTGAAGAATAGGCTGTTTGTGCTCACACATGATTTTGGATGCCAGTTTGTTTTCAAAATAATGGAAGAATCTGTCTATGAAGGCTGAAGATGCCATTTGCTTTGTGGGGGGAAAGAAAAGACAATTTAGAGGGTGCGTTACAAGCAAAAAGAGACAATGATAAAGAGACGGAAGAAATAGACAGAACAAAACCATTTACAAAAGAAGGAGCAGAGTTCTTGGCAAATTACAAAGCATGCGGATATTAGGGTCAGGAAGGTCTGGTTTGAATTAAAAAGAAGCAACATAGCCTGAACCTGTGTGTAACCGAATTTGCCACAAATCAAAATTGATGTGACTCTAGAGGATTTGAGTTATCTCCAACCTCAACTCGGGATGTGTTTCGATTATGAGAAAAGACCTGCAGACAATGTGTATGATGAGAAAAGGGTCCGTATCAGCGTCATCTGATATCCTGTCTTAAATGAAAGGTAAGCTGAGGTGATATCCTCCACTGCAGCCGATCACGACGATTAAAAGGTGGTTTCTGATGAGTTGTCTCTATAGATAAACCTTCGCATTTCCACCCTTGGGGGCAACATTGTCTTTGTGGTTTTACAGATACTTGCGGTAGGAGCGAGAAAAGATGTGAAGGTCTAACTGATTCCAGCTTTGCATTAAAGCGGAGCTATGCAGGATTTTTACCCTAATCTAACAGCCTCAAAGTCATTGTGATGGTTAGATGGCTTGTTGTGAGGAGATTTAGGTGCTGTCTTCACTCCCCCTACTGTCTTTTAGCAGAAAATCGGCCTTGCACTTCTGAGACCTCTGACCCAAAATCAGAGGTCTCATGAAGTTTCTGGTGTATTTCGACTTCAATGTTGTGTATTTTGCTGGTTTGCTTTCAGTGCATGGTTTGCTGTTTGTCCATCAGCGAGGACATGACTCTGTGGCTGGTGTTTTCCAACTCCAGTGAAAACAAATGCACATGGTCAGGAGAAGGGAAGGGTTCAACATCTTTTTTTTACGACAGTGAGGATAAAGCAGTAGACACAAGGGGAAGCTCTGTAGAGAAAGAGGCAAACAAAAAGTTTGACTTTGCCTTGTTTACTCTTCAGTTATCATGACAGACAAAAGAAGATCCTAAACTGCCATGGTCAGGTGCTGACACTGACACTGTGCTGTGTTGTTAATTCCAGCCACCATTTTTTCACACAGATTTGGAAAGGAAACCGCAGCAACTGTGTGGTAGGTGCGAGTAAAATGTTAATCACAAAATCACAAATTGTTGAATCTCATTCCTGAACGCTTCAACGATTATTGATCGATTATTAATTAAAAACTAGTTTGATAATTGATTGATCAGAGTGTTTTTTAATAATTAAAATAAGATTTTTTTCATCTTCTTACATGTGAAAATGTTCTGGTTTCTTTGCTCCACATAACAAATAAATAATTATATATATAAAAATAAGACAATCAGGAACATTATAATTTCCAGGTTTGGGAAACACCGATCAACATTTAAAAAAAAAAAATCCTAAAAAATATTTGTTTGGTTTACAGACCAGTTTAAAAACACAGGTGAATAACCATATAAATCACTTGTGTGAATGATGATGCTTGAGAGGATATGAAATGTTGACCATCCTGTCCTTTTTATCTGCCCATGACCACAACACTGGACTGTTCTCCAGCATTCAACATGCAGAATGTTTATGCTGACTCTCACCTGATCTCACACTTTATTCGGACAGAACTAATTCACATTGTTATGAGTGCATATTGGTCATCGATCAGAGCATTTGAAAACGTATTAGTCACTGGTAAAGGTGCCAGTGTAGACTGGAAGCATTAAAATTATATATTTTTTTCTAGCTTTCTCCTGTTTGAGATTCAGTATTGGAGAGTTAAAATATTTACTCTGTAGAACTTTATACATTTGGTACATTATTGACTTATTGCTTAATCTGGCAACTTTTAAGCAGTATATGTTTTTATAACGAATGGATGCAAAATTACTGTCTTTGTCTTTTCAATATAAGAATACTAAATGACTGTCAATAGCAAAGTTTTCTCAGCGCAACACTTACTTTTTTCCCATCTTTATCTGTTCTTCATCATCTCCTCATCATTATTCGCCCATTTAGCTATATAAAACAAGCACAAACCATTTATGCTGAACAATGTCCGGCTAAAATAGGCTTCTGTGTCTCTGAAAAGGCCAGGCTGTAATTGTGTATAATTGAGAACACTGTACACAATACATTTGTGTGATTTCATATTAGTCCCCTTGAATACACAAAGCTCCAAGTCTGAGTGGTTTAGATTGGATCGCAACAATAAGCCCCACTCTACAACGCTGTAATTATGCAAATGTAATGCAAGTTTCAATCAAATTGTGTACACATACCACACTCATTATGATTTGAATGAATCACAAGGCATTTAAGAAGCCTGCCACGAATGTTTGAGTGTGCTGAAGAAGAGTTGGGGTGATGTTATGGAGCATAGTTTTGCCAGTGTAATCAAAGACACAAAACGGTGTAAAAAAAAAAAAGACTTAGTTAACAAGCAATAAATCTGCCTCTTTTGTCTTGATTGCACCTTTTGATAGAATAAGAACTCAAACCTGTTCTTGAATAGAAGAGGTGAAACTTTGTTTTCGGCAGCTGGTTTTCTGTTCCGGGTTTCTCTTCATCTGCAGAATTTTCCTTCAGTCAGTTGCAACGCAAAATATCAAACTTTACAGCAACAACTGCTGAAAATACTTTTCTTTTAATGTGGAGTCTTTGGGAAAGAAGGCAACATCTACAAAGCGTCAAATGTAGCCACAAACAAGCTGCTGTTGAGACGGTTTTCTCGGAGGACATGATCTTTACCTGCGTCTGCTGTAGCTGTGGTAATGACTCGTGATCCAGAAGCCCGGTGTCTGCAGCTCAAGCTAATACTGCTTCCCATTGGGACCTTAGCGACAAAGCTAATGCTAATAATTATGCATTAATATTCATTTATGTTTAGACTTCTATTTTTTATCTGCGTTAATGGTGGAGGACACCAGCTGCTCAGTTCAATAGGACATAATGTGGATTGTATAACTGATCAAATATAGATGAGAAATCCTGCACTGGCTGTTCAAGGATCAGCTTCATGGGCAGTGCTGTGCAGCTGTGTTTGGCTCTATGGCGCCACATACTGTACACGGGAAGAAAGAGACAAAAGCTGTAAATGAGTGCACTATGAACCAAATCAGTCCTTGAAAGCTGCCCTAAATAGACATTGAAAGTGCTTGAATTTTGTGCAAGAAAGGAGTTGATATTTAGGTGAATGTCTTCCCAGAACAAACTTTGAGTCATAATTACTAGCGGTGTTGTGTCCATGCCCCTCTCCGCCGTTGACGTGAGATTCCATGCAGAACAATGAGCGAGTAACGTTTATTAAGAGAGCAATGACTTGATGCCTGGGAAATGAAAATTTCAGGATCTCTGTTTCACCAAAGAAAATGACAAAGACTGACTTTGACCAAAATACCAAGGAAAATCACTTGTCCAGATGCAGAGCGTGCTGCAAAACAACAAAAGTGGACGCCATGGGCGAAGCCGCTCTTAGAATTTACCCTCCTATTGTTGGTCAACACATACTGTTCTTGAATTTGAGAGGGAATTGGTCCTGGAAAGTCCTTGAATTTGATGTAAAACAAGGTGTGGGAACCCTGCACTGTCCAGTTAAAACATAAACATTACCATTCGATCCACTTTTCTACACACTCTGGTTAAAGTTCCACATATCCACTCCGATCACATGGTATACACAGTCGAACGAGAACCAAGAACCACCAGAGGAAGCTTGCGTACCACTTGTGGTACATGTACCACAGTTTGAGAACCATGGATTTAGAGAATCAGGCCCAGAGATGAAAGCTGGTCAAAGTGGTGAGCTGTTGGATGTAGTTTCAGAGGTGGTAGATATTTTCTTCTTGGTCGTTAAATACATGTTATGTGTTAGTGTGTCATCTTCAGAAAGGGTTTCCACATTTAAAATAAATACACAGATTTTAGAAAGTCAGATTCTGCCACTGCATGCAGTCAGGTTTATTCCGATGACAGTTTTAGGAGAAAGTTGACAACATTTCCAGAATCACAAAGTGCTTTTTTCTTCTGTATCTTCTTCTTCTTGGACAAGTATTTCCTGTAAAGGATTTGGATAAATTGAACTGAATGTTTTTGTTTGGGAGAGAACTGTCAGTCGTCTCTTGGTGTTTGTGGTCTGTTTGAAATGATGTCAGCCTTGAGCAGACAGTAAACATCTCTTGAGCCTTGCCAGAGCCAAACAGACAATGCTTGTTTTACATACACATGTTTCTGACTTTAGTGCACCAATGATTATTTGAATTCTGTGAGTTGTCGCCAACTTGCCTTAAAACCTCAATAGGGGTCGGGTCTCATTTACAACTAACAAGCAGCGTTCTCTGTTTAATTGTGATAAAAACTTTCAGCCCATGATGTTTGCATTATGTTGTCTAAGCAAAACCTAGTGAGTTTCCAATGTCACGAGAAAATATGGGAGGAGAAAACATTTCAGCAGCTTCTCCCTCAGGGAGAAATTAGAGGAGTAAATCACCCGTTCCTTTCTTGATGTTTTATCTCAGCAGTTTCCCCTCTAACTAGATCTGATGTTGCCTCAAATCCTATATTGTACATCATGGCCACACATATCACACAAATGCAGAGCC
Source organism: Solea senegalensis (assembly GCF_019176455.1). Taxonomy (NCBI): domain Eukaryota; kingdom Metazoa; phylum Chordata; class Actinopteri; order Pleuronectiformes; family Soleidae; genus Solea; species Solea senegalensis. The sequence continues at coordinate 9,999,449 of NC_058024.1, read as the reverse complement.
CTCCAATACGATGTGTGGATTGCAGACCATAATGCCCTCCAAGGGCAGTGAGGTTCATATTGTCGTCTTGTAGAAAGGCTCCAGGTTACATCACATTTTTTTAAGAAGTGATGCAAAGAAGAAACTCAAAGCTCATGTTGTCTAATCAAATCCTGGAAGAATTACGTATTGAAAACATTTCATAACGAAGACTCCTGCTGGGTTTTGAATGATTTAAGGTCAAATGTGCATTAATGAGTTTTGAGAAAACTCTTGTTCCACCTCCACGGAATCCGCTGATTGTCTGTGACACTTTTATTCCTAATGAAAAGCACAGCGATGACTCATTTAACTCAAAATCCTGGGGTGCTATGATTGGGTAACATGCAAAACTGGTGTCTCAACCCCCGATGTGCAGAGACTCCTTTATACACCCAGGTGTCTCGCTGTGTGTACTAATCAAAAGATGTATAGTGACAGAATGGAGCAGAACAAGGCAGTTGATGTTTTGTCAGATGCAGTGGCACCGTGAGACGCAGCGATGCCGTGCGATGCATCAGTTAGAAACTTTTATCAAAGAGAAAATGCATTGAAGCTCCAAAGAGAGAGAGAGAGAGGTACGAGAGAGAGAAAGCCTGTGTGTGTGTGTGTGTGTTTGCTATGTAAGCAGCATTTTTGTTAGAAATTGGAGTCAGGGTGGAGAAGTTTTCATTTTGAGTGTGAAGGAGGGATAGATTGGTTAATGGATATTTCGGCAGCACTTTACTGAGCTCTAGTTGCGGTGATGGCCAGACACAAATGTGCTCATCAGTGTCCTTATGAGTCACCTGCTGTAACAAAAAGCAATCATGACTCATTAGTTGCCATTGGTGCACAAATCAAGGACAATCAAAGGGGCGTTATTGGTTTTAAATCAGACTCGGATGGAGTCATGGTGGAGGAAAATGGAAAATGAGATGAGAAAAACTAATTGCGGAAAAGTCGGATGCCTCTGATTTTTAGCCATTTTTCCTGAACTAAAACTTTTAAATTAAAAAAATGATAACCTGACATTTTAGAGTTCACTGGGTTTTATACAGTAAACATGCACACAGGCTCACCTGCAACAACCTGCATGCTATTATTCAGCTGTTTACACTTAGTGCTTATTACCGTTTGTGTGGAGATGTTGTGTGTCGGATTCATTGTTCTCTGTATATGCATAAACCAGCCACTTTATTAGGTGTTAGGTGGTGAACCGCTTGTTAAAGCAAATATCTAATCTACTTGATGCATTTAGGCACGGAGACGTGGTCAAGATGAGCTGCTGAAGTTTACGCCGAGCATCAGAGTGACGAAGAAATATAATTTAAGTGACTTTGAACATGACATGACTGTTGGTCTGAGTGTCTCTGCAACTTCAGGGTTCTTGTATTGACATGTTTGCACATGGCACTGCTGATGCACTGGTGTTTCTACACACAAGTTTCTCAGAAAAATGTTCAGTGAGCAGCAGTTCTCTGGGTGAAATGTCTTGTTGATACCTCAAGTCAGGGTAGAATCAGTAATGTGGAACCTTGTACCACTTTATTTGTTGTCCTGTGTACCTAATAAATTGGCTGGAGTGTGTCTCATGTCAGTGCTAAGTCTGGAAATAAAGTTGATTAGAACAGAGAAAGAGAACTGAGACATTAAAGTTCCAGGTTACTGTTAAGAAACTCAGATAGCAAAAGAGTCTGGTGCATCACAGTTGCAATGAGTGTAGTTTTAGCTTCAAGCTCATTTAATAGAACTTGACTTCACTTGACTGTTACTCTAAAATAAATGCAGTATGACTTTCCACATTGCAATAATTTAATATGAAACATTCACCTACAGGCATCAGGCGTCAGAGAGTGTGGAGAAACATCTCCATGTCTCACTGCTGCAGGTTCTGCTGAGAATTGACCCAAGACTTCCTGGCAAAAATGACCGACCTGACTTCACCAAATGCAGAAAACCGCTTCAGGTTTGGAACATTTTTCTTAACGCTAACATTCCTCAAACTGTTTTATCATAATTTTAAATCCCCTCTAATACACTCTGGGAAGACAACTCCATTTCTAATCCACCAGCCCGCTTCATGTGAAAGTGTCTTTTGTAACGTCACACCCTGGGGACCTTATTGACTTAAATTTTATTTAAGCCTTCTACAGGATACAGTATTTACCCTTGCAGACACAGACAGATGTATTTTATTAGACGAGTGGGTGAGAATCTTTCTCTTTATCCAAATATTCTTAATACCAGCTGCTCTGCAGTCAATGCACCTAATAAATAGCGGCTTACAGAGCCTGACCTCAAGGTTTAAACTGATGAGTGCATTTGTCTGAGTGAGGAGGCAGACAATAGGAAAACCTAATCTCACTATCGTTATCAGTGCATGGAATCAGATAGAGGAAGTGAGCGAGAGACAGAGGAAATGAAGAAAGAAGACCATGGGTATTTTGGTCATTATTTACACTAAGTCCTTATAAAGAAAGGGAGATGAATGCTGCCATGGTACAGTGGCCACAGATGATACGGGACAAAAACCAAGACAGTTGTGAAGATTATGAAATGCACTGAGTTTATTCTTTGCAAATGTAAAATAAATATAAAGATTGGCTCCATAGTCTGTCTTTAATGCTCTCTGAGGTAACATCTGTTTGAAGATGGGCCAAAACAACTGATTTGACCAAAAGCAGCTTTGATCTGGGTGGATGAATTTCCTTGACGAGCATAGTCATAATTAGGGCTGTAAGTAACAGTCAATTAATCTTGTGATTATTTATGAGATTAATTGATAAGTTGAGCAATGTTAAATCAGTGTTTGTCAAACCTTGAAATGATGATGATGATCTTAAATGTCTTGTTTTGTCTTTAAACCAAAACTATTTAGTTTTAATGATGTCCTTGTCATACGGAGCCAGAAAAACAGAAAACTATTTAAAAAGGAAACACTCAAACAGATTGATTGATGATCAAAATAATTGATGGTTAATTTAGGAATCAATTAATACTCAATAATTAAATAGTAGTTGTAGTTGTAGTGACTTGGTCCGAGGCTTGAAACTGCAACGCTAACTCTGCACTTTTTAGACCCACTCGTAGGGGGACGGGACCTCATTCCTGGAATGTAAACAGTGTCCACCATCTTTGCTAGCAGTTATGCTAACAGAAAGGAAGCACAACTTTTCAAAAATACTACCCCTATTCTAGTAATACAAAGCGAAATGCAAATCAGTGAAGTATTCCTTTAATTTCCTTGGTGCACGGTACTGCAAACACAAGAAAACACGGCTGCTGAAATACATGAAAACTTAAATGGATGAAATATATTAATCTTAACATGAATTGAAGTGCAATAATGGCAAATCTGGTGGGAGATGACAACGAAAGCCTTTGTCAGGCAAACATGCGAATGCTCTCTTCAGGATCTTCAGAAGCTGCTGCATTCTCCGTCTTTAAAATTGCTCTTTACAGTCTTTTTTTCATCAGCTAAAGATAAAAATGGCATTTGCTATTTAATTATATAAATTATTTTAAAGGGACAGCGTACGGTTCAAACATTATATCACCATTTAAATTGTGCCGTATGAGATTATAGCTTCAAGCTTGTTTATATCTGTGGTCTCCTGGCAGGTGAGCACTAAGAGCACAAAGAGATTACTTGCACGAATGAAACCACAAGTGATTGTTGCCCGACTCTAAAGTTCCTCTGAGAGCAATAACATTTTCAAGCACCTTTAAGTCATTGTTTTTAGAGCTACTGTGGCTCTAATACAGTATTTTGTTTATTCCAGTCCTGGAAGAGGAGTTTCCAAACATAAACAAGACATAGAAATGAACGAAAAGTGAAAAGTGAAGCTGAGGAAGAAGATGTAAATAGCAGTGAGCCACCAGGGGGCGACTGCTGGTTGTAAAAAAGAATAGAATAGAAGAGGAAAATTAGCCGATGTCTTAGTTGATTTATAAATATTTTCCTGAGGAGTTACTGGTCTCATTTCCTAGTTGCAGCTCATGTCCATTTTGTAAATTATGTTCCCATTTAGAGGAAGAAGGACAATAAAGCACAGCACATACAGTATGACAATAGTGGTTACTGCTGTGAGACGAGTGTACACTCAAATGTTTATTCTGCTGCGTAAAAGACACCTTCCTTTACAAGTTCTTTAGATTCTAATCGTAAACTGTGCACGATTATTCATCATGCGTCGATTTCTAGAGTACATCAATAAAGGAATTGTTCTGGCTTTTTGAAGTGTAGTTGCATGAGGCGCTGTCACATTCTGCTTAATTCTGCTGAGTCACTGAGAATCATCTTTGGATATAACATTTGTCCTCACAGATTTTAGCCATTTCACTAAAGGGTCTCCTCATACAATTGCCATCTGCTTAAGTCTACGATATCTTAAGAAACTCACTGTTAGACAGCAAAGGAAGTTCGTAAACTGTTCACTCTGCTGCACATCTGAACTTACTGATGGAGGCAGCAGTGGATCAACAGTCCCTGTGAGCCGCAATGTCAAATCAGTGATTTTCTTTACGGACCTCGTTGCAGGGATTGAGTGTTTTACAAAGTGACGTAAACTTCAGTTTTTATTCAGAAAAGGCTGTTTAATGGCGTATTATTTGAGCCTTTTTTAAATAAAATAACTTTTTTCTTGTGTCATTGCTGGCAGCAATGTTTTCAGTGAGTGTGAGCTTCAGTGTTTAAGGCTGGTTCTCAACAAGGTGCAGTCAGGACCTCATATGACCACTCTTCAAAAAGCCTTGTTAAGCTGGGCAGCCACAGTGTGAGTTGGAGGGATTTAGCAGGTAGGTTCTTTGCTTCAGGACTGCTGCAAAATCACTCTTTAGACTTAAGGATTTTCTGTCACTGCTCAGATATCCTCCTTTCCTCTGATGATTGAAATTTTAATGCATTTCCCTTCTCTAAAGAACAATATGTATTTCCATCATCTTTCAGCTTATGTCCCAAATCACAACTGCAGCCTTTCTATTTTAATGCCAGACCTTGGAAATGCCCTACATTTATGTATATTTCTGACCCCCACCAAAACACACACACACACACACACACAAGCTCCCACACTGCACACCCTCCTCTCTCAGGCTCATTCATCTATGTGAGTAATCAAGTGTTTGCACAGGGATGACTTTTGTGATTGGGATGAATTTTGAAGGATAAATCAATTTTCAAAGTTTAATATTTAAGAGAAGGGAGTGTGTGGGGCATCGTTGAATAATGCATGCGGTTATTTAGAGTTGGAGACAGAGGGGGAGAGTCTGGACCGGCTCCAAGCCTGAGGATGTGAGAGCTCCAAAGCAGTGCGCTAATGAAAAGGAGACATATTCTCATGCTCCCTCGTTTGAATTTCATAACGCTGATACACGCCTTGTTTCTTTTAGCGCATGTGCCCCCCCCCACCCCCGCAAGTTTGCACAGCTATTCCAATCAAACGGATGCCCTTTAAACTCCAATCATTATCAAAAGAGTTTACACTATGCTGATTAAGCCTATTGGCTCCACACAACTCTCTGTGTGTTTCTCAGTGTAATGGTGTTTGGATCTTTTGTCACCAGGCAACACAAGATCACAAATGAAAAAAATCCTGCCTTTCTTGCACATCTGGAGTCAGAAATCATAATAGGAGATGAGTGCTGTCACGGTTTCAAAATGCAACTCCTTACCAGCTGAGCTTATGGGTATGACACATGACCAGGCCTGATTTTCTGTCCCACTCCGTCCCTGGCCATAAATAATACATTATAAAACCAAAGCTTCGGGCCGGACAGAATCTGACCGAGGGGCATTATTGGCCTGCAGGCCGAATTCTGGACCTGTCTAGTTTACATGGACGCAAAATGAAATTAACCGATTGTGGTGTGTGTACTGTGACTTTCATGTCTGTTTCATTTTTCTTTGTGTGTACATGGATCAGACACCAAACATATACAGCGTACATATACAACATATATCGGAATGAAATTTGTCTCCGAATGGGCTGGGAGTTTTTAGATTCCTTGTGTGAATGTAAAAACAGCTCATGTTTCTCAAACCTGGAAATGATGCTGTTCTCAAATGTCTTGTTTCGTCCACAAACCAAAATGATTCAGTTTGAATGATTGCTTTGTTATATGGAGCAAAGAAACCCGAAAATATTAACATTTAAGGAGCTGAAAAATCTGAAAGCTTGTTTTAATTATTGAAAAAACACTCAAAAATAGTTGACGGTTAGTTTAGTACTTCAGTAAATAATAGAATAATCGAATAATCACTACAGCCTTACTGAAAATACAAAAAAAATGCCCATGAAAAGCCTCATGAGGACTGGTCCTGACAAGAGCAGTGTTTTTACCAGAAAAGGACCTAAAGAGGGAACAACAGCTAGTGCACACACACACACACACACACACACACACACACACACACTCAACCATCACAATTAAATTACCCCTGCCTTAGCATAATTCTAACCCCAAATCTGTGTCTTCACCTTCAAACAGGCCTTGAAAAAGTGAGGCTCAGCCAAAATGTCCTCACGCTCCCAAAATATCCTCAGTGCAGTCTGTGCTCAAAATGGTGCCTCGTAAAGAAATGAGTACAAGCTATAATGATGATCAAGCAGGATAAATATCTCATAAAGGATATGTAATCACACGGTATATTAAATCTGTTTGAAAGAAGTGCTACACCATACGGAGGACAAACAGACGAAGTGTAATTGTCATATTTGCAATCTCCCCATCTCTCTTCAGAGCATGTTGTCATGTGAGAAGAGCAGGGTTTAGTTTCTCAGCATGTCTCTCCTCGTTTCTGTCCTTTCACTTTATCTCTCTCTCCTGATCCCACTGTGCAATCAGATATGTAATTGTTAGTTCTTTTAGACAAAAACATGTTTTGAATGAAGGCGGTTGCTGAAGATGAGCCTCCGGAAAATTAGGCAATTGTGTTTTAATTGCCTCTCTTCTGCTGTAGCATCTACAGTACTGTTTACTGCTCCTCTCCTTTAATGCTCCAATCCCTCCTCTTTAATACAAAGAGAGAATAGAAACAGGAACAAAAAAAAGAAAATGGTGTACTTTGACCCTCTTTCCCTGAGTCTTTTCTGCACTGCAACTAATGTAGTTTAATAGCTTTGATTCACCATGACATTACAGGCTGAGTCTGCATGTGTCCATGGGCACTGCACAGCGTGCATGTGTGCCAAGATAAATTCCTATTGTCTTTGGAAGCTCTGTTTCTGTGCGATGGTCCATTTTGAACTTTATGTACTGATGGGCTCGTTGTGTTGTCCAGTGGACCTGTTAGAAATCAATCAATGCTTTTTTGGGAGTCCTACAGGGAAATTGTTGTTGTCTTGGGACAGACGGGGGCAGAAAATTGGCAGCAAGGAACCATTTCGTCGCTTCTGTGTTCACAGAAAAAATACAAAAAACACTCAAACGCATGCACAAATCCTATTGTAGCAGGCCTTGCTGTCTGTGTGACTTCACTTGACACACACAGGACACACAGGACAGGCCACTTACTGCTGAAGTAGCTTCATTAACACTCACTCATTCATTGTCTACCGCTTTGTCCTCCACATGAAGGTCGCAGGGCTGCTGGAGCCAATCCCAGCTGACCAGGAGCAATTGCTCTATGACAGCAGGGGAAGCTCTGCTTCCTCTAAAAATGTCATAAAAATAAATGGTCAAATATGTACTGTTGTATTTACATTTCATCACTAATAGTTTGCTGGAACTCGATCAAATCTATGACTAGTCCGTTCAGAATCAGCTGTTTATCACTGAACGTCTGACGCGGTTTTAATAGTATACATCCATGGATGGATTGTTATCCGATCTGCCAAACCACTTCAGGAGCTGGTCAGAAACGCATTGTGACCACATTGAACAGAAGTGTAAATGTCATGCGTGGGGATGGGGAGGATTACCGTGATAGGATCTTGATGTGGACACCGGAGACTCGTGTTTATACCAGGTGTAATCTTATCAGAGAAAAGACATTTTAATGTCAGGTGTAAAGGTGGTCTATGAGACAGCACAGAATAGTTTTTTGGAAGCTGGGCCGATGCATGATGATTGGAGGAATTGTCCGAAAGGTGGAACCACTTTTTGATCGACGGCATTGTAGAAATACACGACAATGGAGCCTCTTCTGTCTCAGTCCCATGAGGCGTTTGCGATTGAAGCCTAGAAACAGATAGCAGCAGGTTGTGTGTTAGTTGCTTGGTGATATAGCCCATTTCTGTTTTTACATAATATACACTGTCAATGAAAACACTATTATAGCATTTCCCTGTCTCAGATTTACATAACTATGGCATTTCCTTGTTCCGGTTGTGCAGTCGTTCATTCATTTTTATCAATGTCGGTTTCAGTTCACCGTGGACAGGTCGCCAGTCCATCACAGGGCAAACACATAGAGACAAACAACCATTTACACTCACACTCAATTTAAAGTGTCCAATTAACCTTGGCATGTTTTTGGTCTGTGGAAGGAAACCGGAGAACCGGATGCACATGTAAAAGGCCCCTTTGTGCCACTACACCACCGTGTGTCCCCTTCATTACCACTGTGTCACAAAAATAATCAACATTATTATGGCGCACATATCTAATTTGTCATTCTGCTGCTTGGAAGGTCTGTTTCCTGGTGCGACTGGTGTGTGAATCTTATGTTAGGTGAACAGCACTCCTATAGAAATCCTTCCTCAGTGCCAGTATATTCCTCTTGTCTCTCTGTGTGTAGCAGGTTACTGAAGACAGTCAACAGGGAAAACACACAGAGAAAGATTCTTCTCCTCTCAGCCTGACTGATCAGATAGTCCCTGGTGGATGCCACTAGATAAAGTGAAGAGGAGGATGTGGGAGTGGGAGGAAGACTGGCTGACGATGGATTTGCAGCCATGTTTACATAGAGGCTGACTTAGTCAACTGGAGCTGCCCACAAATGACTTATTGATAGAGGGAGCTTGAATGTGTGGTGTAGATTAGAGGATATGACACAGAAGAAGGAAGGTGGGAGAGTCAGGTTCATGCACTTAGCTGCTGTATATAACTCTGTGTCCTCAAGTTTGAGGATGGATGTGTACATTTCATCTTGCTTGAAAGACTAAGACGGCAGCCTGCTGCTCCACTGCAGCAGGAGACACCGGGAGGTGACGGGGAGAAGTCAACCTAGATCTGTCATAAATACACCGCATTACCCATCATTCACTGCACCACAAGGGTGAACTGAGCTGCAAAAGGGAAGATGGGGGAGGAAGAATGGAGTAAAGACAGGTTCACACGCCTCTCAGGGTTCCATCTTGCCTGTGACAACTGACCTCATTGTGTGGAACAGGTGACAGAGTTTTTTTTTTGTTTGTCGGGCAGAGAATCTTAGTCGAGTGGTTGATGTGATCCAGGCTGTAATTGAAGAAGTTTTTTAGATTTTGATCCTGATCTGATCCTTCTGACAATCGTGGGCAATTTAGAGTGGCGGGTTAGCAGACATGATTTTAACATCATTGGACATATCAGAATTAAACATATTTATTTTTATGACAGAATTCCGCAATAACCAACAAGAACAAATTGACCGGGAAACGGATGGTTTGTACTTTTGTTTAGATATGTAACTTGTACAAGCCAAGCTGATCCGTCTTCTCAGCCATGACTACATTCTAGTTTTTTTTCATGCACACACAACGGCTATTAACTGACGACACCGACAGTCCACCTCCACGTCTGTTTATATTCTGAAGTCTGGTTTTTGACCAAATTTTGGCAAACTTGCCTTTTAGACGCATTAACTCCAAACATCTCAAAGTGAAGTGTAGTACATTTTCTTATACAGTGACTCCCAAACTCCTGAACAAAAGAGCAATTTCTTTCAAACGTTACACATTTTGACTGTAAATTTGGCTTTTATGTGCGTAATTTGGCAGTATATACTCAAGATATATCATTTGCAGTAACAAACAAGTAAATGTCACTAATGTGTGAGTGAATGCAGTAATGAAAATGTTGCATTTTGTTTGTCTGTTGTTTGTCATCAACCGTTTTTCCCATTTGCTCTCTCTCTTTCTCTTTAAAGGAGACAGAATGGACATTAAATGAAGGATAAATCCAGAACAGATGCAGGAGAGAAGACAGGACGACATAAGGTAATTGAGAACTTCATTTTTAGCAGGAGCTTATCTGATAGCATTGATTGATTGATATCATTGACCGCAAATATTGCTCTATCCTCACACTGTCCGTCCACTGCATATGTGCAGAGTGAGAGAAAATAATCTCTTTTCCGCCTTGCACTGAAGTTTGCAGAAAATAAATCACTCCTATCAAACACAAATGTACATGTCATGTTCTCCCTAACAGCTCTTTTCCAGAAAACACACAGCTTTACTCACATTTATCATCTTCAACAGCACCTAGGGCGTTTTGTTGTACTGGCACTTTTCAACGGGCACCAGCCTCCCTCACACCCCTTTTAGCAAATTAGACCGTTTAATTAGGAAAAGCTCATTTGTATCAAATAATTTACATGGTGCAGCCAGCCTTTGCCAAGGTATTCTAATTGATTATTGTTGCCTGAGGTGCTGTCGGCTTGTGCGTGCGTTTATGGATACATGTGTATTCTTCCAGTAAATGACTTTGTGGTGATAAGTGAAGAAACTTTAACACTGTGGTCATTGAAATCAACTAGTATACTCACAATTAATAATCCCCACATACTACTGAGCAGTATGTTCTAACTTTGTGCCAAATATGTTCTCAAATAACTATTTTCCTTGCTCTGGAGCACTAGTTCCCAACTTTTAGTCTTGAAGGACCAACATTTTGTATTTGTATACATTGCCCATGTTTACTTTCAGAAAAGAGGAAATAATCCACTACATCTCCCTCTATCGATCTATTGATCTGTCAATCCATCGAGCACCCTGGCTTTTAATGATCATGAGACTATATTCCCTTGAAATTCAGCCTTGTCTTTTCCCTGATCGTTCACCAACACCTTTAAAGGAAGTTGTTTCCATACAAAAATGCTGAATTATCTATATTTTTGATGAAAAAAGAAACTCCCTGTGGAGCTCTGGGCCCCCTGGTTGGCTGACGACCTCTGCTCTGAAGAACCTCTCAGCAAACTCCTGCGGTGCCACGCTCCATTCGATTACATCCACCCAACAACAGAATAGATAGTTCCCCAATTTCACCGTTCCCTTTCTCCTCAGAGCACTTCTGTTGAGGCAAATCCCATTTAGGAAATGAGTGAGCCTACTTCACCATTTGAGCCTCACAAATGACCCTTTGAAGACAGCGCTCTATGACCCTTTTAACAAAGCTGAATGAACGAGAACGAGAGCGGAGTGCGTGGGGGTTTCAAGCATACTGGATAAAGAAGAGAGACAAGGAGATGACAGATTATTAGAATTTATCCAGTGGTGCAATGAAAAGCCTTTCAGCAGGCAAGTGTCTCTTATTATTCAGCAGTTGCACAACAAAGAGACATTAAATTATAACCAAATGGTTACCATGGCACCACGTATGAGCAAAATCTTCATATTTCTCTGAGTCTCTAAAGGCTCTCTCTCTCTTGGAGGCATCTGAATAATTACAGCCAGTTTTACAGGTATGGGTCCACATAAGCGTCAAAAAGGCTTTCGGCTAATAAAGTGATGTTCACAAATACTCAGTGTTCAAATCAGACAAATAAAACTGTATGCAAAATTCCGGCTTGTACACAAGAATCATTTCTCCCATCTTTTCAAAATATACATAAAGTTGAATTTTGAATGCAGTTCATGTTCCTGATTCACATGAAACGCTGGCAACGGTCTTTTAATATTTGGTCAACAAAGATAATTTTACTTTAATTTGAACCCAGAGACACGGACAGAGGACATTCTCCTGAACATGAACAGAAATAGAGTGATGGATATCAGGCGACAGTGGTGTTATGTGGTAAACCTTCAGTGAGAAAGTGACAAATTTATTTTCTTATTTTTCCTCTTTTCTGTCTCTTTCCAGCAGCTCATTTACGTCTGTGCTGTTTTTGTCAGACTAAAAATATTTTAAAAGCAGATGCAAAAAAAAGTGCAGATTGTGAAATATCAGATTTTTCTTTAATATTTAGACAACACGGATTGATTTCACTGCTCAGCGACATGAAAATAACTAATTTCACCGCCACTCTTCAAATGAACAAGACCGCAACAACACTGCAATTTCCTCAACTTAGTGTTTGGAATTACAGCCTTGAACTGGTCAATAGATATATTAGGCCCACACAGTTGGTGAAGTGGTTAGCACACTTGCCTTTGCAGCAAGAAGACCCCGGGATCACGACCCATTCTGAACAAGGGTCTTTCTGCATGGAGGTTGAATGTTCTCCCTGTGTTTGCGTGGGTTCTCTCTGGGTTCTCCGGTTTCCTCCCGCAGTCCAAAAACATGAAATATGGGGATTAGTAAATTGGACACTCTAAATGAGAGTGAGAGTGGATGGTTGTTTGTCTCTATGTGGCCCTGTGATGGACTGGCAACCTGTGATTGGCACAGTACCCCCCGCGACCCTCATGTGGAGGATAAAGCAGTAGTAGATGGATGGATGGATGGATATATTAGTCTGAAAATGCATGGTGTGTATTTTGTTTTCCACCTGACAGATCCTTAAGGTGATATCAGACATTGGGGATCTCATAAGCGAGCCATTATTACTCCATGATCACTAACATAAAAGAAAACGAACAAAAACAGCCTGGTCGTGTAGGAAAGAAAAAGAGACAAAAGAAGAATCAGAGATGGAGAGGGTGAGGATACTTTGGTCCCTTTTTTTTGTGCAAATACCACACATGCACACCCTTAACTCACAAGCACCGCAAATTAGCTGTATTTTCGTCCATTTCTTTCAGACACCCTGCTGTGAATCAAATTTAACTTGGAAACAACAGGCTTCCTCTTTTTTTTTGCACTTTTTGATCAGGTTATTCTGACCAGAGACGGATGGAACAAAGCTCTTCTTTCCATCTCTGATATATCTCTGTCTGTTGTTGTCTCTAAAATGCCAGAGCCAGTGTGTCGACAAATCCATTTTTCCCCTCAGTGATCCAACACAGATGCATCTGGAGGGAGAGAGGGAGAGAGGGAGAGAGAGGGAGAGAGTGAGATCACTCTGTTGCATATTAGACAAAGGTGCACAATGAGAACAGCGATGTTATTAAGGTTTTATATGAGGAAATACTGGGATAATGAGTAAAAAATATCAGAGATGATGTACTTCTGATGTAAACACAAAGTTCATTAGCCACAGTGTCAAAGACAGATAACACCAATGATGTATATATGATATGATATGATGAAGCACATTTAATAATACTTTATAGAAGCAATATTTCACTTACAATGTGTACGTTTAGTGTGTCTAATACCAGCTTGTGCTGGGAAACAGCGTGGGATCCCGGGAATCGTTGTATCGTCGTCTTGTTTTGAGGTTCAGCGGCAGAGTGTGCGGCAAATAGTAATGAGTAGTCGTGATCAAATGCACACTATAAAATGAAAATTAAAAAAAATTAGCACACTGAGTAATTAGTTGTACTGAATATTTCTTTCCTCTCTCTGATGTTTCATATTGAGTTTGACCCAGATGTTAAAGCAGATGATGTCATTAAGCCGACCAAAATTAAATGAGGTGATTAAATATGTAACATTAGTCTTTATATAATCTTTTTAAATATTATATGCAATTTGAATCACAATTAGCCGACAAACTAATTCTTTAACATCTCATCTCAACAGTGTCCATCACTGTAGGTCTTGAACTTGAACTGAACTTGTAGGCAGGGCTGTTTCTAGCCTTGTCTTGCCCTATGCAAGACAAGGCATCTTGCATAGGGCCCTTCTGATATTGAGCCACTCAAGCAAGTTAAACTGAAAAAAAATCAATTAGCAGCACAACTGACCCTCCGAGTGCACAGACGTCAGCAGAAGAAATGTTTTGCCTGACTATCGGCCCACCGAAGCTGCTCTCAGCGAAGAAAGGAGTCAGGAGATGAGAGAAGCTAAGTGTCCACATGATCAGGACTTGGTTGTCTGCATTCTCTCCCGCCTCACTGCTGCAGTCGGCCTGTGGAGCTCAGCGGAGCAGACAACCGCAGCTCACAGGTTAAGAGGAGAGCGAAGAGAAAGTCGATACTACAGGCTGCCATGGTATCCCCCAAAGAAGACCAGCCAGGAGAGGAAAACAGACCAAGAGATAATAAGACACCTGCAACGGTGCGTAGAGATGTCAGAGCACAGCGCCGTATCACGTTACTGTTCATATTTGTTGAAAACATCCTCTTTTTTTTTTTCTTTCATCCACCAGGCCAAAATACAGATAATGTGATGTAACAAAAAGAAGAGATAAATAAAGCTAAACAAGACCAATTGAAACATAACAAAGCCAGTATGGTTAACCAAGGTCATTAATCCAAGAAAAAAGAAAACAAAACAAACTCAAATAGAGATTTTGAGTGCATTTCAGTGGTAACAAAGTTTTGTGTTACACATAAACATGTTGAAATAACCATAAACAAAGCATTTTTGTGGCATTCACCAACTCACTTACCTGGTCCAAAGTAGTTTAAATTTCATTCATTCAATCATCATTTCTTCACTTTCCTCATAGGTTTTGCTTCTGGTTCTTGCTAGCATTCAAACATGCAACAGGTGTGTTTTCTCTTTCCTTCCCTCTCTACTCGTTGTCGTTCGGCAGTCAGTCGTGTATGAAGGTCAATACTTTGAAACAGGGGCCATGAGAAGAACAAGCCAGTCACAGAAGGAGGGTGAGGCAAACGTGATTGACTGGCCTGTGGGGAGGGGCCGGGCAAAGTGGAGTTGACGACACCAAACGGAATATGCATACTCAATAAGAAGTCAGGAGATGAAAGGTCTGTGTTGCTACGGCAACACACCTGCCGTGGTAGAATATCAGTGTGGTTTCGTTGATATGAGGGCGACAAGGCTTTAGGCCGTGAAGAGTTAGAGTGGGATTGTGCAGGATTTCACACCTTTTGTGTGTGTGTATTTGTGTGTGTGTGTGTGTGTGTGTGTGTGTGTGTGTGTGTGTGCGTGTGCATACACACGATTTGCCACATACTAACGTAAAATGCAAACAAGGAAGAAGAAACATGTTTTGGTGGTGCCTTCCTCAGATTCACCATCTCAACTGGACTAGAGTGTTTTCATGCGTGTGTGTGTGTGTAGAAGGCGGTGAGTGAAGACTTTTAATGTTAAGCAGCATGAAGTCTGCTTTAAAGTGTAAACTTCTGTCGTAGCATAATTCCCCCATGTATCTGCCGAACGGGATTCTCACTCCGGAACAGGATAAAAAATGTTTTTAAAAAACCAGCCAAAAGAAGTCATGACACTGAGTGACGAGGCTGATGAGAATTGCACTTCATTTCAATGAAACTCCACCACAATCTGAAATATAAATGGAGAATCGTGGCTGTGTTTTTTCATATATTGCACTTGTTTCCCTATTTTGTTTTATTTTGAAGTTAATGCAAGATACAAGCGTGTGAAGTAGTCTATATTTAAATGAGTCAGCAAAATGTATTTTTGGGTATTTTAATGTCCAAATGTTAAACTGTAGTCTTTGGCAGTGTTCAATATTTTAGCCTGTTGTTTTCATATGTTGTGACATTTTCAATACTTTGCTTTGTCCGGAGGAAAGTGTTCAGCACTGTTTATGTGGAATTCAATAGTAATTCTAAAACATATCCCAGATGCTCATACATTTGAATGAGACCGTCTCCAGAGACTGACCCGAGGGCTGAACTGTTTGTCCTCTCGCAGTCTTGACTCTGCTAAATAATTGGTCAGATTTAACGGAATTGAATTGTTGTTTTCGCGATGTTTCAAGCAGATTAAACAAAGACGGAAAGAGACGCAGATATGGGACATACAGTACAACGTATCATACTGTAAGTGGTATTTTACATGGTGTATAACTGATGAGAAAGTTATTATTATAATATATTATTATTATTATACGTTATACATTATTCCATTTTCTGACACACTAGCATCAGACGAACGGTACGATAAGATCACCTGTAGATTTACCCATAGAAATAGACTAAATTGACCACATCAGATAACCGTGTTAGAGCGGGTCTGTGTGTTAAGCAGAAAATGGTCACAGATTGAAATCTGAGAGCGTCTTAAGGGTCTTGCGTGATGTTTTTATCACGCACAGATTTCATTCTTTACCCATTTTAAGTTTCTTGTGTCAAGTCCTGTCAAAGTTGGTGGAAGAACAACAGATGAAAACATGTCTGATGAGTGAATGAAAGGCAGACGACGAGGTAAAGAACAGAGTAAAGGCAAAAACATAGATATTAGGTAAAAAAATAGTTGACTTATCCTGCCTGTGAGGCCATATGGAGTAAAAAGACCTCGTTGTCCTCTTCCTCCTCCTCCTCCTATTTTCCCTCCATGTCTCTTCTCTCCTCTCTCTCTCATTTATTTCAATTTGTCATGCTTTACTTTTCCCTTAAGAGAGCACGCTTGCTGGTGAGCGACCCCATATAGGCCGCGAAATTGTGTCTGCGCCGAGGCTGTAATGAAACATTTAGATGCAGGGGAGAGTGATGGTTGCGCATTAATACAAGTGGTGTTGTTGCCAATGCGAGAGTTGGGTCGCAGCAGCCGGCTCGGCTCAACACTCCACACAGCATCGAGGTAAGAGGTGTCTCCTCAAGTGTGTTTTTTTTTTCCACCCAAGTAGAGGTCAAAGGTTTTCTAGTGGTGCATGGTGATTGAGAGTGTTTGTTGATATGTTATAGGGTGATAATGGAACTGTGAAATGAGAGGCCCTGGACTAACATCAATACAAGTCCAAACATGAAAAGGGCAGGATTGTAAAGATGCTGATAAAAGGTAATATAAATGTAGGATTTTTGATTGGTATCATTTGGAAACGGATAACTGCAGTGTTTACACTACAACTTTTTTGGTGGGGTGCCATGAGAGTGCACCTATTTTGATCAAGCGAAATTAGATGTCAATTTTTTTTTTTTATTATTAAGACCTATATGGGAATATATGGGACCTTTAGTTTGAAATCTCTCTAAAACAGTAAAAAATGTTTGATTTGCAGTATACTAGAAGACATAGATGTCCAGAACACAACCTAGTCAGTCCTGGTCATAACTTATGGAAATTGTTGTTTTTATTATATTTTTTGATTTTTGTTTTGTTTTGTTTTTATTACATGTCAAATTCCAATTTATTTTATTAAAAAATGTGAATATGGGACTTTAACAAAAAAACCTAATCACATTAAATTGCCAAATAATCATTGTAGATTGTTATTTCTTGTCTGTTTTATCTTAATTTGCAGCGTCTGGTGCTCACATGTGCAAGGTGTTGGTGATAATCATTATGGCCACATTGATATTAATGATCATGTTAAATTTTAGCAGGGGGTGCTCAATAATCAGCACTGCTGCTGAATGAATGTACGGGGAACAGTGGACAAAGTGAACCGCTTCAGTAATATGTACTCGACGGAGAGAAGGGGAACAAATCAAAGCCCTCACTACTCATTCATCCTGTATCATAATAATTACATTTCCATACAAACAAAAAGCATTTTTCTTAAGATTTGTGTTTTTTTTGACATCGCACTAGCAGTCACATTCTTCACAAGTATTTGAGGCAGAGTTCTCACATGGAGGTGGAGGAGTAGGAGGTGTAATGTAACAACGTGAGGCGTCCACCAATCAGCAGACCACAGTTTGAGACCAGTTTTAGCAACAAATGTCGGAAGATCTGTTGCTGGTGTAGACTATTCTGATTTGTTTATGGAGAGTGAGATGTCCGCCACACGTGTTGAGATTGTTTCATCGCCCGAATCAGGTGCTTTTTGTACCTGACTGTTACAGATTCCATCACATCCAACCAACCAAATACTAACAGATGGATAAGACTGAGGATGAAACAAAATATACCGTATATATACTGTACTATACTATAACAAGTGTCATTACGGCACAACATATGTGCTTATATTCTATATTGAACTGATGAAAATGGAAATAAATGTGTGACAAAGCAAATGTTATTCACTGGAGATTAATTAAGTTTTGCCTGAAGCAGCTGTGTAACATCTATTCTTGAACCAAAGCCCTCTCCAGTCAACACTCTACTACACGTTACATTTTACACATACACTGTTATATTTGTCGGTGTCATTTTTGCTCTTATCCTGCTGTGTAGATGAGCACTGCTAATACGTGAAATTACAAATGGTTCACAGGCATATCTCATCATATTTAACGCATATTATACAGTGATGTGTATTAAACATTTGTTGACATAGTGTGGTCGATATTCATGCATCTTTAAGAAGCATATCCAAGCTTTCAGCAAATTAAATAATAATAATAATGCACATGTTCTTTGATGACCCATCTTGTTTTTTGGGCCTCGAGCAACAACCACAAAACCATTAAAACACACAGATCCGTTTGCCCACAGCACTTTGATAAAAAGCCAGTCTTTCCACTTTGCCATTCAACATTCAAGAATAAAAAGCGTTTTGTATATATACACATATATACATATATATATGTATATGTATATATACATATACATGTGTATATATGTATATATATATATACATATATATGTATATATATACATTATGTTTAGTGATGCTGTGGCCTCTGGCACTCACTCTCTTCATTACATGAGACCAGAGTGTGTGTGTGTCTTTGTGTTTGAACCTGGTCAAGGGTCTTGCATTGTAAAACAGGCAGAATACACACGTGCCACGTGGTTGGTGTAGCGGTTAGCACTCTTGCCTTTGCAGCAAGAATATCCGTGTTCGTGACCCAGTCAGAACAAGGATCTTTCTGCATGGAGTTTGCATGTGTGAGTGTGTGAGTGTGGGTTTTCTCCCACAGTCCAAAAACATGCAATCTGGAAATAAGGTAATTTGGACACTCTATATTGACTGTAGCTGTGAGAGTGGATGGTTGTTTGCCTCCATATGTGGCCCATATTAGTAGTATACATCTTTAGACATAGGGACACACAATTTGTCACTCCCAGAGGTGAAGCCTGTGACAGCTGAGGACGGGGCCGAGTGCAGTAAAGGTGCCATTTTGTCCTCGTGTTACTCCTAAAAGAGTGTCACAATTAAAGGATTGCAAAATCAGTGAGGATAAAAAAGGAAGGAGACAGAGGTTGAATTAACATTTGATGAAAGACACCAGATATTAGCTTGTAAGACATTCATCCTCTCACATGACTGATAGTTCGGTAGTGGTGCCAGCCTGTATGATCATCACTTGTGTCAGAGCCATAACCTCGAGCCATAACATAACTTATGCATCGCAGGCTTATACGTTTTTCCTTAAGGTTTCCAGAGCCATTTTAAAGATGGCTCAAATCTTCCTCGGCAAGCCCATTCATTTGCACTATGCAAGCAGCGCGACACACTTTTGACACAACCATCACGGCTAATGTAATTAGTCTGAAGTTATAAAAGGAAAGGTGGTAATGAATTGTTTAATTCCGGAGCGAGAGTAATTCATTTTCCTCCTTAAAAGTTGTATGATCTCGCTGAAACACATCCTCTCGGCGAGGACAATGTTAAACTTGTACATTGTGAAGTGTGTGTAGCACATAGTGTGTCAGACAAATCCAGCATTACCACATATTGTGGTATTAACAGTCAAATAATCATACACACACACACACACACACACACTCACACACAAGCTAAAAGCATCATAACTCCCTGTCCTGTTGGCCCTGTCAGTGTGATCTGCCCCTCAGGCGTGCACAGGAGCAGACGTGGAAGGAATCTGGGTGGGAGTGCCTCGGGTCCTTTTCTGACGTGCCCATATATACTCTTCTGTCTGCTGGAGGGTGAAATGAGCCCTGGTGGAGCATACTGAGCAGTGGCTGTTGTAGCGAGACCAGATAGAAGGCTCTTCCACCTTTGGCCCTCCTGCATGTTTTCCAGCTGATAAATTGCATATCTGGTCCAGAAGTGTGGAGCGGAGACGGTCTGTCGGTTTTTTGAGCTGAGAGCTGCTCGGCTTATGAGTGTGGAGGATGGCGCTGATGCTATTGGTGGAATGCTCAAAATTTGCTTGCAGCTGATGCTCACTTGGTTGGTCATAAGTAGATATTGTACATGTGCTTCACTCAGTGGTCACTTTATTTGATATACATGACTATCTAATAAAGTGGCAGGAGTGGGTCTTCTGCCGCTGTAGCCCATCTGGCTGAGTTCAGAGATGGTCTCCTGCACACCTTGGTTGTTAAGAGTGTTTGTTTGAGTTACTGTTGCCAATTAATCATATTAAACCAGGGTATTTCAGCAGATGGGTTCCAAAATCAGGGATCCCAAACCTTGGTTGACATCAAATTCATAGACTTTTCAAGCACTTTCCAGGACCTGTAAAAATTCTTGGACAGAATGTGCTGACACACCTTAAGATAGGAGGGCAACTTGCAAGAGCCACTTCGCCAATGATGTCCACGTTTGTATCTGGACAAGTGATTGTCCTTGGGATCTTGGTCCAAGTCAGCCTTTGTCATTTTCTTTGGTGAGCCAGAGATCTCAGAATTTGCATTTCCCGGACATCACGTCATTTGCTTGCCTATTGTTCGGCATGGAATGTCATGTCAATGACGGAGAGAGAGACAGTGGACTGTGTCCAATCACATACCCTGGTACATACAGTAGAACAGTATTTCCACCAGAGGAACCTCACGTACCACTGGTGATACACATACCAGAGTTTGAGAACCAGTTGGAGGAAACCAGTGTACCCTGAAAACACACACAAACACACAGGAAGAACATGCAAACCTAATGCAGGAAACAGGTCATGAACCCAGGGTCTTTTTTGCTGCAAGGCAACAGGGCTAACCACGACTCTGACATGTGTCCAAGCTCAGTTTGAACTTCAGCAGGTTGTCCTCACCATGTTGACGTGCTTAGATGTGTTGAGTTTCTGCCCTTTGCTGATGAAATATTTGTGTTTAAATACAAGTGCTTAAAAGGTGTGCCTAATAAAGTGGCCAGTGAATGTAAATTGCCCAAGTACAGACATGTAGTTTTGTTGGTAGATGTAACCAAAAGGTAAATATCTCTTTAAGAAATGTGAAGTCGTCCTTTTGAGGCTACTTTGTACAACACAACAAACCGCTAAACCTTGCTCTGTGTAACAGCCCGATGTATCACCTCTCCCCAAGAGCGAAAACCAACAATTTTCATCAGATTGATTTTGGATGCAAATAGCATTCTTGCACATGGTGGAAAATGAAACTTGTTTCCTATTTTCTCATTTTTACCTCCCTCTGTGCACTCCTTTGTAAATTAAATGGAGTGTTTGTGACAGCTTGATGCTGGTGGAAGCAACAGCGAGCGGAGCTTTGGATTGCAAATGTTCCCTGAGGGGGCCGGTCCTGGTTAGATATACTTAATAAACTTCAAGTCCGACAAGCTGGCAAAGGCAGCACACACTGCTGCTTATTTCTCACCATTCCAATAGCGAGATATTGGACCCAGTGGAAATGAGAATGGAGAAAGTTTAGACACTTTTCTATAAAGGATCAGCAAGAAATACGTGTGTATGAGTGTTTGTTTGTTATGGAAGTCTGACAATACATAGGAGGTACGGACTAAGTGGTTGGGGCAAGAGATGAAATGGGATTGGGCCTAAGGCCTAAGGACTGCAGCCCAAATTGGATCTGTAAGCATATGCGATCGGAATCTTCCTGACCAACTGTTTACATTATATAGAGCAAATGATCAGATTCAATCTGCTTGTGTCCACATTGACACTGTCTAATCTAGTCTTCCACATGGATTTCTAGTTACAGGTCACAGCCCAGAAAAAAAAGTAGTCAAAATATTATTGGTCCCATCCTTTGCAGCAAGAAGACCTGGGTTTGAGCCCTGGTTGGAACAAGGGCCTTTTTGCATGGAGTTTGCATGTTCTCCCTGAGTGTATGTGAATTTGCTCCGGCTTCCTCCCACAGTCCAAAAACCTGGGGGGATTAGGTAAATTGGTCATCTACGGTCAACTCTATATTAACCGTAGGTATGAATGTGAGAGTGAATGGCTGTTTGTCTCTATGTGTGGCCCTGCGATGGACTGGCAAACTCTAGGGTGTGACCCGCCTATCGCCCTATGTCAACTGAGATTTGCACAGCACCCCCCGCGACGATCCTGTGGAGGATAAAGCACTAAAAGATGGATGGATGGTTTTGAGGTTTTTTACTGACATTGAAGCCACATTCTCCGAAACCCCTGCTCCTCCATCCTCCATCCTACACCCTACACAAATTCCCCCAGATAGCTACCAGGCATTAATATCCTCGTCTGCCCACGGTCTGTTGTTGTCTGTCATGCTTTTATCCCGTTCTTTAAACAATTGCCTTCCACTGTGTTCCACTATGCATCAACTCCATCGCATGTTTGAACCTGCATTTCTCTGATCTGTCCTTCCTCCCCAACATTGCATATAGACTTACTCAAGAAATTCCTTCCACCGAAATCTCTCTCTCTCAGCTCCTTCTTTTAGTTAACACAGCAGATATAGGCAACAGTAATATATATACCATTTGCCTTCCACTGTGTTGATCATTTAACAAACCTCCAATTAACTTCCGTCTCTCCAGATCTACCTCTCTCGGTATGAATATAAAAACAATTCATACACTTTTAAAGAAAATGAAGTATCATTATATTATCTTTATCTATTTTATGCCCAACAAAAACAATTTCACCTGAATTATACACTCTGGACCTTTAACCAAATATTGCAAACCTCATTTCACAGCAAATCTTGCCGAACCTAGAGCCATGCCTCTAGCTTGGTTAAAAAGAGAACATTTATGGATAAATTAGCAGTGTATGGTTGCTATGGCCGTGATAACAATCTGTCATTGTTGAAATCACTTTTCAATCACAACAAACAGAACATCAGCCTCAGTTTGTCTCCAACTCAAGCTTCTGGCTCATATAAGAGGGTGAACACTTCATGATTCTCTTGTGTGTTATGTACTTAATCTTATTTTATTGCACCTGAAGTCACCTAGTAATATATTTATGGTGGTTATTGTAGTGTTATCAATCATCAATAATCAGTAATCAAAATCAATAATCACCCTAGTGTTTAATTACATACAACCTTCTGAGGTTTCTCAATTCCTTCCAGTAGCTTTAAGAGCCAACTAAAAACTTACCAGCAGGAAAGTGCTGTGTTATAATCCTGCAACATCTCTCAGGAGTTCTTTTTAATCCTCCCTGAGTAAATTAAAGTGAGTAATTGAATTAGAAGCTTTTCTTGTCCAATCATACAGATTTAGAACAAAGTATGTGATAGAGAGCAAACATGTTCGTCTCCTCAACTCTGACATATATCCTCAAAAGTATAATCTGTCACGTACACGCAGGGTTTGATGTCCAATTAAGCAGAATGCACACAACTGAATATCCCATTTAAACCCTATTATCTAGACAAGGTAAATGCTCACCGCTAGAGTTTTCTGTCTATTCTGCCCATGATCTGCATTTCCAGTGATGCAGATTTAAAGGAGAGATAAAAAAAATGTGTTACAGAGAGAAGAATGAGGCTTGTAGTCAAAGACATACTGTATATAACACATATCTGTCAAAACAGACTGATTTCAGGATTCACTTAAAGCAAGACACAACCTCATTGTTATCCTTACTGTGTTTGTCTTTTCATACTTTCACATCTAACAGCTTCCAGTCAATTACAATAACATGTTTGGATTTCATATTGAACTATCAAGTCGAGTTTTCCATCTACTCTAATCCTCCTGTTAGTTTACTGTAGAATGTCTAGATTAGGCTGTAGTATCAAGTGGACCAAACACTGAACATAATATGGCTCTATATAAAAATGTACATAATTTCAGAGTGGTTTGACCCTCTTGGGGAAAAACGCACCACCTGGAAAATGGTCCAGCAGTGTAGAATCAAAATGAGAAAAAACAGTCCTAGCACAACACAACACTTTACCCTTATTTTAATGGTGCTGTGACATTTTTAGCACATCTTGTCAAACAAGTGCATTTAACACTAAAATACACACATTGTGAAACTTGAAAAGGCATTTTTTATCTTCACAAATATACAGTTACAGTCCACTTAGATGTAAATGGAATGTAATTTAACAGCTGAGTATGATAAATTGTGGCAGCAACTATGATCAAAATATCATCTCTCGGGCCTATGGTGTAGCAGATAAGCTGTATGATTACATATCAGAAATCTCTTTCTCTTTGTCTCTTTGCTGCCTTGGAATGAGATTTCAATCGCTTGCACCAGACGTAGAAGGTTCATATCTGAGGACGGTCAAAAAAGATGAGTAAATGTCGTTTCAACATGGGGCTGAAAGGCATCAACACCGTATAGTCAGTCAATCATGACTGTGGGCATCTCCAAGGCCTCTGGATCTTTGTTGTCATGTCAGACCACTCGCACTGTTTATCGTTTCCTGTCGATTACTACGGTCATAAGTCAAGTAACGCCAACACTTGCCTGACTCTCTTGTCCTCAGCCACAGAGACCAACTACAACCCCTATCGTCCACATGGCATCAAAATCAGCATGTTCATCTATTATGAATATTTTACTCAACATATTACTTGTACACAAGTATGCAGCACAATAATATCAATATTGCTATTTGAGGTTGCTATGCTCTTAACATTTTTGATGACTCGTCTTGTAGGGGTATACTAATTTGCATCCAGTCAAGTGCTGTATGATTATTTTGATTATTCAGATGCATCAACTCCATCAACGGGTTGAACCTGCATTTCTCCGATCTGTCCTTCCTCAGTTGCTCCCCAACATTGCATATAGACTTACTCAAGAAATTTCCTCATCTTCCTTCCTCTGAAATCTCTCTCTCAGCGCCTTCTTTTGGTTAACACAGCAGATATAGGCAACAGTAATGGTGCGGTCTTCCATGTTTAGCTATTGCATCCACTGTAACGCCCAGTCAGCGCTATTGGCTGCTACACTAACCACTTCTGACCAGAAATACATAAATATGTAGAAGCTACCACTGCTCAGAGAGCCATGCCATTAGGACTTTAAAGATCCTGTAAAGCAGATTCAGCATTTCTTGTCTTCACATATTATGTTTAAAAGTAGTGGCTGAGAACATGTGGAAATTACGTGTGAAGAGTAAAGATTATGGATTGTAGTCTATTCAAAAATGTTTCAGGCATGTATAGAAATATGGCTCCATGATGCACATGGGCCAACTCATCCTCAAACATGGTGTCGATATAAACGCTCCTTTAACTGCTCTCTCCCATGAGTCACTGCACCTGCTCATCAGGGTGGCCATACGTCCAGATTTCGGCAGGACAGTCCGGATTTTAAATGCCCTGTCCAGCATCGGGCACAGCCTCCAGCCGGACGCTCAGTTGTCCTTCTTTTTGGTATGGAAATGGCCATCCTACGCCGCCTATGCTAGGGCTGTACAATAATCGAAACTTATTTTTCAATTACGAGTATGGCTCCAAATGATTACATTAACAAAATAATTAGAACAAAGCGATTTATAACAAAGCGGAGACTTTATTCTGAAAGTAAAGCTTTTAATGTTGTAATGGTGTTTGACTTCCTGTCTCGCTCCTCATTTGGCAAAAATAGAACACAGGCATGTAGTGGAATCCCTGTGTAAATTCAAAAGGTTCATTCAAAATTTCAGGTTTAAAGCCCCTTTCACATGCAAATAATTTCCATTCCATTTGTTTCAAGTAACATTTCAAATAATCGTGATTTAAATTTAGGCTCAAATAATCACAATAGAAAAGCTGGCATTTTATTTAAATTCCTAAAAATGAGGAAAGGAAATAGAGAAGAAGAACAGAAAGAGAAGTAGAGTCCAGCTGTGAGGCTGCAGGTGCTGCTGATAAATAGGAAGAGGGAGATAGAGGGTGGAGGACTGCTGAAATGTGAAATATGTTGTTAAACTGGGTCACACGGTCGGTGTAGTGGTTAGCACTCTTGCCTTTGCAGCAAGAAGACCCACGTTCGAGCCCCATTTGGAACAAGGACATTTCTGCATGGAGTTTGCATGTTCTCCGCGTGTGTGTGGGTTTTCTCCGGGTTCTCCAGCTTCCTCCCAGAGTCCAAAAACATGCAATACATGGAGATTAGGTACATTGGTCACTCTAAATTGACTTGACAATCATTGTAAATGATTGTTTGTCTCTATGTGTGGCCCTGCAATGGACTGGCGAACTGTCCAGGGTGTACCCCGCCTATCGCCCTATGTCAGCTGAGATTTCAGTTTGGCACAGCCAAGTTAAGCATGTTAAACTACTTGTACCTGGAGCTTTTACGTTAATATTGTCTACAAACACTGATGCACCACCCATAGCAGCCATGCCATCAAAGCAGAGGCTGTGTGTGTGCCGTCATTCCTTTTTTTTATTTTAATTTTTTTTATGATTTAATGATTTTGCTCTTTCAGTGATTTCAGTTATTGTTGCAGTCAACATGATACAATTTTGCAAGTATTGCAAGAAGCCGAAGAACCCGGGGAGAACCCACGCACACACGGGGAGAACATGCAAACTCCATGCAGAAAGGCCCTTGTTCCAACCGGGGCTCGAACCCGGGTCTTCTCGCTGCAAGGCGAGAGTGCTAACCACTATACTACCGTGTGGCCCTATTGCAATATTAAACAGAGCAAAAAAAAAAAAAACATCAATGCAATATCAGTTTTTTCCAATAACGTGCAGCCATAATGGGGATTACACCATCCGCATTAATCGCGTTACCATTAAACTCTTTGAAAACAGAATTTCAAACAAGCCACAGTGACCTTTCTGCTCGGTGCTGCAGAGCCACTGCAGTGAGAAAGTGTCTGAAGTTCGGGTGACGTGAGCCAAGTAATTGTGAACCCCGCTCCTTTTTTTCCTCTGCTGGCTGTTGTGAGGGGAAACCTGCAAGCGTGTGCTGAGGTTGTGAGAAGCCCGATACCATTCCCTCTAATAAGCCCCAGTGGGACCTGTGTGAGCGCTGCTGCAAGTACATGCAAGCCTCCTGCAAAGTCAGAGCAGCAGCTACGTTTAAGCGGGGCTTAACAAGGCAAGTGTGAACGTTCACGGTTATAAAATAATGACCTAATGTCAACCTCAAGATCTCTGTCTCTGTGATGGATTCCTGTCAATTAGATCCTTAAGAGACTTGTGTATAAAATAAACGCAGATTAAAAAAAAAAAAAAGAAAAAAATGTAATTTCTACTTGAGAGCACAAAATCCTGAACATGGCTGCCAGGCAGGTAATCCATCTCTTTGCTATGATTTGTTGCTCAGGTAAGGATTGTTAGTTTCATATCATTTTATGCCCTTGTTATGTCAATAGGTGGTGGTAATTAGCTGTTTATTCACAAGGGACCAACGTATGCTGCTGTTCTGCCTCATAAAGTAGCTTACTGCTGAAAAGGAAATGACCCACTATGTTTGCTCACTGCACTTTTCAAACTTTCTTGAGGTTAGTCATACTTCAAAATCTGTCTGAAACAACACGAAACATGTTCATTTTGGGGGTTTTACTGCCTCTGAGGTTTTAGCAAAGCAGTACATACTCTTTATGTATTTCAATTTGAGAGTAAAATATAATTAAGCTGAGGGGGAAATAGTTAAATTAATATTTCCAAAAGGAAATGCGTGTGAGAGATACAGGTCAGCATCAAGGTTATGCAAAGGAGAGGTAATGCACATTCTCTGTATTTATATGCTTTTCTGGACTTGATGACCACTCATATTGCTTTAACTACAGTCTTGCCATCCACACAAACATTCATACACCAAATCTACAAGCTGTCAGCATATCACCATATCACCATATCGACTAATGAGCTGAGAATCAAACCGCAACCTTCTGGCTGGAAGACGACGTGTGATACCACAGAGCCACAGTCAGGAATGTAATGATATCAAAACAAAGGAGAACAGTTAGAAACTGTGGGAATTTCACATTGTGCAAGTTCCTGACGACATGAGATTTCGACTTAACCCTGTTTGTTGACTCTCAGTTGCTGTGTTCTTCAGACTGGTGAGAAGAATGTCATCAGGTGCTGAAGATATCACTGTGTGGAGCATTGCTATAATTAATTTTCTGGGAGCTTTGGCCCCAGAGCTCCAGAGCCACTTCTTTTTATTTTGTATCAGGCTGAAGGATCTCCTCCTCCTCAGAGCTGGTGGTTCTGCTGCAGGTGTCTCCAGCCTTATCTGCAGCCCTGTCTTATCTCCAGCTTGTCCCTGCAACCTGACTGTGGGAAGATTAGTTCTGCCCCTCTTGTCAGCTCCTGGTTTTTAGTGAAGAGAGAAAGAAGCCCATCATAAGCCAAGATTAAGCCGATACTGTGGTTGTGCTGCTAACTATGTTTTTCTGGAAGCTTTCTGGAGCTGCGGACGCTCGGATAAAGGTCAAAAGTGTTTATTCACTTTTACAGAGTAATCACACAGTGCTGTTTCTCAGATCATATTCTTCTCTTACTGGTGTAGTGATTGGTTAATAAGTGAGTGAGTGTTGTCTAGAAGCAGATTGTCGTTGGTTTCGGTACTTTTCCATTATACAGTGCTAGCGAATTTGGCTCAACTCTATTTATCTGGCTCACTCCATTTGTTTTTTTTTGCTTTTCCATTAGCGATAGTACCTGGTGCTTTTTTAGTACCTGCTCTGGTGAGGTTCCAAGTGAGCTGAGTCGATACTAAAATGTCACGTCAACAGACTGCTGGCCACTGTGTCGTCACTGGAAGAGTCATGAGCGCAACGTCGGACACAAGAATCAAACCGAACAATGCTGAACGGTAGATCAATTTCTGAAATCTCAACATTTTACAGAGGAGGCTGTTGTATTTAGCAACAGCACTGCTGAAAGCCAGCGATCCCTAGCCAAATCGCAACCCGTTCAGCCGTATGTATGTATTTAATTAACTGATTCTAATGATTCAGTACACCTGAAAAGAACTGCTTTGCTTGTCACTAGTTTGTGGCGCTTATAAAACGACATCACAGCGGTTTCATGCAGCCGTGCTATGACGACCTCGCCCACGTTGAGGAGGAACTATAATGGAAAACGACGTGTCTGATACCAAACCATTTTGAGCTCTGATGATCTCCCTCTTCCGCCATTTTTACAAATTTGAAAATATTTTGGTGGTTCTTCCTCCCTTAGTACAGAATGACAAATGTATGTTTTTAGCCTAAGGTGCATCTCAGATCCTAAATAGTGCAAACTGAGCCCGACCTCAACCCAGTTTAATTGCATTGTGATAATTACTGACATTGATCTAGATATGCTAATAAGAGAGGTTTAGCTAACTTAAGCTGAAGCTCAACCACACAGTTGTCCACGTTGACATCTGCATTCAAATTCCTCTCTGCTTTTAATATTTCACATTTTACATTATTTTCTGTTTGCATTTCATTGTCTTTCTTCATTTTTGAAAGGGGAAGTAAGTGTTGTGTCTGGTTAGGTTGAGGTTATTTTGGACTCATTGCTCCACTTTGCTTTATTTGTGCTAAAGCCTGCATTATGGGAGGGGTGACAACTGGAAGTTACACAAACGGAGATCATAAATGAGATCATGCAACACTTGTGTCATCATGTACCTTTAAGTGCAGCAGTGAAGGATATTTGTCAGTGTGACCACACTCATGTCATCACAATGGTGAGTGTGAGTGTAGTAGAACACACATTAAGACAGTATTTTTAACGACATCCACAGACTGTGGGTATCAGGTGTTTAATAGTTATATGAGACCCTGAGATGTGTTCTGTTAAAAGCTCAGTAATGACCAGTCTTATGGTAGATTTGGGTCAGTTGTTGGCTCTAAGCTGTCACAGGAAGAGAGCTAAAAGCAGGAAGCTGAAGGCTCTGATGATGGCACCTTCAGAGGGGGGGGATCACAAGCTCAGCCAATTATCAGCTGAAAGGCTGGCATTGAACTCTGACCCTGCCTGCTGTACTTTTATTCTACAGAGAGATCTCATTTTGTTCATTAAGCCATATGGTATTCTCCGCTGTCCGTAGCTTACAATTACACAAGCTTCAGAAGCCGGGCAAATGGTCCAACTACAGTTTCACGTCAGCATTCTGACATTTAGAGGAAATAGTAGAGAAAGAGGCACAGAAGAAAAAAAAGTGATTTTCCACTCTCTGAGAGAGATAAGATTCCATAATTAAATCCCGGCAGAATCCAGTTCCTCTTTATTTCTCCTTTATCCCTTTTTAGAGAAACGTTACTGTAAATGTGTCAAATCTGTCAATTAAGACCGTCCCGAAAAAACATAAAGCTGACTGCTTCCTCATCCATTGCCAAAAACAAAATTAAAGCTCACCCTCCCATCACAAATAACCACTGATGTTTCATAAGTACACATACTGAGGCAAATTATAGGACACTAAGCTAGTATTTGAATTTTTAATTATCTCTTTTCCACAAAATGCAGTTTGACAATCTGTCAGCTGATTTTTTAATCGTGTCCATAAAGAATCTTGTAGTCAGACAAGAAAATGTCAGTGCATGTCAGACGTTTTCTACAGTTCAGCTGTAGACACATGTCTACCACTAGTTTAGTGCTAGTTGTTTTTTGTATCCTAATCTCAAGTAAAAGTCCCATAATAAGTGCAAAATATAATATAATGCAAAAACATTCCAGGGCTAAAGCTACATAATGTCATGAAAGACAACATCCTTACCAGCTGATGTTTGTGCAGTTTTTTTTAAAGATTGAAATAGAAGTGATCTCATATTTTTTTTTTCCATTTCCTGAGCTGGTCTGTAATTATGCCTTGTGTCGCGTCTTTATGCCTTATCTTCACCCCACACACTGCGTGTTTGATATGGCATTTTATATATCAGCATGTGCAGCCAGCAGACTCTCTCTTGTTTGTACAGCACATATGTGGCTCTGTGCTCACATGTGCATGTACCGAGCACACAAGAATGTACACAGTTCTGTCGTCACTATTTAAATTTGGACCGTCACCCATCGTTTCTGAATACTTGACCATCTGCCTGCGTTCTCCTAGCCCTCAGAGGGGCTTGGACGACACGGCGGCAGCTAACAATCAGCCTGCTGTGTTTGCACAGGAGCACAGACTGAAATCTGTCGCAGCCTCTGTTTAGACTTAGAGTCTCAAATGTTGGTCTCTGTGTGGAGTGGGCCTTCTCCTTTTGTATGAAGGTTTTAGCTGTGGCAGCGTAATCATTTAATCATTTAAGCCCCAAATAACCCATTCAGACCTGGTAACAGGTTACAGCCGTCCTCATCGGATCGTGTGCAGATTGTGGTTTTTGTGATCAGACTTGAGGACACAGTCAGAGTTGTGATGCATGTGACATCATTCCTGTGCAGGCATGACCGTTTCTCGGGGTGGATGAGAGAGAGACCGTCTCCTCATCAGCTTATATGCCACTTTTACATTATACATTTCTAGCGCTACTCAGCTCCACTCTACTTGCATTTTCATGGCATTTCATTGTCCATTACTATCGTACCTCCTCAATGTGGTCGCTACACGAAACTGCCATGTTGTTGATTACACTCAACACAAACATACAAACTAGCGATTGGTAAAGCAGTTTCGGTATACTGAATCATCAGCACATCATCAGCACACGGCTGAACAGGTTGTGATTCGGCTCACAAACAACAGCTTTCAGCAGTGCTGTCACTAAATACACCTCCTCTGTTAAATATTGAGATTTAAGAAATTTCCCTGCTAAATGTTGGCGATTAACGCATGTTTTCAGGATTTTTAAGTCTTTTTAACTGATCTTTTTTTAGGTTTCTTTGCAGCATAGGAATTTGTTTCCAGTGCTGGAGAAGTGATCTCTCCACGAGAGTGACCTGTGTGCACAGTAGTTGAAACAGAAGAGCTAAGAACAGGTCCAGAGTTCAGAGAACTCAGATTATGCTAATGGTAAATGTACAATGGAATGACTGACTGTTGCATTATTACATCTGTACCTTTAAATAAACAGCTAAAATATTGTGGTCATAAGTCCATGTCCTTAGTCATCACCACAGCTTCTGCATCTCAGATTTAGGAAGCAGAGTTTGTTACCCTCATCTTGTCTACATGAAACTGTAAGGGTGGCGTTTTGAGATTTTCTCACCCTCTCTCACTCACTAAAAAATGTGGTGGAACAGGAATCTAAAGTTAACAATACAAACTTTATTGTTTTCATTTTACCTCACAAAACAGGAGAGGACAAACTTTTATTTCATTTTCTGACATTGCTGTGATCATGCAAAATCACGAAGCTGAAAAACAGGAGATAATCCAATATTTATCTCTTGCCGCCACCGAACAGTGAGTGGTTCTGTTCTGGAAAAAAAAAGAAAAGAAACAACAGACAAGTTTGGGATGATTGGCAAACAACAGCTGGGAAGGAGGATAACAAGCACGGAATACAGTGTCACAGGAACACGAGTGTCAGTCAGAACGCCTAATTAAAACAAAGCCAGCAGTGTTAATGAGAAATGAGTGAATGTCCTGCCGTTCTCAATTTACCTTTGAGAAACTTAGCAGGAAAGAAACACTCTGTGATCCGAACAAAGTTCAGTGACAAAGTTAAACTATAATTGGCTGAGGAAAGAAAAAATCACCGTCCTGTGCCTGTGCGTCAATGTGAAAACTTGCAGACCGATTATAATTTTTTGTCGGAAATAAAAACCATGTTTAATTGCTATAAACCTCAGATTTACCAGAAGAATCATGATTTATTTTTCCTCCGACTAATTTATATTCTCATGCAAAGCTTGGCCAGCAACAAAAAAACATGCTGAATAACTCTGACATGAAAGCTCCTCTGCTCTCCACTCACTTAGTGCAATTCTCCATGCAACGCAGGTTCCTGTTCATACAGACAGAAAATAGAAAAGTCTCTTTTTATAATTCAAATTAGGAAATTGAGGCAAGTGCAAGAACTAAACTTTTGTCCCCTTAATCTACCTCATCACTGACAGGGCCCACAGGAGGAAGTTAATGAGATTGCACTGCCCTGGAATATGATGACTTTCACTGACCACTTTATTAGGCACACCTGTTAAACTGCTTTTTAACCCAAATATTGTATCAGCCAATGATTTTGCAGCAACTCAGTGCATTTAGGCCTATATGGCCAAGACGACCTGCTGATGTTCAAACTAAACATCACAATGAGGATGAAGGGTGATAAAAGTGATGTGTATGTGTCGTGGTTACAGACCAGCAAGCCAAAGTAGAACATACATTACAAATAATGTATAATAAATAATCCTGACTTTAGACACAAAAGCAGCAAATTTATCAATTCATCAATTCATCAGAACATTTCTTGATTTTAGTTACTAATGCCATGGTTCCCAAACTGGGGTCCAATCTCCCCTCAGGGGGGCGCCAGAGATCACATGGGGGCACAGAGCTTTAGGTGGTGAGGTTATTAAAATGATAATTGTGCACATTGAATAAAGAAAATCCCAATCTCACACATTGGTATCAAAAAAGAAAAACAAGGCATTATCTCAAGAGTTCCCTTGGTTTAGATTTTATGGAAGAACAAGACAGTTTTTATCCACATACACTGTGAGAATAGGGAAAACAAACGACAGCTGCTGTATGTATATTTTTACATATGAACGTTTGTGTTTATTCACTTTATTCTTTTGGTGTGTGTGTGTGCATAGACAGCTTTAAGGAATAAAGGTTGGGAACCACTGTACTAATGATTTTCTAATCAGTGAGGCCTCTCCATATCTCACATTCACGCCCACAGTTCCATTTATACTTATAGGATTCACTTTGCCAGTAGTCACTAACACTTATGGCGACACAAACATTGCAAACAGGGGCAGATTATGACATTTACGTCACATGGACGACGGCTGATGGTAAGTATAGGGATGAAAGTCAGTGTTGATGATGAACTTGCAACATTTTTACTCGATAGAAAGCCGTGTAGACAGCATCAGTGCTAGGTGGACATGCTTTTGCATGCCATGACAGTCTTTGTCAGAGTCAAAAGAAGTCACCACTGAATTCATCCAGTGAACCAGACCCAGCGATTGTGTCATTGTCCTGAAAACTCATGTTTTCAAGCAGTTTGAGTTCTTTCTCGCCTCCATATTTCGTCAGCAGTTTTCTCAGCAGGTTGTTGCAGCAGGAGCATACCTGGGTTGCACTCTGCTGAGATTGTAGAATCTGGTACAAGTCAGCTGCAACAGCGGACTCACAGTTTGAACGCACTGAAGAGGAAGAAAAGAAACATACATTTCAAGCTGTGTTTATGTATTGTGTTTTTGTATTTGTATATTTGTGTAAAAAACAAACAAAGTGTTGTACATAACTTACAGGCAAGACGCAGCGAGATATTAAGAGTGACCTGTAAAACAAACAGCACTGCTAATGTTATGACCCCAATTCTGATGAGTCTTCTTTCTGTGGGTGCAACACATACAGTACATGTTGTGTCATTGGTGACAATCTACCTTCTTCAAATCAGATCACACATCACACATACATTTATGTTCATGATACTAAAGGAGAAATTAAAACCACGGTATATGGTATAGCTTTTGAATATAAACAAATGTCTGTTACGGTCAAACCAAATTTGTCACACAATGGTGATTAAGCCTATCAGCTCCACATGACTCTCTGTGTTTCTCATTCATAACAAACGTTCTTCTCAAGGCACTTTACAAGACCTTAGTAAGGTCACGACATGTTAATTATTACAGAGAATCCCAACAGAAGCTCAGGAACCAAGCTCTGACAGAACCAGACTCGGAGTGTATGAACATCTGCCTCTACCGGTTGGGGTAGAAGAGGGGAGAGGGAAGGGAGTTAGTGAAGGAGAAGTGGGTGAAAAGAAGACAGGAAAGGAGAGAAGAAGATCAATAAGTTTAACCCTTAGTGCTCATGCAGCACATACATTGCTGTGGGAATTGCGGTGTGAATTGCATCATCAACATGCAGCGTGCAGGCTGTGCGTGCAGACCAGATTTTGTATCCGGGCGAAAACTGAATTTCCGCCCCACCAGTTGTTCATATTAAGCCCCGCTCACCAAGCAGAAAAAACATTTGCGCAACAGGAGAAGTAGTCGTCAAGGATAGTCATCCGAGCCGCGACCTGGCGACCCACAAACTGCATATTTAAAATAAAAAAAACAACAACAAAGCAATCATAAAAACGAACCTCGAAAACAAATTTCCAAATTTCACAAATTCAATTGAATTAATTTTTTTTTTATCAAATTCCCTATAGGTTGTGCTGCAAAAAAAGGATGTAAGACACTCTATATTGCACATTCTTATCACCTCTGTATATTTTAACACAGTAATGATGCTCTGTGTTCTAAGGGTTAATAATAATTCATTAATTTTCATCACCTCTATCATATGCATCATCTCGTCCAGGGTGTGACATCACGCCTCCTGCCCCAACGTCATCTGGGATTGGTTTCAGTTCTACATGTGACCCTCAAAAAAGGACACAAGGAAGGACAAGGAGAATAATGAAGCAGTTGTAAGTAGCTATATCATATATAGTAATAGTTATAGTTGGTTCAGCAGTTTGACAGGATAAATGTATAAACACTAATGCTCCCTCAGTCAGGTCTGATAGTATTGCCTGACGGAGTCTGATTTCAGATGGATGCAACATTACATATCATGTAACATTGCTCTTTCATCATTCTCTCAGTTTTTTCAGCTTCTAAAATGTGAATATTTTTATTAAAACTTTTTTGTGGACAAAACATCTGAGAACAACATCATTTCAAAGTTTGGGACAGATCGACATTTTCTGGACCAAACGATGACTTAATTACTCGTGAAAATAAGGGTCAGATTAGTCGATGATGAAAATAATCTTTAGTTGCAGCCCTAAATACAACTAAAATCACAGAAAGTTTCATAATCATAGAATATTGAAGTAAACAAACCAAAAGAAAAGGTTGTATGGTCTTACCTGGATGTTCAGTGTTACATATTTCAGTCTTGGCCTGCTGAAGCTCAAACTCTTGTGCCATGTTGATCTACTTCTGTGAGAAAAATCCTTTTTAGAGTCTTTATACGTCTTGTAAGCTTCTGCCCTGTGGCTTTTTTCATCACGTCATTTAAGGAAGTTTGATATGAAGAACTGATGACAGTGGAGTTGTGTTACTGTCCACTTCCTGAAAGACTTCTGTTTCTATTAGTGTTTAATCACTCATCTTTCATTGCAATTATGTGTTCACGTACAAAAATATAAAAACTGCAAATGCATTTGAACCTTTGTTTCCAAAGCTTAACACTGGTGTACACAGCTTCCACAAAGAGAAGAAATATTGTAAGTGCTTCACAAAGGTGTCAAATCTTGTTGGATTCAATTGATAAAATCCGCATTTCACTCTAAAAATGGCCATTTAATCCAAAATGGCGGCTTTCCAGTAGGATTTACGGCAAAGTCCTCATTGACTTTTTTGAGTGTCCTGACATGATAAACACGTGTACTGACGTTTTTTCATGTACGTGAAACAAAAATTGTCCATATTCATTAGCCCCTCTCCCTTCCACTTTGGCACGCCCATTCACCAAGCCTGTTTCAGACGTGATGCAGTCATACAATTTTGTGAGTTAGGGGGTAAAACTTAAGCCCTCAACAACACGATTCATTTGAGAAAACAATAATATTAACAAGAAGAAAAATAATTCCTTCAATTTCAATAGGGTCTTTCCGCAATCTGTGAATTTAGGGCGTGTCAATAACTACTTGAAGCATTACATAACTCTAATGTTTCAAATAAACTCAACTCAGCTATAAAACTATACGTGCACTCATTGCTTTCCCCTGCATTTCCTGCGAGAACGAGCAGACACCACATTGCATTTATGTATGAACTCTGATCCATCCAGTTTAATGTTTCCCCCAGACGGCGGAGTCCAGGGAAAGTGAGCAGGTTGCCACAGTCAAAACAAAACTTTAACTGTTCACATTAAAGCTTTCGCCGCTGCAAATGATACAAAAGCCGACAGTACAGTTCCCTGCCACTCCCGTATCCTTACAACCACGGGGAGCCACGTGCGATAGAGTCGAGGAGAAATAAATGGGTGTGTTGCTGCAGAACGGCTGCCTCATGACACTGAGGACGATTGAAAAGTGCAACAGTGCATTCTAGTGGTCATGACGGAAAACCTCAGCAAACGTTAAAAGGTGTCTGAGTGTCTGATTTTGTGGGGCTTTCACATAGTTGCTAAAAACTGATAGGAAGCTTTATTTTGATGTGTCGCAGCACAGTGACTGAGATAAAGCTGTGTGTTTTAAAGGCTTGGTGCCTTTTTGATGTGTGGAAACACCAGTCCAAGTTATTAATATTGGTTTAATTAATAATGCTTTGACAGATAACGCCAGCCCATAATGACAGTGTTCTTCTTTGCACTGATAATGTTGCATTACTGCCTGCATCTGCCCTTTCCTTTCTTTACTCCTTCACAGTCTGGAAAAACACCAGCTGGGTAAAAACATCCAATACTTTTGAGATATCGCCTGAGAATCGAACTTCCTCCATATCCATGGTTCTCAAACTGTGGCACGTGTACCGCCCGTGGTATGCGAGTGTCCTCTGGTGATTCTGGTGCCAGAAATACTGTTCTACTGTATAAACCAGGGTATGTGATCAGAGTGGAGCTGAAGAATTTTGACCCAGAGTGTGTGGAAAATGCAACAAGTAGCAAAAACATTATAATAGTCAGAGTCACCTTAGCTCTTCTCCATGTTAATCTAATTTCACTACACCAGTGTGTGTGAAGTATATGTGAGGAAGAGGAGGATGATGAGAGGGCAAATTATCTTATTGTGAAAAGTCTGTAGCTGACTTTGCTTGACTTATTTGCACCACTGTATTTCAACGTTGGTGATAATGGTGTTACTTTGAGAGCTTGATATTTTCTCAGGTGGTTCTTGGTATAAAAACATTGAGAACCACTGATCAATATCACCGAATATTGAAAATGCGTTGCCATATAATATCAAATGTCAATGCCTCAAGAATGAATTTCACCAGAGAGCCAGTAAACATGCAGCCTGGTGTTTGAGCTGTTTGCTCTTCGACTGTTCAACTGCAAGAAAACAACCTGGTCAGCTAAATATTTCATAATTTGATATTAGAAAAAGAATTGGTATCGAAGTCTGCATATCAAAAATCGTGACCGTACTGTGAACTTTTAATCAATATCCAGCCCTGCTTCAATGTAAACCCACGAGATGGCTGTGAGTGAAAATCCCAGAACATCAGCAGCCACGTTCAAAGTGACTTAAAGGATCAATGTGTAACAGTGTGTTTTTAGATTCCACTTCAAATCACAAAAACACACACTCTGCCTGTTTGTTTGAGCTGCTGCAGGATCATGGCAGTGCAAGATGGTGGCCTCCATAAAGCAAGGCCCTTGCCTAAAAGACTTATTATACTAATAGGTCGAATATTCTGACAATAAACCCTCCTACGTGTTAAACACTGTACTTTTAAATCACCTCTCCCCCTCATTCTGATGCTCAGTCTGATCTTCATCAGCTCATCTTTACCATGTCTACATGCCTAACTGCATGGAGTTACTTCCATGTGATTGGCTGATTAGATATTGGCGTTAAGAAAGCCCTTGAAAGGGTGTACCTAATAAAGTGGCCAGTAAGTGTATAGTATATTAATACATATATAGTGTACATGCAGCCCCATCCGTCCATGCAGAAAAACAATCCCACACTCGGAGGCAGCAGTGCACACATACCTGCACACATTCACTCAGAAACCCTCAGCCATTCATGCACCGAGCCTCTCTCACTATTCCATATCTTGCACCTGTGCACACACAGTCACATTAAATTACATGAATTCAGATTCACTCATGCAGGAGGACTCGCACAAACACCCAGCTGCATTCATACAGGTACTTAAGTGTGGACCTCTGTGTGTGTGTGTGTGCGCGCACACATGGGTGAGCACACAGTGTCCTGCCAACAGACTATGATGTCACTCTGCCGGCAGAAGAAGATGCTTATTCTGTGAGGACTTATATTTAGCCACAGTGGCAGTGTGGTGGTGCGGTGGCGTGGTGGCCTGTCACTGTAAGTCCACCCACCACTGTGGTCCATCTCTTATTCTTCCTCTTTGGCATTGACAGCCATTATGTTGAATTACTGCATCCTCTTGCCATTCTCCTCTCTTTTTCTGTCTTTCTCAATAACTTTAAAGTGGATATGTATGAAATTGTGTGCAGATGTCCATGCTCCCCAGAGGATGAATTTTAGGTTCCTAGGGTCTCATTCACAAATGAGACCTGTGTTTTGAACTGATCTATAATAGCCTTTACTCACAGATTGATTGATACCCACATGATTGATTAATCCGTCGAGGGCCACGTGGTGGGGGTAGTGGATAGTGCCGTTGCCTTTGCAGCAAAAAGACCCAGGTTTGTGACCCAGTCAGAACAAGGGCCTTTCTGTGCGGAGTTTAAATGTTTCCCCCGTGTGTGCGTGGGGTCTCTCCTGGTTCTCCGGCTTCCTCCTAC
The DNA here is from genome assembly GCF_019176455.1 of Solea senegalensis. NCBI lineage: Eukaryota > Metazoa > Chordata > Actinopteri > Pleuronectiformes > Soleidae > Solea > Solea senegalensis. The sequence continues at coordinate 9,959,859 of NC_058024.1, read as the reverse complement.
AGTCCAAAAACATCCATCCATCTTCTACCGCTTTATCCTCCTCGCAGGGGGAGCTGTGCCAATCTCAGCTGACATATGGCAAAAGGCGGGGAACATCCTGGACAGATCGCCAGTCCATCACAGGGTCACATAGAGACAAACAACCATTCACTGTCACACCTGCAGTCAGAGTGTCCAATTTGCCTGAGTCCAAAAACATGCAGAGGTCAATTAGACACTGTAAACTGACCATAGATGAGTGTGAGAGTGAATAGTTGTTTGTCTCTATGTGACCCTGTGATGGACTGGTGATCACCTTCCACACTGTCAGCTGGGATTGGCACCAGCGTCCACCGCGACCCTCATGTGCAGGATAAAGATGAGCGATTTTTGCCCCCTCTCCACCCAAATGAAACCTATAAAATGAAGACGATGTCATGTTTTTTTTATACAGATATACTATGCATTTATGAAATTTAGGAACTACAAAAAGAAAACTTGACATTTCATTGCTGTTCATACCTAACCTCTTATAAAGTGGAGAGAATGAAACACAGAATCATGTAGCCCTAGTCCTTCCATTGTTTGTGACAATGAATGAAATTAGTAAATTAAATAAAGAAATATTTAGGTTTTAAGTGGTTCATGCTTGAGAAAACCTTGCATAAATATGTATGTGGATCCAAAGATGTACAGGACTCATTTAAATGTCGGGAATGGCTTCCCACAGATTTCACACACAAGTTTGTGGAGGATTTTTAATATTGCATTTTGTCGTAGACATTAGATGTGACGCACAACGTATTAAAACCTTATTCATCGCATTGATCTCCAAATAATAGGTGTTCATTCAGACAGAATTATTATTATTTTGTTTTCAAAGCTACAAGGGGCTGAAGAGCTGCAGGCTGCAGACCCCTGTGCTCGATGATGAATGAATGATTGATCAATCTGTCGATTAATCAAGTCGATTTTTGGTCCGTAATATGTCAGAAAATGTTGATCAGTGTTTCCCAAACCTGGAAATGATGATGTTCTCGAACGTCTTGTTTTGTCCACAAACCAAACTGATTCAGTTTGAATGATTTCTTTGTTATATGGAGCAAAGAAACCAGAAAACATTCACACTTAAGAAGCTGAAAATAAAAACTTAATGACACAGCACATTCATTTAAAGGTTTCCACAGAGTGTACTGTATCTCTTGTGCTGTTTGTATAAGTTTAGGTTAAAGGATCATGAAGGTCTGGGAGTGCAGGACATGGCTGTGCTGTGTGCCACACGTAGGATGATACTGTATGCTATGTTTGGGATCAAACCCTCGGAAGGTGACCCTGATCCCATGAATTAAAATCTAGTGGACAAATTGGCACAAACTTTAGTGCAGACATTGAATGTCCCTGTTGTATCATCATGACTATTGGAGATTTAGATTGATGCATAATTGATGTGTAATTTAGTAAATACGTAACATAACTTGTGGTGCAGCGGTGCATCATCAGGTGAAAATGTTCATTAGGAGGTTACGTTCTTCTTCTTTTTCTGGAGCTGCGTTTGTTTATGAGTCGCATAACTCAAAGAGTAAAGGCGCAGATTTGAATGACACTGTCTGGCGATGTAAGGTTATGACCCAAGAAAAGAAATGATAACATTTTAATGTCGATCCAGGTTCAGGATTTATTTTTAAATTGTTAACCTTGCGAGCTGGGGGAGTGTATTGACACTGTGGCAGAGCTTTACACTCTCTTGAGTGTTTTTTACACAATTAAACTCCCATAAAACTAACTCTTAGTATTGAGCTCTAAGCACTGAGGCTTTAGCACAGACTTCAAAGACTTCAGCGACTGAAACTTCCACTGCTGCTCAGATCATGAGTTGACACTGACCAAACTGTGACACCTTTTGCTTGTTGGAAATGTGCTTGTTTTAGTTTATTCAGTGCTTTTTAAAAGTGTTATATTTGGGATTAGCCCTGTTCTTGCACCCTATGTCAGCTGAGATTGGCACAGTGATATGGATGATAAAGTGGTAGAGGATGGATGGATGGATATTTGGGATTAATGACAGCCAGTGACATCCTTTTTATTTTGGCACCAATGCTGATTCCGCCTTAAACAGATGATCCCCTCCCTTTTCTCGTGCTGCTGATCTCTGTGGTCATTGTTGGGTCATGATGAGGCGCCATGGAGACAAATGTTGAGAGTGAGCGCCAGAGGTCAAGCGTCACAGAAAACTTACTCGTTTGGCGTACTTTGAGTATCATAAATCAATGGGAAAACGGTTTTAAGAAGGACAAACAGATATTCATCTTTTAAAGGTGGATATGATCCAGATGTGGCACGTCATTTATTATTCTCTTCTCTTGATGCTGTCAGTGTTTTGTTTTTTTCCCCACTATTTCTCTAATTCTTCTCTGTTGTGTCCATTTGTGTTGGGGGGTGTGGGAGTGGTGGGAAAGGAAGACCAGCGCATGCTTGAGAGACACAAAGTGTCTTTGGACCAGCTGCACAACAAATCTGTTTATCCTGCACAATTTGGCATCAAACACAACAGACTGCTGAGTGCCTGCTTCTGCGTGTGGTGCCCCATTAAAATGGAATTTATCGCTGCCTTAAGAGCAAACCCCCAAATTACACAGTTTTTTCCCTCTTTGCTCGATCCTTCTTCTTTCCTCTCTCTCTCTCTCTCTCTCTCCCCCTCTCTCTCTATCTCCTGTTCACACTTCCACTTTTTTTCCCTCTGACTGTGGTGATGGTGATGATGGTAGCGGTTTGGGTTTTGTCCCCCCCCCCACCCACTTCCTGCAGCTGCTGTCAGACATGTCATCAGAAACGGCTCATTACAGAGCAGGTGTGACAGGTTTGCACACCCACCTGTCGCCCGTCACGGTCATCTCCTCTGTCACCTCTGACGCAAATCATCTCAAAACAGATGAGAGCCCTGCGCCGGCCATTTATGTGGTGGCTCTTACTTGATTTTTATTTAATTTTCCCCCCTCAGAGGGCGAGTCACGTGAGACTCATGAAGACATCATTGTCATATATGTGTCATGTGCCTTCCACTTGCATCCAGTTGACGGAGGCCGAGATAATGGAGTCCCTGTTTAAGCTCCAGGCTGTATCATACCATTAGCCAGAAAACCTGTTACCCATTTAGTTTATGCTCATAACGAGACATTGAACTTATGCTGTAAAGTAGGCGTGAACTCGGGGGCCCACACCTCGCTTCATAAATCTCCTCAGCTAATAATAAATTCATATTTAATGACCGTGGCCATCGTCTGGAAAGGAGGAGCATTCTTTCATTATTGCCTCTTCCCCCCGCTGCTTGGTCGAGATAATTGATTTTTCTGTGGTAACAAGGTATCGACCACGCGCGGCAGCCAGCGAAGACGGTGGTTCGATTCAAAGGAGAGAGAGAGAGGGAGGAAGGGAGGGAGGGGAGGGAGGCGGGGGTGCCATGTAAGAAAAGGCAGAGAGAATAAAAGTGTTAGAAGCCAAGAAGCCAGTTAAATAACTCACAGGTGGATGTAAGATTGGACAATGACTTTTTTTTTTTAGGGTTACACAGCGAGACCGTAGTTTGGTATTTCAGCATGGTGTGTTTAATTTGCCAAATAAAAAGCATATTGATCACAGAGTCTGTCACACAATTCACTGGTAAACAGTGAGAAAAACAAATCTGGAGGATCACTTTTCAAGCACATGCTTTGCCTGCTAAGGAGGCGACACGTTTGGTCCTGGTTGTCATGTTTATTCATTTGCAGCATTACACTTGTGTTCCCTAAACCTCGCTAACTGCTGCGTTTCCCCCCAAGCCCATTTATATGTGATTTGAAATGCAATGCACATTTTGATGATTTCTTCCCAGTCTTGTATAAAGTACCTTAAAGGGATACTTGATTATCTTACCAGAAAATGACTTTGGTAGAAGTTGAAGTCACTTTTTTATAACGTTACTTATGTAAAAGTGCTTACGTTTTAGAAGTAAAAGTATTAAAAAAAAGTGAGGAGTAAAGATTGAGCCATGGTGGCTCAGTGGTAGGGCGAGATGTCTTTTTTACTGGAAGGTTGTGGGTTCAATTCCTGGCTCTACTAGTCTTTATGTGTCCTTGAGCAAGACACTTAACCCAATGTTGCAGCGTGTGAATTGTTATGAAAGATGTGTAAATAGTGAAAACTATAAGACTAGAAAAGCTCTATATAAATACAGGCCATTACCAACTCTTCTTCTTCTGACTTTATTTGGTAGTAATGAGTTACAAAGATAGGAAATGTAGTGGAGTAACAGTAAAAGTAAAGTAAAAGTGGCTACAAATATATAATAACAAAGTAAAGTACAGATACGTATATTTTGTACTTAAGCACAGTAACGTATTAAGTATTTGTACTTTGTTACATTATAGCACTGTTTCTTCCTTGGTACATAACATCCCTGGAAAAATGAATAAAAATCCGTCTATAACATTTTACAGCATACGTAACCTGCCACCTAATATCACGTTGTTTTGCTCTTTCAGCTTCTCCCTCTTTAGGGGGCGCCACAGCAGACGATCTGCTTATGTGTGCGTACCTTGCTCAGCTATGAGCTGCCCCTGTTTTTGATATTTATGGATATTGCATCGTGATCATGTTTTTCATTGTGTGCTATATATTGTTCTATATCCAGAAACACTTTTATTTTGAAATGGTGTGAAATATTTTCAGAAATCACCATGGAATATTGCGATACTATTTTAATCTGATAATGCACACCCTTAACGACAGTCAAACTTTTTTTATTCCTCTTGACCAGCCCCCTTCCTGACCACAGTAGATGCTCAGTGGCCCCCCTGGTCATTTGAGTTTGAGGCCCCTGGTTTAACTCCTGTATGTTTTTGGACAGTGGGAGGAAATTGGAGAACCCGAAAGAAAAGAAACACACACACACACATGCAAGAACATGCAAACTCCGCACAGAAAGGCCCTTCTTGCTGTGAGGCAACAGTGCTAGCCACTACGTCATCATGTGGCCCCAACTATTTCTTTTTTTTTTTAGATTTACAGAGAATGGTCTGAAAAAGAGAGACTATCCAGTGAGTGTCAGCTCTCTGGGTGAAAATACCTTGTTTGATGCCAGAGGTTGGAGGAAAGTGGCCAGACTGGTTTGAGTCTGATTGAAAAGGAACAGTAATTTAAATAACCACCAGTTACATCAAAGGTATGCATCTATCTCTGAACCTTGAAGCAGATGGACCACAGCAGCAGGAATCCACACAGCGCCACACCTACCACTTTTTTAGGCATCCTCTGCACCTATTTTCTTAATGCATTTACTAGGGCTAGAAACAATCAACTATTTGATAATTGAGTATTTAGTTGGTGTTGTGGTTAGACCCAGGTTTTGGAGTTTGCATGTTCTCCCTGTGTGTGCATGGGGTTTCTCTAGGTTCTCTGGTTTCCTCTCACAGTCCAAAGACATTCAGATTTGGGGATTAGGCAAAGTGGACTGAATTGACCATAGGAGTGAGTGTGAGAGAGGATGGTTGTTTGTCTCTGTGTGTCCCTGTGATGGACTGGCAAGCTGTTCAGGGTGTGACCCTGCTATCACCCTATGTCAGATTGGCACAGCGACCCTCATGTGGAGGATAAAGTGGTAGAAGATGGATGGATGGACTATTTGGTGTTAGAGGTTATTTCAATAATTAAAACAAGCTTTCTGATTGTTCAGCTTCTTAAATGTGATTATTTTCTAGTGTCTTTGCTCCATTTGAAAAAGACAATCATTAAAACTGAAAGAATTTGGTCTGTGGACAAAACACAACATCATTTTGAGGTTTGGGAACCACCAATCAACATTTTTGAACATTTTATGACATATTATGGACCAACCAAATAATTGATACATTAATCGTTATTATTTGCAGCTCTAATATTTACCTCTTTTAAAAAAAACAAAACAGGATTCATTTGAGATAGAAATCTCTTGTGAGCTCTGGCCATGACAGCTTGCTGATACACAACACATGTACAATATAGAAAACGAACATACAGAGGGAGAACAAAACTCATGATTGTAATAACTGCGATTTAAAACATTTCCATGGAGGTTTAATTCTATGTATATTTAAGTGTATTGTATTGTGCATATTTTATGGGTCAAAGTCGTCGAATAAGACGTGAAAATCATTTGTCTCGTAGTTAACATGGTTTCCTACTTTAACAAACATATTGATCAGGATCAGGAACATGATCAGATGGGTGGATTTGACTGGCAGTTATTGAGTTGACATCTGTGAGGCGCTGACATTATTGGCTCTGACCTCAAACTGGCAGCACTGCAGACGCACACAACGTGCCGACGTATGGATCATATTTCCAATCCGTCAATACCGGCGATAACTAAACCTTCTGAAACTGAATAATGTATTGATTGTGCTCTGCTTCCAGAGATTGCAATTGTACTGTTGTTTCCTTTGGTATCAGCGGCTGACGTCCACTGTATAAATAGAGGAATTAAATAGTGCTGTTGTTGTTGTTGTGTGTTTATTAGCTTGCATTGTAATTTATTTAAGAGCTCTTAATTGGAATAGTTACTCATTTGGCCCTCACTGGTCCCACAGCAGAGTGGAGCAGTATCACTACACACTGGGGCATGCTGGAATATGGAGCTACAGAGACACACTGTACACAGCCAGCTGTTTGATGTCTGCAGCCTCTGAGCATATGCCGCATCGTACAGCATAAACACACAATCCCCCCCGATGAGAGGACAGATCGACACACAGGAGACCTTATTTCAGGCTAATGAACTATTAATGTTGATTTGAAATTCAAACATTTTCAGAGACTCTCCTCTGCAAGTTGGCGAGACAGAGAGGAAGCAGGAATAAACTAATTTGGATGAACTCTGCACACTATATTTTCATTTCTCTCCCCCCAAACAGCTGTGTTTGCATCTCAGAGGACTTAATGTGTTGCAGAGGCTCAGTGTTGAATGAGGCCATATAAAATGTGTGTCAGTGGGTTCAGCCAGAGCTTCGCTATCGCGACAGTACGTGTTCGTGAAATAACAATGAGAAGAATAAATGATCCCTGCATTAATTCATAATAATTTTGGACCTCATCGCCTGCTCACTCTGCCCAGTAGATTATGGAAATAGCTGTAATGACTGTTTGAACAATGAGCCAAATTACATTATCATTCAATGCTCTGTCAGCTTTGGAATTACAGGCGTCATGCGTTTGCTCCTCCACTCGGGATCTTTAACAGTGGTCAACATCTACAATAGACCTTTAAAATGAAGATGAATTAATATTTCCAGCTACGTAAAGACTTGGCCTGTGTATTGGCAGGATTCTGACAATAAGATACATATCACAAAAATCACACATCCACGTGTCCTTGCACCACATTTCAAGCTCATGCATGAACAACACCCACAAAGACAAAGCTATGTTCTGAGGTTAAATTTCTTTTATCTCAACTGTGGACTTTTGTGATCTCATATAAACCGAGACAGAATATAATATTCTGGCCACAAAATCTTTAAAGTCAGTTTCACGACATGTCATTAAAGAAACAGGATCATATATAGTTGTATAAATGTATAAAATACAAATAATACAAAGAGCAGTGTTAAAAGGACTACAAATTCTTTTTTTTGGCACTGCCGCACAAAATCAGCGAGATTTGGCTTTAGTTAAATACCGTGAGAAGGTATGAACATCTCCCCCTCAGATAAAATCTGTACCAGTTTGGTCATCACGATAAAATCTGGAGTTTGTAAAAGTGACACAAGACATATTCTTCACTTCTTAGGAATAAATAGCAAAACTACAGTGGATACAAACTCTAAACAGTGACATGTAAATCAGTTTTAACAATAATTAAAGTCCTGTTTTGACCACATAGATGTGTGAGCCTTTGAAGGTTAGATCAAATTAAAGTATCCCTCATGATCTGCTAAAGACTAAAACAATAAAAAAGCAGAATCTTAGTCATGTGCATAATAGACAGTATATCATTGGTTGATGTTTGCATATTAAAAGTGGTGCAACAGCAGCCTCTAGTGGCAAATATTCCCAGGTAGAAAAATACTTAAGATTGTTAACAAACAAAACACACAGTGCAAAAAAAGCAACAACATTCCCATCAGCATCAGTGTTAACTTTGCAGCATTGTTAAAGTAGACAAGTCATGATTGTTATGCAACACCACACAATCAACACACTCACATATAAAAGAAAATGTCACATCAGAAAAAACAATAAGGGGAAAAAAGACACTGGCCAATAATAGAACTGACTTTTTGTGTATCACACTCATCGGTGTTGCTGCAGTTACAACCACAGGTTCAAAGATGGATACACACCAATGGCCACATAGCTAAAGAACTTCAATGCCAAGTGATAGTATGGATTCTTCAGTTGGTTCAGCATGCTTGGTTAAACCCCTCACAAACACAGATTTGAGCAGTTTTGGTCAAAACTGCATCATTAGTACTCAAGATATAGAAAAAAGCATCGTAAAAAAAATAGGAAAATAGGACTAGTTATAAATGTCTTTTTGTTAAAACACGTGATTAACAAATTACAATAATAAAAAAACTTGCATGCTAGAAAAAAAATTGCACAGTAGTTTTCCCACATGATTATGTGAATAGAAATTCGTTTTTTGCAATAAGTAACCCAAAAGTAAAATATAGGTTCATCTTTTCTTTTTTTTTCTTTAATCCTTCATTACACCAGTTGTGGAGAAGAGAAAAAGGTCCCCTGACGGTTGGAAGCAGCTGTTGCTTTGCCCTTGCTCCCAAATCTAAAGAGGGTGTTGGAAGGGAGAGGCAGATAGAAATATTTGAATCTTTATGTATCATATACAAAGGACAATAGAAAACACTAATGGCACAATTAGAGGTGACGAAGCAGAAACGTATTTTGCAAACTCTGAAGAATCCTAAACAATGAGGAAAGAGGAAATGACAGAGTGTGGAGGGAGTTTTAAAAACACTATGGAATAAAAAGTGCACCGCAGTCGCCCGACGGACATGGGATGAGTTTGTCGCACTACTGTCTCACCATTAATTATTACAAGCAGGATATTTAAGATGTACAGTATTTAAGCCCCACACAGGTGTTTTCACTTGTATTTTGATTAAATTAGATTCTCAGGATAGTGTGGGCGTGTACAGTCAGTACTTGACTGACATCCCTGATTTAAAAAAAAAAACGGTTAACTGGTTGACATTATTGTGGCTAAAGCTAAACTGCGAGAATGTGAGTGAACTTACATGGTGGTGCTGGAGAGGGTCTGCATCATGCGCTTGGACAGTGAGCTGGAGGAAGGTGTTTTTGACATCATCTGGCGCTCTGGAGTGGTCACGGGTCCCAGGATGCTCACTAAAGATCAATTATGTTCATTATAATCAAGTGGCACCATATATATACAGACAGTTAGTGGTTTAAATCTCGTTTCTATCCCGTCTTCCAAGAACCAAAACAAATGTCTTAATCCCATGCTTGTAAAGTTCATGTCTACTTCAATGTAGCCTTCATTATTTTACCTTTGTGTTCTGGAGTTTCAAACTGGTGATCATTTTCCATGGCAGCGATATCTGGAGAGGCGAACTGACTCCAATAGTGTGCTGAAATACTGAGCAGGCGCTCGATCACCTTAAGAGACAGAATCAACATAGAGCTTATGATAATGAATTGATGAAAAGTCTAGCTGAAACAATTAATCAATGAATCGATTATTAATCAATTACTAAATGAACAACTATTTTTTATAATCGATTTGATTATCGGTTTGAGCTTCTTATAAAAGTATTTTCTCCATTTCTTTGCTCTGGATAACAAAAAAATCATTAAAAGTGAATCATTTTTTGTTTCTGAACATAAGACATTTGAGAACATCATTTCCAGGATTTTTTTAAGGTTTTCTAATATTTTATGGAGCAAACGATTAATCGAGAAAATAATCGACAGATTAATCGATGAAAATAATCATTAGTTGCAGCTCTAGAAAAGTCCACTACTAAATTACCAGCTAACATTTTCTGGATCAAACAACTGACAGGTAAATGGATCAAGTTAATAATGGTTAGTTGCAGCCACAATCTTTGATGAAAAAAATATTATATATATAACAAAGACATTGTTCTGGAACCGATTCACTTTACCCTTGGTTGTCTGCTTGTGTCATGCAGGATGGTCATGGGGTCTGGGTCAGAAACAGCATGACCCACGAGGGTTGGGCCAAAGACTCTGGCCAGGTTGTTCACATCCATTTTGGTAGCCACACTATGTGACACTCTGGGGAAAGAAAGAATGGGAAATTAAATTTCACGCAGTCCTTTCAACGGCGCAGTGTGACCTGCAGAGCAGAAATGTAAGAGCTTCCGTTTGGCATGGAAACAGGCTTAAATAAAAGCTTTCTGAAATGTTATGAAAATTACTTCTGCAGGTGAATCATCAGGCAGGCCAGAGTGTCTCGGTTGGGTTGAGGCAACTCACTAATGGCCTGGTACATCATGGCCAGACTGTTGCCGTCATCCTGGATTTCTACCAAGACATAAACACCAGTTATTGTCCGTAAATCACAGTTTCCTCTATCAAAGTCATTTATTTGTTAAGTAATGAAGACAGAAAAAGGTGCTGGGAGAGAGAAAGTTGAAGATAAGATTCTGCAAGTGTCTGCAACTCACCAGCTGCTTCCATGAAAGCTTTGTTAAGGTGGAAGGTGAGCAGCGGCTCTGGGAGGTTTCTCAGGAAGTCTTTGAGGACACCTGTGACCACGTTGATGTCTTCGACTTTGTTAAGCTGAGGTAGAACCTTTCCTCTAATCAGCTTCTCCTTCAGCTCCTTTACCATGCGCTCCTGGCCAGAGATTCTGTACAGGCCAACCTGCAGCAAAGGAAAGACAAAGCCAACTCACTGTCTGGCTACCTATGATACTGTATTACTGCTGAACAAGACAAGCAATTAGAGAAGGGATTACCTGTTCTAGTGTACCAAGGAAAAGGTTCAGAACATTGATTTGAAGGTGAATAATAAACAACAACTTTGATTTAGTCTGTCTCACCTCATTTAGGCCTCTGTGCTCAATCTCCTTAATGCAGCAGATAACCAAAGCTGGGATCTTTGGGGAGGTGGCTGGAGCAAAATCAGCCAAGGTGGCCTTTACACACAACACACACAACACACACAACACACACACACGTTTGTATGTAGGTAACATGTATGTAAAAGAAAACGTATGAAGAAGAGTAAAGTTAAGTGAGATAGATGTACCTCCGTGTTTGTGATGGGAGTGCTGGGAACTGTTGGATTACAGGGCAAGGGGCAACGCTCGCGACATTCTGGATGGGCCACGACCCTGCAATCCTGACAGCGAAGGAAAACCTTGCCAAACTTTGTTCTTCTGCCACATGGCACACAGAATTCAGACCGGATCACCTTGGGATAGAGAGGAGCAAAGTGTGTTTAGTCAATGTCGACTTACACGTCAGTATGAATCACTTAACCTTCACAGTAGTGAGGTCTTACTGTTTTGGGAACGAAATGGTGTTTCTTTCCTCCTTTAGCTTTGGGAGTTTGAAATTGGTGAGGGAAATCTGAAACTGATGTGCTGGGAGCCTCACTGGCAGTCTCTGATTGGTCAGTAGTGGTTGTATCAGCCCAGCTTGGAGCAACTGTAGACATAATCACTCATTAGTAAATCAAAGGAAAAAAGGTCCAACTGACAAACTAATATAGTCACAATTTTGTGAATTTGTCGTTATAAGATTTTTTTTTTAAATCTTTAATATTCTCACCACTTTTCTTTCTGCTGCTTGTCCAGTAAGGCACAGTTTCAATGGTAGAGACCGCCTGAACAGCAACACCGTTTACAGGCACAGTGATAGTAGTTTTGGCCACAACAGACTCATTTATCTGAATTATTTTAAAAAACAAAAAAAGAAGAAAGAAAGATATTTAATATAATACTCTTTTCAGTAGATGTGCATATTTTACTTGGTTTAATAAATAAAAGGACATGGTAGCAATTCAGTTTCTCTTGTTTCTGTTATGTTAATGCTTTTAGTGCATTTAGCAGTAGAGGTCAGCATTACCCTATCTGATATGCGTCCAGTAGAGCGAGTTTTCTTCACAGCCTGTGGGGGACCGTCACAGAGTTTTCTGGAGGAACGCTGTAAATTTAAATCCAAAAACATGTTCTCATAGAATAACAGCAAGATAAATACAGGTGAACACAAAATAATGACTAAGCCGGAAAAAAAAACACATTGGTGAAGATTACATTGTTATTAATGCAAGCAACTTCAGACATTACTCACCCGTTTCTGCCGTTTCCTCAGTCTCACAGTCTTCATTACAGATGAATCCCAGTCCTACAGGAGAGGTTCAATAAGAATATTTACCAGATCACGCATTATTGGAGTCTGTTTCCTAAAATCAGCTCTTTAGCAATATTCAGGTAAATGCTTAAGATTTTACCAGCGAGTCATCTGTTTGGTCATAGCTAATGTCTGACAGCAAAGATGCAGATTCATCGATTGTTGTTAACCTGTAAAATTAAAAAGAGAATACATTTTTGCGTTTCAATTAGGAATAGTACCACAATAACTGGCCCCAACGGTTCCATTTTCCTTTCGCTTGGGGTGCCATTGGAGTAAAATGGTACGGTGCAGTTACCCCGGCTCCAACCACAACAGTCAGCTGATTGGGCAACAGAAAAACATAATTCCCTTGCAATCGTGACAAATCAAGCAGGGAAAAAAAAATCTGCAGGATGTTCTCCATTGTTGTCTGTTGTGTTGTGCATGTCATCGCACCAGTCCGCCATCGGGCACAGCCCACACCCCACCCACCTAGTAACGGTACTGCTCTCAGTCGAAAAGCAAACCTGACCCAGGACTTGGCTGTTCCAAACTGTACCTGTAGTACCAAACCAAACTGTACCATGATGGAAACACAACCTATGATAACTGGAAGCTCATACACAGCAACAGATATGAGGCTCTGACCTTCGGCTTGAATTGAGGTTGACTTTAGCAGCCTGCGCTGCCTGGGAGTGGGCACTGAGGAAGGCCAGGGCAGAACGCTGCTCCTCGCTCAAGTTGATACTGTTAGCGTTGTTGTCCGATATCAGCAGGTCCTTAATCAGCTGTAGCTGGCGTTCCTTTTACACCCACCAACCAGCAAATGGAACAGCAGAGCAGATAAACACAAATTTACCCATGAGTTCATGTTTCAATAAGTGTAATGCGGATTTATACAATGAGAGTTTTACCAAAAATGACTTATTAATGCACCTAAATGTGAGGCTGTGTAACCCATTTTACATACCAGCTTCTCATAGACCATCTCAGCCTTTTGACGCCGGCGAATCTCAACGTCCACCTGGTTGCGGGCGTGCTTCAGTTTGACGTCCAGGGCTCCTCGCTCAGTCTCTGCTTTAGTCAGCATCTCTTTACAAGAAACCAGCTCATCGCTTGCCCGCATCCACTTCTTGCGACACTCCTCAAAGTTTATCGCCATCTGAAGGAACTCTGAAAAAAACGCAATGTTACTGCTGCTGGGCATATTAACCCCCGCTCCTTATGTGGATTTGGTCCCAATAACCCCTTAATTCAGAGGGAATTATGCAAATTATCTCAGCACAGAGCAAAACACAAGCCACTTTCAGGCCTGGTTTTAACATCTGTCCCGAGTGATCTATTTACAAGTGGACAGTAAGCCTGCTTACATCTGGCATTAAATTGTGCTCTGTCTGCTCTGCATCTCCTGTGACCAAAATGTGATCGGAATAGAAGTTCACATGTTTTCAACAAGTCTGACTTTGTGGTTTTATATGATCGAATTTGAGAACACATTCAGGATGCAATGGGTGTGTTCAGATCTGTACTAAGTGCTGTCCAGTGTCCACTCATGATTGTATCACTTGGCATGGATGTTAATACCAGGTCTGAACCGGGTCAAAGAAAAGAGTGCTCTGCTGTTAAGAGAGCAAATCAATTATAGTGCTTTCCTGTTGGTTAAAATGGAAATGAGCTGCATTATCTGGACTATTGACATGGAAATTTTTATTGAACAAAGGCCTCATCAGACTTTACAGCACTGTTCCTGCATTCATCCTCTGTGGTTAATAATTCACTGTGGCCCTTAAAACATTTTTAGATTAAAACTGAATGAAAAACACACAGAGAAGATCCATGCTCAAGTTTAGTTTACACTTAGTTTACATTGTTTGCACTGAATTTGATAAATGCTGCAAAGTGCACTAAAACTTTTCTTTCAAGAGTTAGTTTTTGAATTATTGTTTTCTGTATTTAATATATAGCTGATTTTTTTTAAATGTATTTAAATGCACTGCAGTGCAGTCACAAAGTGCAGATTGGAGAGACAGAGCATAAGTGTTGTTCAATCAATATTTGTCGAAGTTAAGCAACTTTTGCATTCGTTTTTCTTTAATTAAACTTTTGTTTGATCAGACAGAGACAGCCAAACACACGGGCCAAATAAAATCTGCATCATTTGGCTGTCAGATGCTCTGATTTCTTCAGACTGGCATAAGCTATAATACAACCCTGATAGTGCATTCCTGATGTAAAGATGTTTACAGTTAATATCTTTATATTTTCATACAGTTTTCATTGGTACCTTGTGCGAATGCAAATCATATCAATAGAGATTTCCCCAAATCGCTAAGCCCTAGTTTCACCCATTGAAAAGCCCCATTGTTTCAGTGGCAGGCTTCAAACGCGGTGGCAAATACCAAAACAACGTGTGGAAACAACTTACGTGGTTCAATGCCCTCATTCAGACAGTCCGCCTGAGCTCTGAGACTCTGGAACTGGTTGTACGGGTTCACAACAGACGACTCCATGGTGTCCTCGTCCGTAACTAGAGCTAAAGTTGTGTTAAAGAGGAGAACATGAGGATAATATCGGTGTTATGCATGTGTTATATCGCCGTTAGCTCTGACTGAGCACGACAGCTACATTAGATTATCATTTACAGGCTTTTCGGGTCACATAAGTGAAAGTAATACGTTTTTAACCGTCGCGCATGACGCTGCTACTACTTTGTTTTAACCAACATGTACAGATGTGTTGACTAAATCAGTGTTTCGCCCGTTGTAACGTGTCTACGCCCGTAATGAAGCTACAAGCAGGCTAACATTAGCATCCCCGTGCAAGTGTTGACATGACTAAGCTTCCCATTGTTACCGTTGGTAAATAAGAAACTGGTAAACACTCACCTGTGCAATAATTCCCCAGTGAAAACCACAGCTTACGCGTAATGTTACACCATTCGGTGTTAACGCAGAGGTTGGTCGGTTTACTTTCTGCCCTTTCTCAGCAGCAGTAGCACCAGTAACAGCAGCAGAGCCACACCTGCCTGATAAAGTTTTCACATTCTTCTTCAAAGTTCAAAACCAGCGCCGGTTTTCTTCCTCGCTGTGTGTGTTTTGGCAGAAGCACGGGTGCTCTATCGCCCCCTACACATTCTGATATGCAACTGCAGCGAGATTATCAATACCATGTAGATTAGAAATTGTATATATATTTTTTCTGTTTGTGTATAGTATGTATATATAAATTGTAATATATTTATTATTATATAATTGTTACTGTCTTTCAGTTTTTTCACATTGTTACTGCCTTCATGTTGAGGCAACGACTGAATTTCCCCATTGTGGGATTAATAAAGTCTTATTTTATCTTATCTTAGATCAGGCATGTCCAAAGTCTGGGCCTAACCCTTACCCGCAGCTTCAGTTTTATCATGTATTATTTATGGCCAGAAATGGACTGGGATAGAAAATCAGCCTTGGTCACATGTCATCCCCAAAAGATCAGCTGCTAAAGAGTTGCACTGTGACATGATGTACACTGGCTCTCTTGGTGCTTGTAATTTGAATTATTGTTGGAAAGGATAATCTAAATATGATCTAAATATACAAATTAGCAAAAATGAATGTGTAAATGAAGTCCAGTTTTTAGTTATTTTAATATTGACATAATATTTATTTAAATAAATAGATGTTGTGAATGTCACAACCATCTTCATGTATATTTAATTTACTGAAATGTTTCATAATTTAGGCTTTAATTTTAGTTTATTAATTACGACAGACATGCCTCATATGGGTGAAGCCCACTTGGTGTGTATCATATGTGTATTATTGAAGCTACAGTATATAACACTGAATTGGATCCAATTGTTGCAGACATACAGAGTTGTTGAAATAAAGTTTAATTTTACATATGATTTAAACAGAAATGTATGCAAAATGTTTGTCAGTTGAAACAATCTTTTGTGCATATATTTTTTTAATGAAACTAAATATTAATAATATGTTAATGACATTATTAATCTCTGTCTCACTCTATTATCTAATTCATTATTAGTTAATGAATTGCTACCTAACCATTTAATGACTCTGGAGGTTGTCCAAGCATTACATTATGGATGACTTCCATAACACATTCATACATCATAATCATGACCGTAATGATCATCTGGTATATTTATTTCTCTGCATAAAGACATGATCTTAGACAGTAATCTGTCTGAGTTCTGGGTCAGAATCAGTGGAGGTTTTTGTCTGCGCTTCATCTGCTAAACCTGATTCATGATGATTTATGTACCCTATGTTTTTGCACAGTAATAAATAAGCAATTTTGGTCGAAGTGCATCAGCCTAAATAACTGCTGCTCCTGCTGCTCAGCCACTGACTGGTGAAAAGAACCAGGACCACATCACACCTGTGTTGTTCTCCCTCCACTACTTTCCTGTTGATTTTATGATTGATCTCAACATTTTTTTCTTGATTTATACAGCTTTTAGTGGACTGGCACCATGTTACCTGTCATAGCAGCTCTTGCTCGAAACCCAGGGCAGTCAAGCCTTCTTAGTGGCTGCCTCCAAGTTATGGAAATGCTTACCCTTTCAGAATAAATCTACCCCCATTATAGAACATTTAAAATTACTTTAAAGACTTATCTCTTCTTTCTGTCCTTCCCTTTGAAATTACAATAGTTTATCCAGACAGATCTTACTTGATTTGCAGCTTTGCTATATTATACTATTTAAATATTTTTCTATTTGTGTTTTATGTTCTTGTTGTACCTTTTTACCTTGTAAAGCACTTTGGTCAACCCCCTGCTGTGGAAATAAAGTTAACTTTACTTAAGTGTGAATGAAAATACTCTCTATAGCGGTGGTTCAGTTTTATACCAATAACCACCTGAGAAAATAGCTCTTAGTAACACCATTATCACCAATGTTAAAATTCAAAGTCAGCTACAGACTCACATGAGGCAGATTTATTCCCAATAAGATCATTTGCTCTTTCATCATGCTCCTCTTCCTCACATATACTTCACACACTGGTATAGTGAAATTAGATTAAGATGGAGCAAGAGATAATTTGACTCTAATTATTATTATTTTTTTGTTATTTGTTTCATTTTCTACGCACTCTGGTCAACTTCCCTCAACTCTGCTCTGCTCACATCTATATTCAGTAGAACACTATTTCTGATTTTCCTCAAAGTACCACCAGAAGAAGCTTGTGTACTCTTGCACTCAGTACTCAGAACTGTGGCTCTGCAGTAGTGCATTTTACATGATCAGTGTAAACATCAATGAGATCTCCTGAAACAGAAGGTAGCTGTGTCCTGTCGTTTTAATTGCAATTCAATTTACATTTATGAGCTGAGACAACATTTTACTTATTTAATGATAATCTCAATGACAGACTGTAACTGATTTGTGTCCAAAATTTCAATGCATCGTCTGTCTGATGTGTGTGTGTGTGTGCGCACGTGTGTGTTCTGAATACCCCTGGTCTTTTCGAGTTGATCTGAGATAATAGGATCTGTCAGTCAATATGAGCTCTCTGTCTTCATCAATTATTCATCTCCATATATATGTACATTTCCTCCAGTCACAGATAATTTAACTGCCATAACTCAGTTTTTTTTTACACCAGTTGCAGTTTGCTCCTTTTCAAACTGTGAGCCATCACTGCGATCTCCACGTATAACAAACCAAGCTCTTTACCAAGAGAAAAGCACAAAACAAAATGTGTAAGATCCTTTTCTTTTCTTTTTTTTAAAGTACATGTTTTATGCAAATCAGATCTGACACTTTAAATGGTATGTTACCATTTTCTCAAGTTTATTTAGACAGGCAGCATGAGTCAACACACATCCTCACAATCTTACAAAGCTTTGTGCACCAGTAAATTGGGTACTGTGTATATACCGGCACCTTTTATTTAATTCACGTGCTGCTTTTGTTTACCTGAAGAATGAGTTCACAGATTTTCAGTTGTCTGTTTAAAAGGTGCATGGATGTTGCAATAACAGGGTCCACATTTCAGTAATGAAAAAAAAAAAGTATCAAGAGGCTTTCATGCACTGAAGTTTCAGAGGAAGCACCTGCAGATTGTGCTGAGTACGGGGTTAGTCAGTCAGTGGCACCACTGGAAGGTTAATGGATCCACAAACAGCCTCATGGGGAACACTTGGCAGATATACATCTACTTAGGAAGATGCAGTGAAGCAGAACACGCTCTCTATACATCCTGTGCATGTTTTGTACAGAAAGCAAAGTTAAGTTTAAGGGTCTCACAAAACAATACAGGCTCAATCTGACATTCAGTGCACTTTGGTGTATACATTGAGAAAAGAAAAAGCTTATTATTTGTTGAGTCCAAACTTAATCATCCACACCGATCAATGTGGAGGAAGACGGCACACGACATGATACAAATTATAATGCAGTCCGACACAGCAGAAGCCCTGTAATTAACATTAGTTGAATTTAATTGGTCATTTTGAGGCAGTGGTTAGTGATATTTGACCTCGCGCTTTACATTACAGCTGTACCTTAGAGATCAATATACCACAGTATCAGCAGAAACGGAGCCTAAGTGTTACATCGGTTATGTGCTGTGGCATATTACTGTGCTGGATTCTATCATGTTTCACAGATGTAAATAGTGTAGTTCGTCTCTATGTATGAATTTTATAGACTGGCACCAAACTGCAGTGTGAATAAAATGTTTTTTTTTTCTGCGTTAAAAGGATGTTTTGTTTTTTTAGAAAATGGAATGTCTCAACCACTGGCAAAAACTGCTTTCACCACCTGTGAAAGGAGGTTAGATGAATCTGTTGGTGCTAAGTGAGTCTGCATGTACATGAAAAAAAAAGCTCTGGCTAAGAGAGTATATAGTGAAAACATAATGTGCATAGGTGCACTCCAAACATTCCATCAATTGAATTACAAGTGGAATCTCCTACTTAGAGAGGGTTTCCTGTAAAGGGCTCCCTCTGTCCTCCAGGGCTAAAACATCATCATCATCGTCAACAACAACAACAGCATTTTAATATTCCATTTCTTGAAACCTGACACTTGGTAAACATGCTGCTCCACAACACAAACACATTCTCGAGGGTGGATTAAACAGCTCATGTTTTTTTTCTCTGCTTGAAAAATGGGGGGGAAATCTATAAAAATATTGTTTCATTATTGATTGAAGCTTGAGTACTACTGTATGTGTTGTTACTTAGGGGAAGCACACGGCCATTCAAACAAAAAGAAAATGAAAATAAAAAGTCGACAGAATCCATTACTGTTTTATAAACTGTACATGTAAAACTCTTATGTACTGATAAAACTATTATTTTACAGTGGAGGAATTTAAGCCCTGTAGTGGAACAGCAAAAAAGAGTCAGGCAGTGCTCATGGCTGAAGCTTCACAATGCTACAGTAACAGTGTTGCTTTGATAAGAAAAAAAAAAGAGCACATGAAATAAGGAAGGGCCACACGGTTGGTGTGTTGGAACAAGGGTCTTTCTGCTTGGAGTTTGCATGTTCTCCCCGTGTGTGGGTTCTCCGGTTTCCTCCCACAGTCCAAAAACATGTCATTTGGGGATTAGGTAAATTGGACACTCTAAATTGACCATAGGTGTGAGAGTGAGGGTGAATGGTTGTTTGTCTATATGTGTCCCCAGGGTGTGACCCCCGCCTGTCGCCCTATGTCAGCTGAGATTGACACAGCACCCCCCTGCAACGATCATGTGAAGGATAAAGCAGTAGAAAATGGATGGATGGATGGATGAAATCAGAAAAGAACATGAAATTGAGAGTTTTCATTGGCTCAGTATTAATCTCTCAGAGTTGTTATGGAATTATTTTAAATGATCTCTAAGGACTTCCTTTTTTTGTACAGTGACCTGAACATAAATTGTTAAATATTTGACTGTAAATAGTGTAAAAAAAAAACAGATTACTCTGACTTACTCTTTGTTATAACTACTGTTCTTGTTTTTGTTATCATGGATAGTGATGCAGCATGCAGAGAAAAGTCACACTCTCGTTCATCTCGGTGAGAGTGATGTGCAAGTTCCAGGATACAGAGCATAGCTGCTGAACATAAATGTTAAATCAAATAAAATAAGATACCAAAAAAAAACGAAGATGTGGATCATCTGTGATTGTCTTCACGAGCGAACGGTGCAAATAGCAATGACAACGATGAGAATGATACCCACTGCAGTGGCAATAAGTGCAATTAGCTTGCAGGCCTTGGCCCGGCGCTGGTCAGCCTCTTTACGCCTGAGGAGAGCATCGTAGCCTGGAGTGTAGATGTCGTCCATCCAGAACTCCATGTTGTTAGGGTTCAGAGACTCCTGGCCCTGAGTTAGGAAATACAGTACATGGGAAACTTTTACAAGGGTGCCCACTTTTTAAAAATGACAAAATATTGCAACACAAATGGAAATATAATTTGTGACGGGAGAAAATTTGAGCACAAATTTTCTGTCTAATAGGTAAACCAGACATTTCCAGGAGATATCTATGTATGATAACAGAATTACCTTCACTTCATGTACGTATCAGTGAAAACACATAAATGAGACTAAATGAATGCAATTATGGCAGAAAACAAATCCCAGTTTGCACCACAGCTAACTTTAGCTGCAGTCTCTGTTTTTTTTTATTGACACAATCATCAATTTCTTATAGCTGACAGGTGAATTGAGGGTTTCTTTGGCAGAGGTGGAAAATGAAGGCAAACCTCATGAGGCTCAGATACATCAAGACTGAATAAAAATTTAACCCAGTCTCTGGGAGTTTCTTAGAAAGTGTGCACACATCCAAATTAAATAAACACCAAAAAACTTTATTACTAACCAGGTGATATTTAACTTTTTTTGAGAGGGCTATTTTATCATAATGACTGATCCAACCCTTTCAAATAATGTAAACTCCTCCACACTATAATCTTGGGTAGTAAGGTGTATTTTACAAGCCCCACTTTCCTGCAGCAAGCATGAATGATAAGCCAGTTCTTCCTAAAAAAAACTTACTATGAACACAGGGATGTAGTCTGTTTAGTCATTATTAAACAGAACTGTAGTTAAATATTAAATTGCAGCCCTTTAAAAGTCAACAACCTACCTGTATGTCCAGAGGGGAGATCCGTGCCTCTCTGTCATCCACAGTCCAGATGGGCCTTCCCCTCCCCTCAGCCAGTCTAGTGTCCATGATCTTCCCAGAGCTCAGTCCACCTGTCAGACTGCTGTCTTTGTGGCGGAACAGGGATGAGTTAAAAACTTGTTCCACCAGACTGGAGGACTTTTTCTGGGAGAGTAGGTTAGTTGTGCTGCTTGACTGATCTGCCTGGAGGGAAATTAGGCCAAATGCACAACTATTTTAAAATGTTGCAGTTATATGAGGCAACGTTTGCAGTATTAATTCCAACTTCACTAAACATGCATCGTCATTTGAAAAGCTGTTTCTTTTCAGCCTAGCCATACTGTAAATGTTTAAACCCACATACCACAAAGCATCCTGAATAGATCATCAACAAAGTACAATCACATGTATCGACACATTAACCACAGACCTGGCTATAGGCCATGCAAACACAATTTTGTTTTTACAGCTTCAACACACACATGGTGCACATATTATATTATATATTATGTAAAGTTACCCTACCTGTTCCGCTTTTCCATGAGAGCCTTTTCCATCTTTATTTTTAGAGAATGACACTGTCCAGTCTCTTGCAGAGTTAGAAACATTCAGTTGTTTGGAATCAGAGACACCTTTCTCTTCAGGCTGTGTTTTGGAGGCACGGCGAGATGATGCATCTTTCTTCCCTTCTTTTCCGCCTTTAGATTCCGCTTGACCTTTGCTGTTCTCTGTTTGCTCTCCGGGAGTGTTCCATCTGCTCCACTCCAGACTACTAGAGCTG
The DNA here is from genome assembly GCF_019176455.1 of Solea senegalensis. NCBI lineage: Eukaryota > Metazoa > Chordata > Actinopteri > Pleuronectiformes > Soleidae > Solea > Solea senegalensis. Next base: position 9,937,622 of record NC_058024.1, on the reverse strand, counting down.
GTCCCGGGAAACAGATGCCCAGACACTGACAGAGGTTGTGGCTCTGATGACTCAGATGGAGTTACAGGGTGGCTCATAAAGGAGGAAACGCCACTGAGCGGCTCCAGCCATCGCCCGCTGCTGCTTTGTTCAGCGGCACTCACAGGCTGCTGGATCTTTTCATCCAGTCTCTGCAGAGCAGATAGCACCTGGGAAATCTCAGCCTTTACATCATTTAGTGATTCCAGTTGTCTTTCTATCTGGCTCATACGGAGCAACAGCTTACAGACACTGGCCTTTAACCCATCGTCACTGCTTTCCAAAGAATGAAAAAGCCTTTGGAGTTGACCCAGACGGCCACGTCTGGCCTCTGGGGTGTCCTGGTTGATAGTCCCTGTTCCTTCACTGGGGTGCAGGACTCCCGTAGAACCACACATGCTTATGTCATCTAAGAAACGAAAAATGGCACTGATGTCATCCTCACCAAACTCAGGGTCATCCAAAGAGGTCATGAAGGAGAGGCGATCAGCGTGGACCAGGCTACGGAGACGTCGGGGGTCTGGTGGGTCTGTCTGGGTTCCCTGAGCCTTTACATCTCCTCCACTTGGCAAACCACTATCTGCACTCTCACCTCCAGTGGACCCCAAAGCAGGTGTTGATCGTCTTGGAAGTTGTCCCCTTTGTGATTCCATCCCAACACTGCCAATGCCTATCCGGTCTTCTAGACTGTGACTCTTGTTGCTCCAGATTGGTTTCTGTGTCTTTGGAGGCTGGAGGTGTCGAGGGGACCAATCTGGAACTGACCCAGGTCCAAAATAAGTTGAGTCTTGCAGGTCATCAAGACTTTCGTGTTTTGTCCGCTTCTCTGGTATCTGGTGCACTGCGGTTGGTGAAGGGTAAGGATTTGGGATCATTCCAAAGCTGTGATTGTCAAAGCTTGTCTGTAGCCTATTGGGACTTGGAGACTCACTGTTCACAGTTACCTGTGGAATCAGAGGTGGCTGGTTATGGAAGTCCTTCCTAAAGATGCTTCTCTTCTGGTCAACAGCTGATGCCTCTTCAGCTTCAAATACCTCCGCGTGTGTAGAATCTCCACTAGACTCACTGTCCGTCTCCAATGGCAGGTAGATGTTCTTCATGACCTCGTTGGGAATTTGACTACTTGAGTACAAGAGTGTTGTGTGAGGCAAGTCGAAAGACACAGCCCTTGCCCTGATTGGAGGGGAGGACACAAGGGAGATGGGATCAGGAGGAAGACTTCCTCGCTTGCGGGCTGAGTAATTAGATTTTGGAATCAGCAAGTGCTGGTCAATAAGCCTACCTCCAGAATCTGAGTGGGCACGTGCTCTTTCTCGACCAGAAATGTTCAGCTGGTGGATTCCAGGAAGACTTGAGCTTGAGGAATGGTCGACTGGGAGGACTGTCTGAGCTCTCATTTGCTGATTGTCATCGGGAGCCCCACCCGTCATTTGGATCAGATTGAAGATTGTCACAATATCAGCAGCGACGCCTATGGGTGAGAGTCCCTGGCCTCTGGCAGAAACCCGGTCTCTGAAGAGAGTGGCTGGGAAACAGGGGTCCCGACTGGCAGCAGCAAACAGCAAACTCCTGAGCTCAACTAGATGCTCTAGGTCAAACCGGGTGCTGACCATACGACAAAGGTCCTGGAACGTCAGCCACTGGCGCATGTTAGCCAGTTCCTCCAGGATTCCCAGAAGAACCCCGGGGTATTCCTGCTGCAGGTTTGCCATGGCTGTGCACCTGAGGGATGAAAAGGCAGTTAGCAAGACAAATCAAATTTAGTGGTAGAGCACTTTTTAAAGACAAGTAAACTCAAAGTGCTTCATTGAACATAGAAGCAGCCTTTAATATAAGACATAAAACAAGTAAATTCACAAATATATGATTGCTTAAAACTGCATGCCATATCAAAGTGCATGTAAATATTAAACATTAGCTCAGCTTCCTTTGTATCATTCATATACAACACTGATGATATAACAATGCATATACATGAATCTGTTAATAAAACAGTAAGGTTCTATTGAGATATATTTTTATTTGTATACATTAATCATTTTTTTACGTTAGTTTTATGTTGTGTGTTTATATATTATAATCATTGCATATTGATTATATTGATATCAAATTATGCATATATATTAAAATGAACTGTTAACCATTGCTATGGTAGTTTATTTTTGTGAATTAAACATTTTAATATTATATCAAAATCAGCAAATCGGTTGACAGTGTGACAGTTTCAGTGATAGCAGGAAAATACTCTTTCAAGGGGAAGCTTGCAAAGCGACCTTATTTTTGGCCCTAAAATAACTGATCATCTGACCTGATGATGACGCTGTCACACTACGCACATCTTTGCCTCACTGGACATTTTTAATCCACATATTTCTATTAACAGATCCAGGTCAAATTCTTGAAAATACTAATGTACCTTTACAAAGTTATTGGGGCACATTTGAAAAGGATCTGAATGCAAGAAATTACATTTTAAAAGATTACAGTGATGTAGGCTCAAGGTTGCAAACATAATCCAGCATGCACACATTTTACACAAGGTGTATCTTTAGTGGAGGAGAGCTTCATTTTCACTTACCTGATTCTATTCAGAGATAATGACATCCATCACCACTGACAAATAATGTCCAGTATTATTATTCCAAATAGATCCAGGTTGGCTCATTCTGACAGTCCTTTCATGGGCTTCTGTGTTTGTAGCAGTGACTAGTCCACAGCCCACAGCCCAGGCAGGAGAAGAGAAAATTAGAAATCAGGTCATCTTCCCACAAGTCCCTGCAGTCCCTAAAGGGACCTTAGAATATATCCAAACGGTTTCCCCTCATCAAAGATCAGCGACAATGCTTGTAAAATCAACAATACACACAGATTTCTAACACATACATCAGAGGTGACTCTTGGCAGGACCCTCCACTGTGAGTGAGTGAGGCAGAGCTAGGAGCATATTTTCTCAGGGTGCCATAGCAGTAATTGGTTATGTGTGCAAGGTGAGCATACGAATAAAGGTCAGATTAAAAATTGATGTCGACTAAGTGACACTCCTAAAACTCTAAACTGACAGAACACCATAAGGCAGAGGGTGAATTGCCTGCTAGATTGCTGCTTAGACACATGAGTGTCTGCCAGACTTCAGCCCTCCCAGACTTTTCACCATTATTCTGCATTATCATCCATAAAGGCTTGTACTTAAAACCCCATTAGTGCAAGAGAAGGGCAAGGCTTTCATCGCTGAGTAGTTGCACTCTGCTACAATCACAATGGACATCTCTAATTCATCTGACAACTCACCATGAAGCGCATCCATCATCCTATGTACTCAGCAATCATTGGAAATCAATGCCGTGAATGAGCCATGGTATGAAAAGCAATGAGGGTCTGGATAAGGGACAATAATATAGTAGCCTGCTTTCAGGCCTGTAGCTTGAGAGTTTATTACAAAAGTTGAACAGTGTATTCAAAAGAACAGAAAATCCAAGTTAATTATAATAGCATTTTTACATGAAGACTTTATTTGGGTAAAGCTGATCTGCTGATGCTGTTAAGACTCACTAATTTCAGTGATTCACCAACTCCTTTATTATCTTTTTGAAAGAGTTGATAGAAGAGACTGGGGATAGTAGTGTCTGAGCTTTCCAGCTGAGACTGCTGCCCCCAGTTTGGAAAACAGTGAATAACGTCATAGACTGTTATGTCTTGGCATCAACCAAAGGTTGACCTATCTGAAAAAGCCCATTTTGGGAGCCCATTCTGGGATTGTGCTTTATATTGATAAATCTGTGACGTCATCTGTGATGTCAAATTCTATTTCAAAGGCAAATAAAGAAAAAAAAAACATTGATGTTTTATTAAGAAGTTATGAATTAAGAACACCTCTAAACTTTAAACTAAAAACCCTTTTTTAAAACCCCTAAAGCCTTTGAGGTGTGATTAAGAGCTTCAAACTCTCATTGAGAACTTCAAACTGTCGCTCAGAACTTAAAACTGCCTCTGAGAACTTTGGAGGGAAGCATTACACTTCTCAGTGTACAGCCTGCCGGAAATTATAAGAACCAACCAACCAACAAATCTGGTTGGACTGAGCATCTAAACTTCAGAAAGAGGAGGGGTTGAAATCATGGCAGACAATGTGGATACAGTCTGTGAGTGTATGGATGCACTGTCACTGAAGAGGCTGTCTGCTGAGGAAGAGTTCCCTGATCTCAGTCAACACAACAACCACATGGCCAAGGTGTTAACACTAGACATGTACAAAAACCTGAGAGAGCGGGCCACACCTAATGGTTTCACTATCGACAAAGTTATTCAGACGGGGGTTGATAATCCTGGTCACCCCTTCATCATGACTGTGGGTTGCGTCGCTGGTGATGAGGAGACCTACGAAGTCTTTAAGGAGCTGCTGGACCCCATCATTGAAGACAGACATGGAGGATACAAGCCCTCGGACAAACACAAGACCGATCTGAACCCTGACAACTTGAAGGGTGGTGATGACCTTGACCCCAACTATGTTCTGAGCTCCCGTGTACGAACAGGACGCAGCATCTGTGCCTTCTCCCTGCCACCACACTGCACACGAGGTGAAAGGCGTGCTGTGGAGGCTCTCTCCATTGAAGCTCTGGCATCCCTGAGTGAAGACCTCAAAGGGAAATACTATGCCCTGAAGAACATGACGGAGGCTGAGCAGCAGCAGCTCATCGATGACCACTTCTTGTTTGACAAGCCAGTGTCTCCTCTGCTGCTGGCCTCAGGAATGGCTCGTGACTGGCCCGACGCCAGGGGCATCTGGCACAATGACAACAAGACGTTCCTGGTATGGGTAAATGAGGAGGACCACCTGCGTGTGATCTCCATGCAGACAGGAGGCAACATGAAAGAGGTGTTCACTCGTTTCTGCACTGGACTCACCCAAATCGAGAGCCTGTTCAAGGAAAAGGGTCATTCTTTCATGTGGAATGAGCACCTGGGCTACATCCTCACATGCCCATCTAACCTGGGCACTGGTCTGCGTGCAGGTGTGCATGTGAAGCTGCCCAACATGAGCAAACATGCCGATTTCGAGGAGGTTCTGAAGAGGTTGAGGCTCCAGAAACGTGGAACAGGTGGAGTGGACACAGATGCTGTAGGCGGAGTGTTTGATATGTCTAACGCTGACAGACTGGGTTTCTCTGAGGTTGAGCTGGTGCAGATGGTGGTCGACGGAATCAAGCTGCTAATTGAGATGGAGAAGAAGCTGGAGGAGGGACAATCCATAGACGAGCTGATGCCTGCTCAGAAGTAAAAGCTATATGACACACGGCTACATCAACTCTCCAGTCATAGAGGTTAGAGAATAGTTGGGGGAGGTGAGGAAGAAGAAAAGACGCCAAACACATTGAGGACGAAAAGTTAAAATAAAGGATATCTAAATCCAGGGGAAGGCAGTAATATATTACAGATGCTTACTATGATTAAACAACCTTAGATTAAGAGAAGAAAGATTAATCTGATCATAAGCCAATTTTATGGTTTCAGTGGCTAAACCGTACATGTACAGCTGTTTTTACCAAGGTGAGTCATCGAATAATGTTTTTTAGTGGAAAAAACTGTTTAACTACAGATTTCTTATACATATCAAACATGCCCATATTGAATTACCATAAAAGGAATTTCGATGTTAAAGAGACACCAAAAATGTTTTGGGAGGCCATCGTGACCTTGACCTGTGGACATGCCAAATCTAATTAGATTTCTATGGGCTCATTAAATATTACATTTATTAGGAACCACATCATTTGGAAAATTATTTGTCCATAGATTTGGCCACTGAACAAAATCAATTCAGTTTATTTTCATTTAAAATAGAGTGAACCTTTGCGCCAAATGTGAAGAAATGTGGTTTGAAGAATGCTTTTGTTTGAACAGAATTTAAACAGAAATAAAGCATATTAGATGATAAAGGGCCAATGACTCACAACCTAAATTATACCTATAGATCAACTATAAAAAGTAGTCCTGCGCTGTGGTGCCTGAAGAAAACCTGCAAGTGCCTCAGACCAGCTTAACCCTGCATCAGGGGGCATTTTTTTCATTTAATTTCTCTTCAAATGTGTGAGGGTACATGTACAGTACTGTGTAGGAATTAAGTTAAAAAAGTATTTAAAGTAACCTCAGTTAAAATACTGAATCTAAGCCATAAGATGATCTGTACATTTTATAGTGAATTGAAATAATTATTAGATGAACCACTAATAAACTTTTTGGTGTTGCAGATTTCTGAATAATACACTGACCAGGATATCACTCTTCTGATTTGTATTTTATTCAGTAACAATAAAGCTCTCTTTGCATGTACAGCCCATATAGACAGTATGTTTGAAAATGTACACTTCATGTTGTCTTCTGTCTCACTCATTAGGCTGCATCACTCTCCAGCCCCAGCGGTCCAGCAACCATCTCGGCACACTGAAAATCTTTCCACCTATCCTTACTAGAAACTGTTGGCCTGGTTGGTTTCCATTATACTGCATCAACAACCACCTTCTCTTCTCTGCTTGCTCTCCTTGTATTTCTGTGTCTGAAACTGTAAGGATGTCATCAGTCCTCTTTCTTGTTTTAGTGTCAGGCTTCGTCATCTTCTTCTGTTCAACACTGTTTGTCTTATACTTCAACAGAAGAGGGTAGCCTTGCTTAAACCCTGTGGTCACATCCCGCACATTTGGTCCCGCAACTATGATCTTACCGGTAAAGTAAACTTGGAGAGTTGCTTTGGGATTTGTGACTCTGTATGTGGCAGCTGCAGGAAAGAGCTCCGGTTCGTATGTCACAGAGAGTTTATTTTCTGTCACAAGGCGTGTGAGGCAGATATGAAAAGGAAAACTGTAAACTGCAAGCACATTCACAACTCTGAAGTGTGAAAACTTCACTTTGTAGCCCAGTTTTTGGAGATAGCGTGCAACTCTGCGAGCGCCCATCTTTGCATCAGCCTCACTCTTTGCTCCAGCACAGGCGATACCTCCTGAGGGCGAAATGGTTGCTGTTATCATGGGCTTTCGAAGCTTCATCATGACTTTCCCTCTTTGTTGCTGAAAGATGACGTTGTGTCCCTTTGAAGCGATGAAGTGCATGTTGAGGGGACACTTGGTCTTGAAGGTTGCCACCACATTGGTGATAGTGATTTTAGGATTACAGCTGGAATCCATGGCTGGAAAAGTTCTGGTTCAACAACACAATCTCTTTGCTTCTTCTCCTTAGCTATTTCCAGTCACACAGCACCCTTTATACTCTGTGTTGGTTCTCGTTCATCAACACATTCTCTTTGCTTCTCCTCGTCTGCTACTTACTTCCAGGCAAACAGCACATTTTATACTCTATGCTGGCTTTAGTGCTTTGAGCCTTTGATACGTCATAGCAACGCGACGCCAGAAAGCCAATCAGCGTTGAGATCTTCTCGTGTGATGTCACGCCCGACGCCCGACCAACGGTCCGCAGCTGTTCAGGATGAAAGAACACAAACCCGGTGAATGAGGCGTAAGAAGCTCGGCGTTAATGTAGGAAAAGCTGGTTAGCCCTAGCATTAGCCCCATTTAGCTCGACGCATGAATAATATCATCGCATTGTTATGCTATTTTCCAACATTTAAGGTAAATCTTGATGTAAAGCTGGGCACAAACTATGACGCTGAACTCCCGAGTTTTCTTTTTGGAAGTATGTTCTTCTCAAAGAACAGTGAATGCAGTAAAGAAAACTTCCCCAATAAATATTAAAACGTCTGCATTCTAGTTTATGATCCATGTCACGTACTTAAACCACAGTTATCAACAATTATAGATATCTGGTCTAATGTAATTCCTTTGGTTTGTTATTTTTTAATAACCTAAAACATACATAGTGTATAGTGTTCAAATGTCTTTGATGTAAAGACACAGATGATGAAAGGAGCATGGTGGCATTCATCTATTCATTCAAGGATTGTCTTTAAAGAGGAATCTGAATTTTTGATTTGTCATGGGTAGGTGATGGTGCACATTATTTAGAAAACTATGAAATAACCATGCACTTGTGAATAAGAATAAAAACAATTTGTTATTTGTAAAGTGATTACTTTCATTACTGTTAAAAGTGACTAAAAAAGTAGACTCGTGCACTGAACACTCATCTGTAAACACGGACGCAGCAGCGTCACACATGTGACACGTCCAGTGGGAACTGGGCTTGGGTCTTTTAGGCAGAGTTCAGACCTGGTATTATTGATCTGATCTAAAGTGGGCCACTCTAGTTACTGGTGTAAATGCACTAAAATGTGTGCTGAATGTGTCATTAGATATGATCACATGTTCAAATTGTATTTATATGGCCACATTCTATATGTAATGTTAATAGTAAAAGGTTTGTGGTTCTGGATATTTTATTCAGGCATTCAATAACACCTGACTGTCACATTAATTGTTTTATGATTAAAATCTTGCTTCATGGCACAACACTATATATTATTACAGTAGAATATACAATGAGAATGAGTCAAAAACCCTTTATTCATTTACAGTAGTCTTCTCAAACTCGCGACCCTCCAAATGATATCAAATTATGAGTCATTTGTGCATGTAATAAATAGATTAATTTGCATTATAAATGTGTGTTTTTATTGCATATTAAAACACCAATTCAATCCAAAGCACTTTAAAACCACAGTGGACCAAAGTGCTGTACAGAATGATAGCTAAAAGACAGAATAAATGAAAGACGTAAAAGCTCACACAAGGCCAAAACAAATGCATCAAATACATTGTACAATACAGAATTATGTGAAATACTGTCATAAATATTGTTATTGTAATACCATAATGGCATATAGTTATATCATTTTAAGCACATATTTCCCCTACACACACAAAAAAAGCACATACTATTGACCAGAGGGTGGCGCTAATGTCGCTTCTTCGGCCAGTTCCAAAGAAAGCACCAGGAGAAGAAGAAGAGAAAGAGGAAACGTTTCCAAACAGACATGTCGAACAGAGACGAGTTGCTGGACTGTAGTGATAATTCTGAAGGCAATGGGTCACCAATATCAGCAAAAGATGGAAAAACGGAGAAACGTGGAGCTGAGGAAACCCAGGATCTGAAAAGCGTTCTGGTCACCAGCGTTTTAAACCTGGAGGAGCTGGACGTCGACCTGTACAGGTAGATACAGTAGCAGACTCACACACCATGACAGCACGTCACATCTAAAATATAGCAGCCGGTCATTATATATAATACAGATTAAATTAAATTAAATTATTCATAGTTACATTAAACATATCAGACATTCACATTGTAAAGTTTCTTTCTGGAACAAATGACGCCACTTTTCATTCATTTGTATAGGGTTTCCTACCTTAGAGTCACCAATTTGAGCACAATTAGGACCGTAATTCCGTTTGCCTTTAATATAAATCTAAATTAATTTATAGCTCTCCTGAACTGGTACTATATATATATATATATATATATATATATATATATATATATATATATATATATATATATATATCCCCATGTTTTTTAGGGGATCCTAAGATTCCAGTGCTGTACCAGGTGGACCACATTAGAGATGGCCAGAGTTTCATGGTGCGTTCTGTGAGGGCCATCCAGCATGGACAGCCTATACTGATTTGCCAAGCGTCCTTCCATAAGCTCCAGCCAAGCCCCCTGCAGCACCAGTTCACTATGCCTGTGGTATATATATATACTGTATATATACACACACATATATACATACACACAGGACTGTGCAAGTAATTTTAGCCAGGAAATTATTCATTCCTCAAATATTTGGTGTGACCACTGTGTTAATCCAATACAGCATCAATTCTTATTTATGCTGCTACACTTAGAATTTATTATTACTGCACACACACCAATTAGTGATAGTGAATGTGACTCCTAGTGAATTTTGCAAGCCCATATCCTTCCCTCCTGTCCATAGGGTGCATGCACAAAATGAAAGTGAATGTTCCATTATTTTTTCACATAGTAAACAGCCTCCTAAATGATAATAGAGCCTAATCACCACAAACTGAACATGATGGTCATCATTGAGGTGTAATTTTTTGATAGATTGTTACATTTGACTATATACGTTTTAACTGGCAGTGGTTTGTATTTCTCACTTGTTTCTCCAATTTTCCTCAGAGGGACACATCACTGGGTTCCCCGATCTCAGCGTTTGTATGGTGGTCAAATAGTCGGTCAGGCCCTCGTGGCGGCGGCCAAGTCTGTTGGCGACAACCTCTATGCTCATTCTCTCCACTGCTACTTTGTACGAGCAGGTAAGATAACCTGACACAAAATCAGCTTTCCTAAGGAGAAAAAAATGTAAAGTCTACTTTACCTATTTTAGTTAAGTGGTTGTTCAGGGTTTTATTTAGGTTACTGACACAGTTAGGGCTGCTTGTGCTGTGCATGACAGTGACATGCCTCCTGCACCAGCAACCAGCTTGTGACACAGATGCTTGCCCTCAATAAAAAGCTTATAGTCAGTATAATTAAGGCCAACTGAATAAAACTGACACCAGCTTTAGTCTACAGTTCACTGTTTGATCTTCGACAACCTTTATCTATATGTTTTCATGTCAACCCCACTTTAAAAAACCTGAATTATCCTGTTACGTTTCAGTTCCAAACAGTTAATTAATTATTAACAATAAACTTTTCATTCTGAACAAAATAGTAAAGAGAGAGTTCAGCACACGGAGAGTTCAAGTCAGTGCATGTTTTTTAGGGGATCCTAAGATTCCAGTGCTGTACCAGGTGGACCACATTAGAGATGGCCAGAGTTTCATGGTGCGTTCTGTGAGGGCCATCCAGCATGGACAGCCTATACTGATTTGCCAAGCGTCCTTCCATAAGCTCCAGCCAAGCCCCCTGCAGCACCAGTTCACTATGCCTGTGGTCCCTCCGCCTGAAGGCCTCCTCACTGTGGAGCAGCTCATTCAACTTTATCTCACGTAAATATTTATTTTGTTTGTACTACATTGAAGTGATACCTCAGGTTTCTTGTCTGATGTTTCAGTGTGTGACCCCTGTGCTGACAGCCAGCTGTAGACATGGATGCTCCAACCCAAAATCATGGGGATGCCAGCAGGGATTTTAGCTTCTTAACAAAAGGCTCACCTAATAACATCCAATCCTTCTTCAGTCTACTATATATTAAGAAGATGTTTGCTGCTTTATGTTGCTGTAACAGAGTGGAAACAAGTTTGTTATTGGCTTACTCTCCTGCAGCAAACTCCTTTAGACAAAAAAAGCTAAAAAGTGATTTAAGCTTGCCTGGACACTTGCTGGTTTACTGTTGTCTTGTTTGTTAAGTTTGTGCCACTTATTTGATACTGAGCAAGGGTGTCAAACACAGAAGTCACAAAATAGCACATTTGAACTTACTAATGGTGGCAGCAGTGGTCTGTGTGCTGTGATGTAAAATCTCTGATTTCTTTAATGCACTTAAGAGCATCTTACAAACGTTCACAAAAAGCTACACAAATTTAACTAGTTAGAAAAACCTGTCTCAAGGTGAGATGGAGTGGTATATTTAAACATATAGTTTAAATGTCACAGATATAGCAGTCATATATTTTATGAGGTGAACCTTTTGAAAAGAAGCTAAATTTCACTTTTCCTTGTTTCCCTGTTGGCAGCCATGTTTTCGAGAGAGACTAGCAAAGGGCTATTGGCAAAAAGAAACATTTGCAACAAAGCACAAATGGATTTTAGATTGTGACATGAAACATTTCCACCAGTGTTTTCAAGTTGAGCACGTGGTATAATTTCTTTTATAATTTATTTATACCTCAATCATGACCCTATTAGAACAGAGGTGAATATAATGTTATTTGCGGGTCTCAAAGCACTGAAAATTATATTCGAAGAACTGTGTGTGTGACATGAATAATCCACAAGCCTGAATTTTGGATATATATACTTAATAATCACCAACACCAGACATGTTCTTCTTCCTCTTTGGCCATGGTTCTCAAACTAGGTAACTGTTTGAGATAACTATGGTTCTCAAACTGTGGCGAGCTTCCTGTTCTACTGTATATACCAGGTTATGTGATCGGAGTGTGTAGAAAATGAAACAAATAACAAAGAAATAATAGCAAATTAAATAATGATAATTAAAGTCACCTCGCTCCATCTTAATCCAATCTCACTTTACCAGTGTCTGAGGAAGAGGAGGATCTGAAGATCTTATTGGAAATACATCTGCCATCTGTGAAAAGTCCTTAGCTGACTTTGCTCAACCTATTTACACCACTGTGTTTTAAAAGCTCAATATTTTCTTCGATGGAGCTTGGTATAAAAAGTTTGAGAACCTCTCTACTGTGGGGTTGAACAGCAGCTTTCATCCACAATGTTGCATTACTGCCATCTTCTGGAATTAGAAAACTACTACATTCTGTTCGATACTGTTCAGCTCCAACAATACATCAGGTAATGGGTTAAAGTGTTATGTGAGAGCAATGTGTCATGTTCATTTTTAACAATCTGTAAAGTCATTTAAAACTTTTTTTAAAAAAAAAAACATTCTCCATGACTTTGTGTTCAATCGAAAACATACTGGTCACTTACATTTTAACCAGTCTCCTGTTTTATTTTTGTGACTGTATCGGTTTAATTTACAGTAACCAACCAAACGTGCCAGAGAAATTAAGACAACACCTTCACAAACGCTTGGCTAATGAAGTTCCCATCGAGATAAAGCCAATCCAGCCACAACCTTCGTTCAAGCCACCTGCCGCTGAGCCGAGGAAGCTGTTCTGGGTGCGAGCACAAGGACATATTGGTAACACATTCTTAATCACTTATAATACCCTTTGTGTCTATATGCGTATACTAAATATCTTAAGTGTCATTGTATAATTTAAGTTTTTTTTTCGAAACATATTTGCCTTTTCTTGATTTCAAAACTGTTGTGTGTAATTCTTAAGGAATTCAATTCATCAGCTCCACACGACTCTCACTGTGTTTCTCAGTGTAGCAGTGCTTTGATCTCATTCTGCACACAGGAAGTGATTTGGTTTATGTCAAGACAGAAGGAGGTAACAGCAACACTGTGCCCATAAAGTGAGATGTCTACAAACATGTTGGAGTATGACTGAAAATACAAAGAAGCATCCACACAGTGTTTCAGAAGTGAATTCTACTGCCCATTAAACCCAGTCATTTAGCAGTTTCGACAAGTAAAAAGTATCTGTGATGCTGTTGTACACACACAAACATACACACAAACAGCATAGACATAATAATACATCATTTCTGTTCACTAGATCACTAGATCACTACCAAATCACCAAAAGTTTGGTGATGGAGATTTAAATGAAACAACACATTTTAAGTGTATCTAACCAGATTTTAAGTGTATCTAATCACTGCTGCAGTGTTTATTCAGTATGTAAAAATAGAGCAAAGTTTTAGGTGCAAAGTTTTTCCCTAAACTCTGCAAATCAATGAAAACATTTTGACAATGTTGATACATAATAAGACACTACAAGCTACATTTGATGATGCATTTTCTTTGTGTGTATTTGTAGGGGAAGGCAACATGAAGCTGCATTGCTGCGTTGCTGCTTACGTGTCAGATTACACGTTCCTGGAAACAGCACTGCTGCCCTGTACAAACTACAGGGCCAAGTTCTTGGCCTCTCTGGACCACTCCATGTGGTTCCACACCACATTCCGCAGCGACGAGTGGATGTTGTATGAGTGTGACAGCCCATGGGCCGGTCAGTATCTTCCACCTTCAATGTGCTGTGGAGTTTAGGGTTTAGGGTTGAGATCAAACTGGTAAAGTTGCAACCATGAACTGTTTCACATTAATTCAATTTCAGTAGTGGAAGGTGGAAGTAATGCAAATCTGTTTTTTTGAGAAGTTTGGACCTTTTTTGTGCAATTTTGGCTACATTTTAGTTTTTTGTAAAGTATGTACTTTGTACATGTTTCTCCAGCAGCCCAAATAGATTTGCATTTTGTGCTGTAAAATGGAAGCTTATTAGGCAAACAAAGTACAAAACATCCAGCTTTTGTCTAATGTTTTCTGTTTGTGTTTTGTCTTATAGCAAATAGTAGGGGACTGGTTCAAGGACGAATGTGGAGAAGAGATGGGGTCCTGGCTGTCTCATGTGCCCAGGAGGGTGTCTTCAGGGTGCAACCCATCACAGAGACCAGTAGACTATAAGCACATTCCTAAGATCTTATTTATTTTTTAATCTATTTATAATTTAAGTTCAGAAATATAATTACTCTCATGCCATAGTGTCAATATAATTAAAGAATTCTAATCAGTGCATCTTGTTCTTGGTCAGAGAAGTCCCACTTTATTAGGTACACAGTTCAAGTGCTTGTTCACAAAAATATCTTATCAGCCAATCCTTTAGACATGTTCGAGACAAGCTGCTGAAGTTCAATGGCATGGTTGTTTTTTTCATGCACAGTCATCTCTAGAGTTTACAGAGAATGCTCTGAAAAAGAGAAAATATCCAGTGAGCAGCAGTTTACTGGGAGAAAGGTCAAAGGAGAATGACCAGACTGGTTTGAAATACCAGAAAAGCAACAGTAACTCAAATGACCACGCAACCAGGGTATGAAGAAGACCAAAGAAGACCATTTCTGACAAACCTTGAAGCAGAGGACCTATGTGCTGCCAGAGACGCACCTCTCTGCTCATATTTGAAACTCAAAATAGTCGCCTGCAAAGGTGATTTAAGTTTAATTCATTGTAACAGGTTAGGACAAATACTGAAGGAGTCACATATTGTAATACATTTAAAGAAGAAAATATTTCAGCTCAATGAGGGACGATTACAATCTTTTAATGAATTGACAGGGGCAAAGTGGGGAAAATATGACGAAATATAAGAAAGACTGGTGACAGAGCAGTGAGAGACAGGACTGTTTGTGTGCGTATTTGTGCTACAGAGGCACAAAGCTCATGGCAAGGCAAGAAAGGAAGAGGATGCGTTTTCATTTTCATGCTTTCATCTCTTTGAACAGCGGCCATTTTGGCATGTTTTAGTAGGGTTTGTGATCACATAAAAAATGTCTCTGTTCAGTTCTTGTATGTCAGGACAGTGTGACAGTGATCCAACATGCATCGTGACATTGAAGAAGCTAAATGGAACTTGTAAATTTCTTTGTTTATTTAAACCTGTGATTTTTCACTGTGACCTGTCAAAATGGCTGCTGTCTTGTGCAAAGGGCCCAGTAAAATGGCCAGTCAAAGATCCACTTTGAGTAATTTGTCATTGTGTAAAATATGTTTTGGATTCACTGAGAAAAAATACTTTTCCAGTTTATTGCTTGCCTTACATTTGAATGACTGAATGTTAATATCACATACCTCCACATTGTTAAGTATTTATTAAGTATTCTTGAAGCCACAGCCATATTGTAAGCAGTTTTTCCAGTTTTAAAAAGAAATATGCAATTTCTTAGACCATATATCAAGTTTTTAAGGTTTAATGGTAAGGTGGTGTAGAATTTCACATAGCATCAGAACTCAAAACCCCACACAGTGGTCCAAAATGGGACCTGGCTCCTGATATAAATATAACAGGCTCATTCTGCGGTTATGCAGAATGAAGGCCACCAGATTTACAGCATACAGTAAATCTGGTGTCACTTTGTGTGCCAATCAGGTGACTGTACACTTAGATATTAAGTAATTTTACACACTGGCCCTTAAATTATTAAATGAATGAATCAAATATGTTAAATATGTTTTATGTTATAAATTATATTTTTTGTCAACTCTGTCATTGACACTGAAGTAATACAATGATTATTCAAGAGGAATGAACTAATGTTTTCTTTGTCTTTAATTTTTTCCTCATTTATTTATTTACTTATGTTTTATTTTATAATTCAGTTTATTTCGTTATGGCCTTATAACCCCCAAGCAGATTAGAGCATAGACAGGCGATAAGTGTTGCTTAATTAAGGTAAATAACATTCAAAAGTAAGTAATATATGTTGTTTCTCACGCGGGATTTGGCAATATGGTTTTATTTTGAAAGGCACGACACCGGAACCCAGTAACCCTATGTTGTTCCTCGGGCTGTGGCCTGAACACAAGTTGAATTTTAATTTGTAGTAATTATCAGTCACAGGTTCTTGGAGATGCCACGGGTTTATATCGGAAAGCTCAGCTATCATGTCCGAGAGAAGGACATGCAAAGATTTTTCAGCGGTTATGGAAAATTATTGGAGATCGACCTGAAAAATGGGTAAGATTCACGTTGTCATCCGTCACAAAGTGGTTAGCGTGTGACTTACTGTTAGTCCTGAGACATGGGACAGGTGTTGGTGTCAGCTTCTTGTTTTCATTTTATTTAATGACGTTAAGTAATGTAAAACTGTCAGATTTTATTAATTAGCTAACATTCAAATCTGTAGGTAAAGACAAAAGCTAAAGTCGACCTCAGCTAAATTCGCTGTGTTTTTCTTTTTGTATTTTGTGTTATTGTAAGACCAATTGGTAAAACCAATGTTTAAAAAAGAAATGACAGTGAAGCAAAATGTCATTTACTATTAAAAGAATACATTTCTCAGCTGCCATAGGGCAGGCTTTACACTGAGACATATAATACAGTTGTTCCCTTTAGTGTATATTTACACCGAGGACCTCCAATGTCCCCCACCCAGCAACTTTCAATAAACCATAGTGAACTTTAGAGCTGAAACTGATGATTATTTGCATAACGATTCATCTGTCGATTATTTGCTCAATTAATCGAGTATTTGTTTGGTCCATAAATTGTCAGAAAATGTTTAAATGTACACACTGTCTTAAAAAGCAGAGCAACCAGAAAATATTCACATCTAAGAAGCTGAAGAATCACAACGCTTGTTTTATTATATAAAATAAACCTCTCTAAAACCGAATAATCGATGATCAAAATAGTTGACGTTTAATTTAGTCATCGTTGTAGCCCTAGTGAACTAGGTGAACAACTCTTAATATCTGCTGGAAATCTGAAAGATTAGATTCCCAGAATATTTTCTGTTAATCTCGTAGACATTCTAATAGACATGATTATCATCAGTGTATCATCAGTGTCTTTATGGTAGTAAAGTAATGGTCAGTCCAGTGCTTTGAATCCTGCTCACTGATCCCCCACAGGTATGGCTTTGTGGAGTTTGAGGACATACGAGATGCTGACGATGCTGTGTATGAACTGAATGGGAAGGAGCTGTGTGGGGAGCGAGTCGTCATTGAACATGCCCGTGGACCGAGGAGAGATGGATTTGGCTCTGGGGGACGCAGTAAGTTTAGCACATCTAAGTCTTTACATATCAGTTTTGAGGCTCTAATCAGTCTCTGTAGACTAAGTTCACTTTCACCCACTTGCTTTACAAAATAAATGAAAACGTGTCGTGTGATAAGTCCTGCCTAACTAAGGCGGTGGGTAAAAGAAACCTGCCTTCCGTATTCACTGTTTTGAGTCATTATTTGACAAAAGAATAATGTCCACAGCATCTAATGGAGTGGACACAGTCTCTGATGGCAACAAGAAACAAAAGCTTTTCAGGGATAGTTGAGGATTTTTGAAGTGTGGTTGTATGAGCTACTATCACCAAGTCAGTACTGACTGTGCCGCACATGCTCCATGTGTCAAGAAATAGGTTGGACACTGGCTGACACTGAGACAACAGAACTGCCAGCAGGGACACAAGGATAAACTGATTTTCGCAACGTAACAAAAGACTGGCCTTTTACAATTCATGCTTAAGTCTTGATATAATATGGACTATATGGGGGGGGGATGAGTGCAGGAAATGAGCAGTGCACTAAACAACACAACTTCTGTTTCCAGTCAGAAAAGGCAGTCTTAATGGTATGATAAAGCAGCAAACATATTCTTAAGATATTGTTGACTTGGGCTGGCATGGCACACCTAGCTAAGTCAGCTTTGATTGTATGTGTCAGTACCTCATACAACCACACCTAAAAAAAAAAGAAAAAAAACGTAACTATCCCTTTACTACAATGAAAGATATACATGTTAACCCCGCAAATACGAAAAGGTAAGACTTTTGCAATGTATTCAGTTCAAAGTCAACATTAACAATAAGTGCTTGATGTTTTAATTTGAAAGAGTCCACTGCGGGCTGAGTCCGAGTCCGATGAGGGTAAAGATGACTGCCTGACCCGTTTGACCTGGACTTTCCCCTTACAATGTGTGTGTGACCTTTGCCATTTGACCATTGGTTGACATAACCGGAAGCCATGATGACAGCATCCTTTTCCAATAGACCAGGGTGATGGTGAGGACTCCTGTTGGTCTTACTGTTGCAAGACATAATGCAGAGGACCAGGCCAGCAGCACACATGTCAGCCTCTGATTTGGCTCCCATGTACTCTGTAGTAAGACAAAGAGTTGTTTGGTAGGTGTGTTCTTTGTGTTATTACTTTACAAATTTATAGTGTGCAAAAAGAGGAAGTCCTAATGTTACAATTCAAATTGAGAGATGTTTTCTTACCGTAGAGCTCCGGATGTCACGTGACTCACTTTGTTTACTTCTGCAAAAATAAGTGTTGTCAGTGCCAGTTTTAAGACGCCAGTGTTCACTGTGCATTTTAAGTCCACATAGATCAAGCAATATGTCACAGAACTTGACAGATTGAATATAACTGACCCTTAAATTGCTGCCGTGCCCTTTTCACAAGTGTGGAAACAGCTAAGGTGGACTTTATTCCAGACCTGCAGTAACCCAATATCTTTAGCTATCTGATAAACTTTCCCTCATCCCACTCCAGAGAACTATCCTCCATTTTCAGGATGAAGAAACGGGTTGTGTGACATATTGCCAAGTATGCTGCCAGTTATTTATCCTCTGTAGTCTATGGCTTGATCAGTGTCGCGTCCTGACAAAATGGCGTTGTTTTTTTGGTTGTCAGTGCATGATGGGATTGGGTGACGTCAGCTACCAGAGCTCTAAACACCCAAGTTTAAATGACACTTTACTGCTACTTTGAACGAGAACAGAAAAGCTCATTTTAATGCAGCTTCTTCTCGAGGGTTCTCTGCAATGACTGGCACCAACTAGAACCAAAAAAACTCCCATATTAAATGGTAAATCCTTTCAAATGTAGAACAGAAGCTCCAAGTTTAGTTTCATAACTAGTATAGATCACAATTTAAATCTATGCAGCTAATATGGTTGCAGGATTTATTACTGTGCTTCAGAAAAAAAACACTGATACATATAGTTAAGTGTCATCTGATCTGTAATTGTGTGGTTTTTAATCCAGGGCGTAGGGTGCTGCTTTTGTTCTAGTTGTTTAAAGCACATTTATTTTGCAAGCTTAATTAAAAAAATAAGATCTCTTACATAGTTTGTGTTTCCCAAAATGTCCATATAGGGACCCTTTAACCTTTTTAAAGACAGCAAACTATCATGACCCAGATCACAATATCAATCGTGACAATAGCAAAATTGACTGATTCACAGCTATATCTGTAATAGCTAATAATATTTAGAATTTGAAAACAAATCATTTACAAGAGATGTTTGGAGAATTAATTGCAATTTAATTGTATGCATGTAATTTAACACATAAATCTAAACTTAAAGGATGGGAAAATTGTGCTTGAGTCTTTGGGAAAAGCAACAGGACTTTAGGTTCAGAGGATATGTATGACTAAAAACCATCCATTAACTGCCTGGTCTCTCAGTAAGGAGGCTCTCTGTGGTGGTTACATAGATTATTTATGCCAGTTCGGTAATCCTCACCTCTTCAGAGCTCAGCTAATTGAAATCAAATTAGAATCTTTCTGTCTTCTTTTAAGGTGGTGGCAACAGCAGCTGGAATCGCTCGGGCAGGGACAAGTATGGGCCTCCTGTTCGCACTGAATACCGCCTCATTGTGGAGAACCTGTCCAGCAGGTGCAGCTGGCAGGACCTCAAGGTGAAAGATGGTCTGGATTGAAACGACACTGAGAGAGGCAATAGCACAAAGTGTGTTTTTGAACCATAATATACATTTGCTTGTTGACCTAAATGTACATCCATAGGAGTTTTGTTTGTTTTTGTGTGTTTTTATAATGCTGGCTGCAGTGGCATATATCTGTCTCTACTGATGTCATATAGGAGTCAATAGTACACAGAACTGAATTCTGTGCAATAGAAGATGATATTATATGATAGGTTATGTTTGTGTTGTGATCCAGTTCTTGTGCCACAGTACAATGTGGATTCTGTAACTGAACTGATCACCCAGTACTGAACAGCACAAATGTATATGTCCCATTATTCGTCTAGTTATATATGCATACAGTATACATCTGCTGAGGATTAATACACTAGAATTAAAGCTGAAAGTCTGTGCTTTAATCTCAGTCTTCTTTTAAATTCAATAATCAAAATGCTCCATCCAAAGCTGACATTTTAACTGGAAATAAAACACAGTGAAATTGAAAGATTCAGTATATACAATGCAATATAAATTACTTGAAAAGCAAACCACAAAGTATCCAGAGGTTGTTTAAAGAGAGGAACCAAGATATTTGAAAAAAAACAAAGATGCAACTTCTTTCTATTGAAAAATTAATTGAAGCAAGTGAGGCAAGTGTGACACAATAATTTACATATTTGTTCCTCCACAGGATTTCATGCGGCAAGCAGGTGAAGTAACTTATGCTGATGCTCATAAAGGCCGCGCCAATGAGGGTGTCATTGAATTTAGATCCCGTTCAGACATGAAGCGAGCTTTAGAGAAGCTTGATGGCACTGATATCAATGGGAGGAAGATCCGTCTGGTGGTAGACAAACCTCGGCGCAGGCGTTCTCATTCTGGCAGTAGATCCAGGTAAATGAAAAATAAAGTAATTGAAGGTTTTGCATCTTTCCCCATGTTTTTTTCGTCATGTTTTTATTGTTGTTCAACCCACAGGTCTCGCAGCAGACGGCGTTCTCGCAGCCGAAGAAGCAGGAGTTCTCACAGCCGTTCCAGGTCACGCTCATGGTAAGTCCAGTGCTGAAGTCCTGCACTGACCTGAAAATGAAATAAATCGTTACAGAGATGTACACTGGAATTTTTATGGGCGAAAATGTGTCATTGCATTATGCAGTTTTTTCTGTTTTACACAAAAACGTTTTTTGAAATATGGGTTTTTCAAAATCATGACCATCTCATACATCATACACAGCAAGTATGAGGTAATGACATAGTTAGAGCTGAACCACTTTAAAACATAGATGCTTGCGCTCACTGAGAATATGGTAAAACCACTTGATTTTCACCACTTAACTCGTGAAATCCAAGCCCACTTAAGTCTATGATCTCTTAAGAATATGTTTGCTGTTTTATCTCACTGTCAACAACCTTCTACAACCGGAAATCTGGAAATTTGTACTTTAAACATGCACTCCATGCATCAAACCCATAGATGAAATCATCAATTTTAATTCACGGGCACATAGGAGTTGTTGATCTATTGCTGCCTAAATTCAAAAGTTGTTGGAAATTATTTGTTCAGATTTGCCCAAGTGACACAAACAGCATCAGAGGCAGCAGTAGAGCAGCATCTTCCATGTCTCTGCAAGCTAAAAAACGCAGATTATTTTCTCTGCAAACTTTGGAGCAGTTTCTAGTTGGAAAAGTCTAATAATGTCGAACACGACTTGAGAAGATGTAAATTTTATTTGGTGTGAGGTTTTTCCTGACTTCTCATTTGGCAGCCATGTTTTTGGAGAGAGCATGCACCTGCATCTTAAGCTGACAGTGCAGTCTGCAGCACTGATTGTGTGTCAATGCCAAGTGGCAACCAGTTGTGACATTACCCATGGTGAAGCCTCAAGAATCACAATTTGGCCTGTGTTAAGTCCAGCCTTACTTTATTGTCTATTTTTTTGAAAAATTATGAACATAATAAAACTGACATCATGTGTTTTGTAAGTGGTGGAGTCGTAGAGAACACGCTCTTAAATTACAGTTGAGATTCAAAGTCAGGACACTTTGAATTGAATTTTCTGATAAGCCAACATCACCTGCAGGGTAAATGAAGCTAAAGTCATAGTTGTTTTCTTTTTTTTCTTTTTCAGTTCTCAGTCTCGCAGCAAGCGCAGGTCTCACTCCAGGTCGGGGCGGAAGTCTCATTCGAGATCAAAGAGGAAGTCCAGCCACTCTAAATCTCCAGAGAAGTCACGCTTCCGCACCCACAAATCACATAGTCCCACCAAGAGCAAAAAGTCCCGCTCTCACTCAAACAATTGCAAGTCTCGCTCCAAGAGCAGATCCAAAGCTGAGCACAAATCCTGGAGTCGTTCTAAAGATAAATCCTCCAGTAAGAAGTCTCGAAGCCGCTCACGTTCCCGATCGAAGAGCAGAAACAAAAAACACTCCTCAAGGTCTCCTGATGCCACAGAGCGTCAGTGCTCCGAGTCTCCTTCCAGGTCCCGCTCTAGATCTCGTTCCAGGTCTCACTCTTGATCCTGGGTTGGCTTCTCAAGACTGGCCACATCTGTAACAATGTACGGGTACACATCTCAGTCCTGTGTTTGATGTGCAACATGATTTGTACCTTTTGGAACCTTTTTGGAAAATTTTCCTGAGTTTTAATTGTTCTGTAAAGCGATTATTAGAGGTTGTTAACTCTTTGGTTATTTTACTTTACTATGTTTTGATGACTTCTGATTAACATTATGTCCTAAGTTCTCATAGAGAGATGTTGAAGGTTGTGGTAATTGTTTTTATATGTTAACCTGCTCTTCCTCCTGTGGAAGTCAGGTTTTGATTTAATTGCAGCATCTTGTTCTGATTTCAGATTGGACTTAAAAAACACACTTTGAATAAGGTCTGTCTTTGTTTTCCCATAAACATGAATTGTATGGATGTGTAAATGAAGCACAAAGACGCTTTTCTTTTATGTCTCACTCCAGACAATTCATTTGTTTTCCCTATATCCCCTTCTGGTGCCCTCAGTCACCTAGCAAGTTTAAGGGCCTGTTAAGTGATCCGTTGGATAGTTATGTGGATAAAAGTTGGATGGACAGACAGAAATTCCTTTTGAATGATGGATCATGCTCCTTTCATCATGTCACATTTACATTAAAGGTGTTTCTTTGATGTCCGATGATGGAAGTTCACAGACCATTTGGCTTCAATATGCACTTTTTGGCAGAAATTGAAATCATTTTACTTACTAAAAAAAAAAAGAAATCCCCCAGCCACACAACATAGTTGTATTCTATAGTTCTATTCCATCTAAATGTTGGGTGGATGTGAATATGTCAAAGATTAACCAAATAATTGACTTTGATGCATTTATTTATTTTATTTTATTTTATTTTATTACCTGCCCACAATGGACAAACTAAACATCTTTGAGTTCTGATGCTATTATAATAATATTATATATATTATATTTTATTATATAATGCCTGAAGGTCCCCTTGCAACCCTCATGTGGACGATAAAGCGGTAGAAGATGGATGGAATACCTGAAGATAGGTTCTTGAGCACACTTGGAAGGAAAGAGTGAGGAGAGGAATAATCAGCTGTAACGTGAAACACTTCAGCAATATATCCTGCTCAATTTCACACACTGCACCTTTAAAGCGCACCCTTGTAAAGGACTAAACATATTACCATCAACATGGACTTTTGAGCATCATAATTTTGTTCTTACGCATGCGCTGCGGGGTTGCTATGTGTTAGCGCCCTTGGTTACCACTCTGTGTCCCATAATGCATCGCTTTTAGCAGATCTTTTGAGATAACTTCAGCTACGCTAGCTATTAAAATAATGTAACGTCCACATTGCAAGACTTAATATATGCATATGTGGAAGAGAACAAAACGAGTGGCATCGCTTTATTTTTAGTTAAATGGACAGAAAAGAGAAAACTTGGTAACGGACGCTGTTGTAAGGTAACGACGGGAAGCTATGAGCTAACGGCTAATGTGACTGGTCTGTTAGCTACGCCGCTACTTGTTTGTACTTTAATGGGATTTCTATGTTCAGTTAATCGAGATAACTCGTCCCAGAGCCAGATATTATGCCAATAATGTATTATACCATGAAGTAAATAACTCGCGTATTGTCAATAACTGTGCTCAAACCTGTTTCTAGCTGTTTGTTTGGATAAACTGAGTTGATGACATAAACAATGGAGAGGGAAACGCACAACTTCGTGGTCTTCAATGCTTCAAAAAGAGAACTTTTTACCTCCATCAATGGATACAAAACAATGCAGAAGAGACTTCGGGCTCAGTGGAAAATCCAGAAGTAAGTGCTGCCGTTGGAACACTTCACGTGTGTTTATAGAAAGCGTTTTATTTAATCACCAAGTTGTACTATCTGGAATTAGCATTACTGATATCTGTGACGTCATTATGACTAGTTGTAATTTCATTGTGACTAGTATGAATGAACTAGTAGTTGTAGATTTCTGAAGTGTTCAAAACCGCTTGCCATACATGTGTTTGCTTTGACATGAACCCGAGTTGGTCTGTTTTGAGAGAGTCAATACATATAATATAAAATAATGAATGTACTCCACAGTATGAAAGAAGAGTTGTCTGTGGAGAAGTTGAGGGGAGTTAAGTTGTGGATAACTGCAGGACCAAGAGAGAAGTTCACAGCATCAGAGGTAATAATGTATTTGTGTGTGTAACAGGATATAATTTTCCCAGCTTCAAAAAAACAAATAAATCATTATTATTTGGTCATAATAATTTCATGAGAAAACACCCAGCGAGCACAAACCTCCACCAACACTGTTCAATGTCCCCACTCTTGCAAGTTTAAATGGTGAATGGTCTGTGTTTTTATGTAGCTTTTCCAGTCTTGATGAGCACTCAACCACAGTTTTTGCCAATCACCCATTCACTCAGTGCATCTATGTGCTGTGCATTTTCTATCACACGTTTCATACCCATTCACACACTGCCAGCCGGAACAATATGGTTAATTGTCTTGCCCAAGGACCCATCAGCACTGAACTATCCACGCCCCATAACGATTGCTTTAAAAGAAAATCCCTCCCTCATAGATAGCCATTGTTTAGTTTTTGGGTTATATTGCTCACAAAGAGACAGACACATGTAGCTTCCTCACAGAATGTAATCAATAAGAATATTCTACTTTAGTTTTGTTGAATTTGTCTCTGTTTAACAAGTGTTTGTGACTTAACAAATGGGTGGAAGTAAACGTGACAAGTTTGCCAGCTGAGGTTTCTCACAAGCATGTTATTGACACTGTTGTGTTTTCTCATGTCGTCCCAGCTGGAGGTACTGAAGCAATACCTGGACGGAGGAGGAAACATCCTGGTCATGCTCGGTGAAGGGGGAGAAAACAAATTTGACACAAACATCAACTTTCTCCTGGAGGAGTTTGGAATAATGGTTAACAATGGTGCATATTAAAATGACTGAAGTTACATAATTTCCCTGATCATTATCAGTCAGAGTTGTTGTTTTTTTAACAGTGTCTGTTTTCTCTCCATCACTGCTGCAGATGCTGTTGTGAGGAACGTTTATTACAAATACTTCCATCCCAAAGAGGCACTGGTGTCCAATGGTGTACTGAACAGGTTTGTTGCATTATCTCACTCTTAATGTCCAATTCACCCCAGTGTTTCTAATTATACAGAATCTGTGTAATTGGAGTCATATTTAGGGCCACAACAACAATTAATAAATGAACAATTTCTAGTGTAATCTGTATGAGTGTTCTTTTTAAATTTAAAACAAAGTCTGCTTTTTTTCAGCTTCTCACATATGAATATATGTTTTGCTCCTTTGCTTCTTTTTGATAAAGAAACCAGAAAAACTGAATATCTTTTTTATTTTTGGTCAAAGCAACAGACATTTAATGAAAACAAACTATTTGATTAATTGAGGAAATAATTAACAGATTAGTCAATAATGAAAATACCTGTTACCCCACTTGTAATGTCTATAAAGCTGTTGCACATCACTTTTCTACCTCCCTCTTATCCAGAGAAATCAGCCGAGCTGCTGGCAAAGTGGTGACAGGAATCATTGAAGATGAAAACATTGGAAACAATGCACAGTAAATCATTTCACTTACATTTAAGTATACAATCTTGTTCTGGATTCGGGAGTTTTAAACACAAGTGTTTCTTGTTTTGTTTTTTGTGAAGGGCTCTCACATTTGTGTACCCGTATGGTGCCACACTGGGTGTGATGAAACCAGCTGTGGCCGTTCTATCAACAGGCTCCGTCTGCTTCCCTCTCAACAGGCCTGTCTTGGCCTTCTATCATGGAAAGGTCAGAAGTTCAAAGAGGCTTTCATTCTCATTCACAGCACTTGTGATATTAATGAAAGGTGATATTGAAACATGTCTTGTGTCTATTAAAGGAGGCTGGCAAGCTGGTTGTGCTGGGTTCCTGCCACATGTTCTGTGACCAGTACATAGACAAAGAGGAGAACAGTAAAATCATGGTGAGTCCAATTGTCATTAAATTATTTAAAGGCCCAGTGAGTAAGAATTAGTGACATCTAATGGTGAGACTGCAGATTATAACAAACAGATGGCTCCAACCACCCCTCTCTTTCAACACACGTCAGTGAACTACAGTCGCCTCCGCATACCAGTCACAATGTCAGAGGGAAAATGTGGTTTGACTGTTTGGGCTGCTGTAGAAACATGGCACCACGTGATAACAGCAATTATATACGTGTATAAACACTCTTAGCTGTAGTAATTTCTGACAATAAAGTCTCTTAAATGTTACACATTATTTTGACTTTAATATGTAAGAAGGACAATGTTGTCTCATGCTGGTTTTAGGCACAGGACACATGTTGCAGTCAGTACCCACAGTGTCAATGTCTCATACAACTGCACTTATAAAACCGGAACTAGTGTATTCTGCCATCCTGTGCATTGTAAGTGAAAGTCTGTCTTTCAGGATGTCGTGCTCCAGTGGCTCATGAGCGATACTATACAGCTGAACCAGATTGATGCAGAAGACCCAGAGGTGAGGACATACGCTTGATAGGACAATGGCATCATTTAAAGCCCTGTAATTAGCTGATATCCTTCTTTTCTCCTCTAGATTACAGATTACACCATGTTGCCAGACACCGGGTGTTTGTCAGAACAGCTCAGAGTGTGTTTACAAGAGGGAGATGAAAACCCTAGGGACTTCACCTCTCTTTTTGATATGTCTTTGTTTAATTTCTCCACTGATACTTTACCCCAAGTCATCAGGTGAGGATTTAAGTATATCAATTCAGAAGTACCTCACAACATTGTTTCTCTATTTCAGCAGGTTTTCAAAAACATTAATTCCAGATGGATGTGTGGTTGTACGAGGTACTGAATGTCCCACCTGTGAACCAGCTTGAGAATCGACACCTGTTTACGTCTAGAATATCTTCTGAATGTGTTTGCCACTTTATTTTACTAGTAGACCAAAGCCTATAGAGGAAAATTGTGATTTTATATCACAACATGCAGGAGTTGACACACTGCCCAGAATCTCCTGTGTCCCCACAAACTAAAAACACAGATTTTCTTTATGGACTATTGTGCAGGGCAGTGAGCAATTTGCAAACTTCTGTTAGCAAAATAAAGCAGCAGATACTATAGAGGTTGACTAAACTGGCAAACATTTGAGCCTTTTTAGGTGGCAAATATGTTAGAAGCCATGTTTTCAGTAAGGGCCAGCGTTCATGTTTCAGACTGGTTCTTAATGAATGTGACATTTGTGTCAGCAATTCATACAATCACACTTTTCTGCAGTGCTTACAAGCAGCTAAATGTCAAAGACGAGCCACTCCAGCTGATCACACCACAGCTGGAGACACCTCTGCCTCAGCTTCAACCTGCTGTAAGGATCAGTCCTTCATTACAGTTTTCAGTTGTATGCAAATTTAAACCTCAAATATGTTTTGCCTCATCTTTTAGGTTTTTCCACCTGCCTTAAGTGATTTACCTCCACCCATGTTGGACTTGTTTGATTTAGATGAAACATTCTCTTCTGAGGAAGTGCGTCTAGCACAGCTCACCAATAAATGTAAGTTTGGTACTTTGAAAGTTACAGTTTATGGATGTAGAGCTGCAACAGTTACTGAGCTGGTCACTTGTTCTAAGCTTGATTAAGCTTCTGATTTTAGCTTTTTAAATGAGAGTACAGTATATGCTGGTTTCTTTGTTTCCATATACCAAAGACATTAGGAAAAACTGAACATTTTACACCATTTTCTGGATGAAATCGTTGAAAGTGTGGTAGATTAACCAGTAAATGAAAAACTGTTAATTGCAGTGCTTGCGACTGGTTCGGTTCACAGGTACAGAGGACGATCTTGAATTCTATGTGCGGAAATGTGGCGAAATTCTAGGTGTGACTCCAAAGTTGGATAAAGATCAGCGAGATGCCAAGCACATCTTGGAACACATTTTCTTCCAGGTCGTGGAGTTTAAGAAGCTCAATCAGGTAAGCGTATTAATATTAGAAAAAAAAAAAAAAACCTTTATGTTAAAGTACTTATAAGCATTGAAGGACTCGTCTAAACAGCATTTTTCCCCTCTGCAGGAGCACAACATGGACAATGAAGCACAATTCACTCCGTTGTGAATTGAATAAAAGGAAAAGCTTTTTTTTATTCTCAACTCGCGTCTTTTCAATAAATCTTTTCAACATAGATAAGTATATTCTAGTAAGAGTACTTTTGTATTTAGTCATGGAATATTTTATTGTATAAAGTCACTTTTATTTAAGTATTTAAATCTTTTAAAAGCATTTTGTTGACAGCATACTTCTTTCTGTGCAAGTCTCCACCCATGCATGGATGCTGTTAAGAACAAAAACAAGTTATATCAAAATGTTGCCATGGCATAAAATTAATATTTAAAACTGTTAAGTGAGCAGCTTACCTTTATATGATCAAGGGTTTCATCCACTGATTCATCATGGGTGCAAAAGAAAGTTTTGAATTTTTTCCACATTTAAAGTGTGACAGGGAAACATTTAGGGAGACAGTCCAGCTACTGAAAGTTGCATAGACTGAGGATTTGGACTCCATGTCGGCTCCAGAGCACTGGACTCAGTGAAGGGTTTGGGGCTGTTGCTCTCAGATTTGATCAAAGACACATCCCACGACATCTGAGAGGCTGTGAGATCACAGTATGACTGGTCAAAGAAAGTGGACTTTTTTTGCTTTTGAAGGAGCATGCAGGGAGTGGATGACTTTCCCTGCAAAGGCACGGCCAGGTGACAACCATCTCTTTCTTGGGTGTTCAAGTTATTCATTGAAGTCGTCTGAGGAGAGGAAACTGGGTCTGATGACACGCAGAGGAAAGCCAGGCTCGACGTCTTGGCATCAGATCGATCAGCCACCATTTCGTTTGATACCCTCGATGTGGAGAGTTGCTCCAGAGACAAAGCAGACATCAAACTCTGTTCCTCAAAGAACCTCCTGTCAAGCTCCGATGGAGATGAACACTCAAAGGTCTTCATGTCTAGGAAGTGAAATGTCACATTATGTTATTGGAATTAACAGAATCAATTCCTCCATAGGAAAAAAAAGCTTTTCTTACCAGCAATGACGGAAACTTTCTCCATTGTTTCCTACAGGCCTGTTAATGTCATCTGACTCACATGTGGCTTTTTAAACAGCTGATGCTGCAGGTTAATTGACCCAGCTGCAGCCTGACCTAGTGATCAGTATGAAGGAGGTGGAGGAACAAATTTGTTTAGGCTTCATACAGATCCGCCTGTGACAAATTGTCTTCCATACGTTTCAATATTCACTTATTTTATATATGTACATTATCAAACAGCATAAATGTATTTTAAGATTAAAATAAACAATTCAATTGTTACACAAATGTCTAAAACAGTTCTTCTTTTATGTTGCCATAACAGGTCCATTTGCAATGTCACACAAAATACAAGGGAAAACAAAGACATACAGTAAATACAGGGAGGGGTTTGTGTCTCTGTATTGAATTGTTATTCTTCCATCCAAAAGTTTGGCACATAACTAAGTTTGAGAAAACTTCCACACATCTTATATCAAAATGTGCAGTTTGATCGGGCACGCTATTACTTTTCTAAGTGTTTCGAGCAACCATGGTGACAAAAATTGCAAAAAAGTGCGAATAATTTCCACATACATATGAATAGGAGACAGTCAAAGAAATTATCACAACCCAGCCCGGTTTGGAGCCTCACAGTGTCATCATGTAGAGATGTGGTTCAAACTAAACGGATCACAAGACTTGGGACTTTTCTCACCTAGCTGAAATTGTTGATACATATTAAGGTATTTCAACAAGCACAGTTTAAATTTTATACTTTTTTGGACATTTTCAGATTTTATAATGCTGGCGTTAGAAAGTGTTCTTTGGAAGGGGGGAATCGGGAGGGGGTTTGTGAGTCTCTCTCTCTCTCTCTCTGCTTTAAAACTTGGTATTTGATTTCACCAAAATAACACTTTGTCTAAATACTTCAAGTTATCCACGTTTTCAGATTTTATAATGCAGTCACCAACATGTCATAGTTTAGTATGTCATCCAAAATTTGACAAAAAATATCATAATTTAGTATGTTGTCCAAAATTTTACCAAAATGTCATCCAAAATTTGACAGAATTTGACAATAATTAGATGACTAATTTTAATTAAACAGTGCATTTGTATGTGAAAGTTACTGAAGGTGTGAATTGACCATTGGCTCTACCCTGAATCTTTTATTTTGAAAGCGCCCGTCGGAAGTTTCATCGAGCGTACGCGCACAATGCTTGCGCAGCTACGTCACTGTCCGGTGGCTACGCTAGAGAAGGGCGCGAGATAGAAATCCAGGAGCGCGGAGAAGAGCTCTCTGCTCCAGCTGGAAGTGTAGCACTGAATACAATCACAGTAACACGGATCCTCCGTCATTGCAGTTTAATAACCGCGGTGTGGAGGAAACAAATAGAAGGGAAACACGGAATTTACACCGCACATGACGTGTAACGGCAGCAGGACCGTCAAACCGTCAACAACAGAAACAGAGGGAAATGTCTTGGTGGCCGCGCGGGTAAGGCGTTCATCTTTGTTGTCTGGATTTGTCATCTAGATATAACTGTAATTTATCCAATCGGGGGCGAGTTTAACGTCATATTACATCACTAGGATATCAAGACGTGTCATTATCTGTACAAAATGTTCTATTTGGCCTAAACATGTTACTTGTGAGTACTTCACGGACTCAGGTGTGGCCGCCCTTTTCCCACACATTCACTATAAATATAGGATCATTTTAGCGCCAGGCACATTTTATATTAGATAATATGAATTAACTTAGCACTGGTCACATTATAACTGATAATATTCTAAGCTTGTGTTGTAGATGTTATGTCCGAGCTACACTTAAAACCAGATCATCAAGTTGTCCTTGTAGCTCTTTGACTAGGGCCAGTGGCTAGTTTCTGCTCCCACAGTCTGTCTGTCAGTCATTCATTCTGTGTCTGTTTCTCAGGGAAGAAGGAGAGGAGAACATGGTCCAGGACACTGATTCTGATGTGGCAGAGCAGAGAGATGGTGGCAGAGTTAAGGTGAAATGGACACAAGAGGAGGTGAGTGTCCTGACTTGTCCTGTCCAACACATTTGCATGTTGATATAAGGAGTCACCACAGTAGGGCTGATCATTTATTAATCTGTTTGAGTGTTTTGGGTTTTTTTATAATTAGAACAAGCTTTCTGTTTTTGCAGCTTCTTAACTGTGAATATTTCCTGGATTCAATGCTCCATATAACAAAGAAATAGTTAGCACTGAAATCATTTTGGCATTCAACAGACATTCCAGGTTTAGTAAACACTGATCAACATTTTTCTGACATATTACAGACCAAACAAGTACTCTACAACAGATAAATCCATTATGACTGATTAAACTATGCAGAGATCAATAAATTGGGTTGCCATTTGTATGTTTAAATTTGCACATATTTGTTTTCAAAAGCATGACAAATTCTGCTGCTTTTTCTTATCCAAAAGTTAATTTGTCAAAGATTACTTTTCTTTAATTAACTGTTTTATGTTTTCCAGATGTTTATACATTACTTTCATTTAAAATATACAAAAATTTAGATTGGAGAGACTTTTAATAAATGTTTATGAAGCAATTTGTTGTTATTCATAAACTGTTGTATTTTGTCAGATGATGAGGTGAAAAAAAACCCCGGATTGGATGCCATGATTTCTAAAGAATAACATTGGCTAAAGAAACCCTCGAGATGTAAACATGCTGATTTTATCTGTGTTAACAGGATGAAAAGCTTAAGGTTCTGGTTCAGAACATGGGACCTAATGATTGGAAATGTATCGCCAGCTACATACCAGTAAGTTTCATCAACATGTTGTTGTTTATAGTATCCACTTGGTCCTCCTCCTTGGTGATGGGATGTCCACAGAAATCATACTGTTTCAAAGTGTTCTGTTTGTTCCGCTTAGAATCACACTGAACATCAGTGTCAGCACCGCTGGTTCAAGGTCCTGGATCCAGAATTGGTTAAAGGTCCTTGGACTAAAGAGGAGGACGAGAAGGTAGGTGACATGTTCGGAAGCAATGCAGGGGTTTGACGTGTGATTCACTCCAAAAGTCTAAAATATCTAGTTGGTTGTTTCATTTCAACTTATGTGGCTGACATAAGTAACAATCTTAAGTTTATTTATAAAAAAAAACTTTTAAATACAGTGTAAATAAGGTGCTTTGACAAAGCAAATGCTGGATATTCAGGGACAAAAACGAGACAAAGACGTCGTAAAAGCAACAAAATCCTGAACATTAAATGTCACTAAAATTAAAACGCAAAAGAGAAACAAGACTAAAACATCATGCAAAAGCAAATATAAATGAATTAAAAACGTGATTCACTGAATATACTCAAAGTTGAGGGGTCCTGATGGTAAAAGTATAGTTGTATTTGAGTGTACGTCTCGACTTTGGAACCAATGGGTGAGCTATGGCTGCAAGCTGGCTCATATAAAGGCACAATTTATCTGATGTGTAGCTCCAAAGAATATGACAGTTCTAAAATGCGCAGTAAGCTAATGGGAAAATCCAGGATTGGGATAATGTGATGCTGTCGTCTGAAATAGCCAAACTGCTGATTTGTGAGCTAGATGGAGGAGCGAGAGTGACTTGGCATTAACCAGAAAGCAGCGGTATTAATCCATATTTGAGAAAATGAATGCATGAACTTCTTTTTCAGATTATGAGTTGTAATTCAGGTGTTCGTTCTTTGCTCCTCAGGTTATAGAGCTTGTAAATCTTTATGGCAACAAACAGTGGGCAATGGTAGCCAAACATCTGAAAGGCAGACTGGGGAAGCAGTGCAGAGAGCGCTGGCACAACCACCTCAATCCCAATGTGAAGAAATCATCATGGACAGCTGAGGAGGATCTCATCATCTACAAGGCTCACTGTCTGCTGGGAAACCGCTGGGCAGAGATTGCCAAGCTTCTACCTGGACGGTAAACATCCCCTATCAGTGCTTTGACTGGTCAGCTTATGAGATAGAAATTATAGTTCAGGTTTTGTCAGCTTTGTCAATTCTTTGTGATATTATCAATTCACAGAACGGACAATGCAGTGAAGAATCACTGGAATTCAACCATCAAACGCAAACTGGAAATGGGCTTCTATGCCGGAGAGGTTTTTAAACCAGAAGAGCTTGAAGAGCTGTTGGCCCGTGTTGATAAAGACGCACAGGTGGGTTATCTTCTCATCCTCAATATAATTCATACAGACAATCTTAATCCTTTGAATATTGTGTCTTATTAAAGGTGCAAACATGGAATGGTGGGTTGGTGTTTTCCACAGATTGAAATCAACATCTGAGTAGCAGTGTAGAGAGATCTCTGTATAAAAAAATAGCTTATACAAACTTAGAATTCAGTTTTCTTTCATTCGCAGGTGCCCGGCTGCTCGCAGAACGATGCAGACCATGACTCAGAGCAGAATACACTTCCTTCAGTGAGTGACCGAATGTATCAATTTAATAAATGACAAAACTGTAAATACAGGGTGGCTTTGACTTAGTCAATTTCTGACATAAATACGTTCTACTGAAGGAATATCTGCTCTGTTATATAGTAATGTGATCATCATTTAAGTTTTACTCTTGCCTGCAGTTGCCAGACACGCCAGTTTCGGCCACTGCCAGAGCTACTCCCAGCGAAGCGGGCCTGTCAAAATCTGCCCTCTCTCTGAAGGATAACTCGGGCATCAAGACTGAAGCAGACCCCTCAGGAGAAATGAACAGTACTAACTGGGTGGTAGACACCTCCGGGTTCCTTTCCCCTGTAGGCTCAGGCCTAAAGGAAGTGCTAGATATGGTAGATGGGGTAAGTATCAGACACATTTGCAAAAGCACGACATGGAATTTAAATAACCTCCTTAAGCTTGTTGTGCAGTGACTTCTTTGATCTACTGATGACTAGGCTTGGATACCAAACTCTTAACACTACTGGCTGATTTTTTTCACCTTCATAATGTGAATATTAAGTGCTAGAGATTAGGAGACAGATTAATCCATCAAACACATCAACTTTACTGATTACTAACTATTCTGTATTTCACATTTATATTATTTATTTCAAAATGCAAATGACAAACAGTTATAAAGCAAAAACAAGTCTTGCATACTAATGTTGATTAAAAAATAGTATTTATTTGATCTTTTAAACTGTTTGAAGCGGTGACTGTCCAGTAAAAATGTGCCTTCTGCTATTAGGACCTGGATGGCTGGTGCAACCTTGCAGCCTTTGACCTCCCAGAGGAGAGTCTGAGTCCAGAGCGCCACATGTTTCGTCTGGAGGGCAGTGCTCTGCAAGAGTTGAGTAAAGGCAGCAAAGGGGAGCTCATCCCTATCTCTCCTGGAGGGGTGACTCCACCCTCCATACTGAATCGCCGAAGCCGGAGACGCACTGCCCTGTCTCCTGATTCCAATAACTCCATGACCCCCAAGAGCACGCCTGTGAAAATCCTGCCCTTTTCTCCATCTCAGGTAAACTCTTTGACTTAAATCCTGTACTAATTACTGTGACGCTGCTCATGTCATGTGAAAAGGTCAACTAACACATGTGTCCTTTCAGTTCCTTAACATGTGGACCAAGCTGGACACTCATGACCTTGAGAACCCGTCCCTCACATCCACTCCTGTGTGCAGCCAGAAAGCCATTGTTACTACACCACTGCAGCGAGACAAGACCCCACTCACTCAGAAGGAAAACTCTGTGTATGTGCTTTCTAACCCGCATCTGATTTAGTGCACACTCTGTATACAGCTACAGTTTGAGCCTCCGTGTTCACGTTTTATTTTCTTGCAGATTTGTTACACCGAACCACAAGTCGGAGCTGAGTACAATTCCACGAACTCCAACGCCGTTCAAAAATGCCATGGAGAAGTATGGCCCTCTACAGCCTCTGGTCAGTGTCTGTCTGTGACTTTTCAGTGCATTACTTTGTACAGACCATCTGTAAATTAACGCTATTTTCTGCTATGCTCCCTCAGCCTCAGACTCCAAACCTTGAGGACGATATAAACGAGGTCATCCTAAAAGACGCTGGCATTGACTTGGTTGTTGTACGCTCGACGTCACCCAAAGCAAGACGCAAAACAGTGGTAAATACACGTCAGCCTTAATGTGCTTTACACCAATTTTGTTCTCTAAAACCCTAATAAAGGTATACCACAGTATTCCCTACATATTACTGTTGTTTAACTGGTGGGAACGCTCAACTGACTCCACCCTTCCTGTATCTGTTTGTCCTGCTTTGGTGAGAACAGCCTGTTGACAAACTGACTACTTCACACATTGGAGCGAAACGCTGCTGTGACAGTCCCCCTTTGTTGGTCAGCATGCAGCTGCAGAGCAGCAACTCTGTGTGAAAACTCTTGTCCATTCAGTTCCACCAACCAAAGACATGTATGTCTACACCATTCAGGAATGCTTTAAAGGAAAGTTCAGTTTTGTGTCATATCGCATTTATATCCACATGGAACCTGTGTTTTTTGGAGCCCTAAAAAACACATTTTTTTTAGAAAACAGGTCTCACAGTGAAAACCAAATGCCACCTATGCATTTCATGTATACAACCAATGCCAGAAAAAGCCTTCTAACAGCAAGACAAAGCAGCAGGTTTATTCTTAAGAGGTAAAATAAGTTTTAAAAAAAAAGTCCCCACACCATCAACACCAGCAGAAGCAACCTGGACATGTCACAAGGCAGATTGGGTACATGGACTCATACTGGTCATGTTAGTGTTTGTGACTATTTCTGCAACAGTCTAGAATTTACAAGCATGCTTTAGTTTTCAAAACAAAACCTTTGGTACTTCATAAATGCACATAAACAAAAACAGTTTTTAATGCGTCACCTGCGTCCATTTCTGCCTGAATTGTAATTCATCAACATTATTGCTGATGCTGTTTGCTCAAATATTGGTGCTTGTTTTAATTTGCAGCATCGCCTTCCAATGAAGAAAGTGCGGAAATCGTTGGCTCTTGACATCATCGACTGTCATGTGTCGAAACGCAAAACCATCAAGCTTGAAGCCCAACACAGCATCAAGGCAAGTGTTGAAGTGTTATCTGTCTGTTCATATACTTCAAAGTGTTATGATTATTGACTTTTTCTCGTCTTTTCTGGCCACAGGATGAACCTGTCATCGGGCCTCTGAACTCCTCATCATTTTGCACTAAGAGGCATGACAGTATTTTGGATCAGGGCTTCCTTTTGGGACCTAGTGATGGCGCTATATTTCCCAGCACAGTGTACCCAGTTCCTGTAAGTTTAATCTTTCAGCTTTAAGGTCCAATATGCAACATTCTACATTCTGTGACAAGCTATCATAAAACACATTTCAGTAAATATAGAGTAATGATGTCTTCACATTCCTCTGTGTTATAATCAAGCTCTGATTTGGTGCTAATACCACAGTTGCATTTGAGCACAGCAGGAAATTCTAGATTCAACTAGACTCAAGTAGAATTTACTGTAAATATTCTGCATTCAAATTAGGTTGTTTGCTTCACTCATGTTAGGAGCACATTTGAACACTCCTGTTATATTAATTGCCATTAACGTGTTAGTTTTCTAATGTCAAATAATATTAATGATGTCAGAAAAGACGCAGTGAGTAACGAGCTGCTCTGTAGTGGCAGAAAGTCGTAAGTTATGTTACCATGTTATGTTATAATGTTACCAGTCTGAATAGACATGATGGCTTGTATAAGCTGGCATGATCACTTTTGACATGCATGCTCATTTGCTCAACTTTGAACACTGGTGGTGCTCAAGTATTGCATATTGGATATTTTTTTAAGGAAATGAATGTCCTTGTTTTTGTGAAATATTATGTAGTTTTTCTAATTTGACCTAATTCCACCATCATGTGTTTCTTCTGCTTCCAGATGTCAAAGGAGTGGGAGACGGTTGTATGTGGACAAACTACAGACCAGCTCATAATGACAGAGAAAGCTAGACGCTACCTTCGCTCACTAAAATCACACGCACCCAACCGGGCTCTGATTCTGTCCTGAGATGTCTCCCACCTTTCCACCATTATGTTCCATATACAGAACGTAGTGTTATTTTTGATGTTTGTACCAAGCATTTTTTTAATGTGTGAGAAAAGAACATGTCATACTATGTAAGGTTAATACAAGCCGATCAGTCCCTTACAGGATGTAGCTCTGTCAGTAATTGGAGAAAGAATAGTGCTTTTAGATTTAGTCTCACTCCAGTCCAAGTTTGAGATCTCATTTTCACTTAAATGTGTATAAAAAGAACAATGAATGTAAAATAGGGGGGAGGGGGGGATCATGGCACCTTTGTTATCTAAAAGACATGGTTTTTACATTGCATAATGCTTCTGTAATTTAACAGTTTTATAATTGTGAAGAGTCCAAACACTCAGGTTGAAGGTCCATAACTGCTTTTGTTGTACAACAAAAGTGTAGTTTTGATTGTGGAGTGAATTCAGGCATGTTAATCACTAATACATTCCATCAAGCTCAATCTGTGTTTTCAAGTATTACATGATGACAGACCTATCGTTAGCTCTGTTTAGCACATGTATTGGATTTACGATGTTAGCTTTGTATAGATTTATGATCATTTCAGAGTGACTCAAGGACATCTTAATAACACATCTGGTTGACTTTCTACTTCCTGGGAGATCAACAAAGTGACAAATACAACTGAGAAAGTTGTTTTTATGCAATATTTGATTAATTGAGATGCAATGGGGGGGCATGGAAGGTGTACCAGCCACTGATGGCAATGGTATTGTTATTTGGCACTGTTTGTAAATATTGAGTGTTGTATGTTTTTACTTCTTCATACAACATGTTAAATGTAATGAGACGGAAATCTTATTTTCCAGTACAATTATCATCTGGTGATGATTCTATTTCTCCCCGATATGTAATGCAAAGCTGTCATTTAACTTGTGACCTAACAACACGTTCAGATGAACTGGATTCATGTTTAAAACAGTTCACCTCATTGTAACACAGTTGTGTTGTAGAATTTACCACTTGAAACAAGAAAATGAAAGTGCTTTCATGTAATTATGTTTATATTTTTGTCAATTTGAATCAACATATGGCTTGATTTTACCTGTGACTGCTAATAAAAGTACTAAAGAGCGCAGTCTTTTTTTGTTCATAAATACACGTTCGCACCTGTGTGTTATCATTTGCACACGTTTTTCATCATAAACTGGTACCAATTATAGAAATTATGCTTTTATTTTGAAAAGTTACACTCAACCGGATATGTTACGTCTGGTGACAGGTCGCTCTCAGAAACACCGGAAGCAGTCGTGGGTTTTGGTGACGCTGCATTAGACTCAATAGACTGCAAGACATGGACCGGTCTCGTAAGTGGATTCATTCATTCTTTTAAAAAAAATAGCATTAGTAATGCGTGTTTTTCGATGTTATTATGTTTTATGTGCAATTATCCAACCGCTGTTGTTAAAGTAGTGCAGAAAGAAACACGCATTGTGCTGCTTTCCACTGTAACGTTAGCTTACTCACCTCTTGGCTAAACCTGCCTTGACCACGGAAGCGTTATCGTCGTGAATGAATATCAATCACCGGTGTGCTGTTAACTTTCCTCGGTCGTAACTTGTGACATGTCCCCGTTCTGTGCCTGTAGGACTGTACGGATGGTTCCTCTTGAGCCTGACTCTAGCTGGAGCTCAGGCGGTCACACCGGCGCACCACCTCTCCCTGGCTGATGTGGCCCGGCTACAGAACCTCCTGAGCCAACCGTTCACAGACCTGGAGTCCGCGTACCACTCAGTCATTGGCCTCACCAAGCTCGGAGCGGCTGTTCCCGACCACGATGTAAGCGAGTTTCTACAATGTGAATGTGACTAGGCGTTGGAATTAAATAATTAATTCAGTTTAATAGCATTGCGAATGTATAACATTTTATCGTAACCCCCAAATGTTCTTTTTTTTGAAATTTATTTGTATTATAGCAAGTGTGTCAGTTCATCAAATCCCAGCTCGACCCCACAAGTGTCGACTCCATCTTCTTTGCTGCCGAAACCAGTCAAGCCATATCTGGATGTGAGGTATGAAATATTGTCCTGACTGTCTTATCTACTGCCATACTTTATCTTATAACAGAGTGCATATAGCACTATTCATACACAGGGCAACTCTGAGACATTAAAATGAAATTAATCATCATAAAGCAAGACATCAAAATTAAAAAAAAATTAAAAAAATCATAAGAGATTAAGGTGTGATTTGCCAATAAATGAGTATTTAAAGACAAGAACAAGAATGAATTGAAAACTAAGATGATTACTTGAGAATTTATGAAAAAGCTGCAGTGAGCGATGATGTTTTCAGTCTTGATTTAAATGAGATGAGATTCTGAGCAGACCTCAGGAAGTTTGTTCCATAGATGAGGTGCAGAATAACTTTAGTACTGCTTCACTTTGTTTAGTTCTGTTTCTGGAACCAAACAATCAAAATTTCATAGGGCCCGCCACTTCATATAATGAGTTATTTTCCTCTGTTTTTGTTGTTCGCT
Organism: Solea senegalensis; assembly: GCF_019176455.1. Classification (NCBI taxonomy): domain Eukaryota; kingdom Metazoa; phylum Chordata; class Actinopteri; order Pleuronectiformes; family Soleidae; genus Solea; species Solea senegalensis. Next base: position 9,897,566 of record NC_058024.1, on the reverse strand, counting down.
AAATGATTTTGGTCCAGAACGCATTAATGATATTAAAAGAATTTAAACCCAGTAGGCCTCTTAGACGCATTAACTCAAATTCATAGTAAATAATGAAGTCTCATTTAGCCCTTATGCTGCACACACCTGGAACAAGATACCAACAAGAAATGAAATCTGCAACAAATGTTGTTCCAGTTTAAAAAAAAAAAAAAAATTCTCATATACTTATATTGAGCTTTAAAGCACTTCTATCTGTCATATCAGTGATATTATATACTATTTTTTAGTCTAGTTTTTTGTTTTCTTTCTCGTTCTGTTTTTCCTCTTTGTTTTAGTTTTATTATATTTGGGCTAAACTAAGTGTGTGTTTTAATGTTTCCAATTTTTGTTGGCACTGTGTATGATATGTAAATAAGTTTATCAAAAGTAAGTTTGGTTTCCAAACTTGGTATTTTTTAATGGTGCTGACCAAAACATGTTGGACTGATCTTTCCCTGTAAAACATTGATGTGGCATGGGGATTAATGTTGTGGTGTTGTGCAAACACCAAAGTACTAAACAGTTTATCTGAAATTGTTGTCCCCTCCATAGATCCCTGTGTCCAACGAAACCCGTGACATTCTCCTTGCAGCAGTGAGTGAAGACTCCTCCATGACTCAGATTCACCGAGCTGTGAGCGCACTCAGCTCTCTGGGACTTCCTGTGGTATCTAAGGAGGTCATTGGTGCCCTGACTGCTCGCATCAACAAGGAGGACAATGTTATGGCGTAAGTATTGGTCAATGAGGCCAATGCAGTGCTTGTGGGTAAATAACTTGATCATTTGAATTCACAACAAACCTGTGCTCTCTTTATACAGTATCACCTCGGCTCTGCTAACAGCTGCTCGCCTCCCTCAGCAGGCAGAATTTGGAGGAATACTCGAGGAAATTGAGGTGAGCTCTTTAACCTCCAACAGTTCGTGCTACATCACAGTATACTGAATCGGAGAACCACACGGTAGACTTAAATTAGGTTTTTTTCTCTTAGCATAAGTGGGCATGAATATGTTGAACATGTCTTTGCTTTTCCCTTTCAGGATCTGACAGCTCGTTTGGATGACCTTGGTGGTGTCTACCTCCAGTTTGAAGAGGGACTTGAGGCAACTGCCACTTTTGTCACTGCTGCCTATTCTCTGTCAGATCATGTGGACATGGAGCCCCCTCTGAAGGAGGTTTGTCTCTGTTAGGCCTCTTTTACACTCAAATTAGCAGGTATACTCGTGTCAATCTGCTTAAAAAGGCAATTAACACCAATCTGGTGTTTCTGCTGATCATGATCAGAGCTGAAGTCATCCAGTCATTTTTTTTTTTCAAGGAGTGATTGCTGATCAAACACATTTCTAATAGTCAAAAGCCCATTTAAACCCGGGATTAAATTTTCTTTTCTGTGGAAATTATATATTGGGTGTTTTTTAGGTTTAGACATTTAACTCTCCGTGGTTGTTGTTTTCCAAAACTGATGGAAGATGTGTTCTATTCCTAGGACCAGGTCATCCAGCTGGTGAATTCCATCTTCAGCAAGAAATCCTGGGACTCTTTGGCCGAGGCCTCCAGTGTAGCAAGTGCTGCTGCTGCTCTTTCCAGCAACCGTTTCCATGTGCCAGTCATTGTCAGTGCTCAGGGCCCAGCCACAGTGTCCCACAGCCAGCCGACTCTGCAGGTAGACATGGTGGATCCTAACATAGCTCCACTCCCCTGTGGGTTTTTTCTGCTTGTCCCGTGGTGACTTTCTCTATTCAATTCACAGCTCCTGGTCACTGATGTCATGTCTCAGCCTCTGGCTTCAGCCAACGTGCTGGTGGAATCTGCGTACGCTGTGGCCTCCAAGAGCATCATCCTCAGCCAAGCACCCTTCACACTTAATGAGTATGTATTGTTAGGGATAATGGTGCCAGATTAACATGACACGCTTCAGGCTTTTCCACTACATGAAAATGATTCCAACACATGGAAAATAGAAGTGGGTGATATAAGGTTAAAATTATTTTTATAATTTGTGAGTGTTTTATTAATGGTTAAAGGAGCAGCATTTACATGCCTTTCCCTACTTTCTACTGAGCTGATGACTACCTAATTAGAAGCGCAATTATTACCTCAAATGTGGCAGCAGCCGTCAGGGCTGTTGTTTTTTTATTTTAAATTATTTAGAACAGGGATTGTAAAGTGCACCTTCAAGCTCTAATGACTAGGTACAATTCATGTCAGTGCCTTGGACATGCAAGCCTACATGTGGGAGATTCTTGTTTGCCACAATATCTCATTGTTAGACAGGCTTGTACATCAGGGAACTGTAGTTTGCTTATTTTTATAGAAAACCAGCGATTTTAGCAGGGACACAGGAGTTTGTGACTTATGTGTTGAAATCCTTTGTTCAAATTTACTAAATGGACCTGCATTTACCAAATGAGGCAGCAGTATCCAGCAACTCCTGTGTCATGTAATAATAATAATAATAATAACTTTATTCATATAGCTCCTTTTTTAAAAACAGTCTACAAAGTGCTCTCACATACTAGATTAACAAAAGCCAAACAAGATGACCGACGAGAAACAAACAAAAGTAACGACATAAAAAATACAATAAGCAAGATGGTTTGGCTTTCAGCTGTGCTTGTGTTGTAGTGAAGATGACACGCTGTGGACCTCAGTCGGCACTGTTTGCATTTGATTCAACATAAAATGTATCATTGTTATTTTTCCCTTTCTTTTCAGTGGCGTCTTTGAATTGAACTTCATGTCCACTCAGCCCGCCAGTGGATATTACCAGTTTACCATTGCAGTTGCTGGGGATAGCCGACTGGTTGCTAATCACATTGAGGTGATTTAATATATTTAACTTTTTATTCTACTTGCATGATATTAAAACTGAGTTTAAACAAGCGTTGATTGAATATTTAAGTTAACTTAAATATTAATGTTTTAAGTTTCTTTGCTCTGTATAACAAAGAATTAAATGTAAATTATTTGAAACGGAAGTGTTCTCAAAGGGGTACTGAGTATTAAATGTGACTTAATTTTTTGAATGTATTCAGTAGAACAGATGGATTTAAATAGTAACGGTCCTAAGGCCAAAGTTAATCCATTAAGGCTTTTGAAAACCATGAAGTATTAAAACCCAGGCAAAACATGCAAAGGTGAGAAAAAGCAGTGTTATATACAGATCATCAGTTTGGTCCTTTTGTAAGTAAAAGCATTTATACTCCCCCTATAGCAGGAGTGATTTATTTTGTGACTGTGTCCACTTGCAGCTTAAAGTAAAGGTGTCCACTGAGGTGGCAATCAGCAACATGGACCTCTCTGTGGTGGATAAGGACCAGAGCATTGGCACAAAGACCACCAGGTTAGAAAAGAGAGAACTTTGATCAGTCAGCCAGTTTTCCCAGAATTCCCAGTGGAATTTCAGTTTTTTTGTTTGTTTGTTTTTTTAAATCAGAGTGGACTTTCCTTCCAAAGCCAAGATCCCCTTCACTGCAGACAGCCACCAGAACTTCGCCATGTCCTTCCAGTTGGTTGACGTCAACACTGGAGTGGAACTAACTCCTCACCAGGTATGTAATAATCACATTAGCAGTCTGAGCAGTGATGCAGACGACACCTGCTTTCATGATCACATTTGTGACCAATGCACCATTATATTTGTACACCTGGTAAATCCCACTGTGACTTAGGGCTGGGAAACATATACAGTACTGTAGATATTGACTGTGACTTGAAATAAGATGTAATCTTAGATTTTATATCGTCACATTGTGATGTGTTTTAAAGGGTCTTGCAGTGCTACTATTGAGGACTTAGGTCAGGTATTCTATTTATAATATGAAATTAAATATTTTATATAATGAAACATTCTTAATCAAACATCAAGTGGAAAGAAATGCACCAGATATAATCTGTAATTTAAGGTAACAAGTGTATTATAATGGTGTAATCCATACCATAAATGGCAATGATGCTGAAATTACTGTATCATTTTTAGGGCAGATTTTCCATTTATTTTAGAGTAGAGCTCTTCTCTGGTCTTGATACTGTTTTAGGTGAAGAGTCACTTACTCTCTTTTTGTCATAGACTTTTGTGCGGCTGCACAACCAGAAAACTGGCCAAGAGGTCGTGTTTGTGGCTGAGCCCGACAGCAAGAATCTGTACAAGTTTGAGTTGGACACAATGGAGCGTAAATCTGAGTTTGACTCCATCTCTGGTACCTACTCCCTGTACCTCATTGTTGGTGATGCTACCTTGGAGAATCCCATCTTATGGCACATGGTGAGTCACTGAACACTTATTAATCATCACTCAGAAAAACATAAGAAGTCGCCCAATGTATGTATTTTCAGTCATCGGTTTACATTGTGTCATCCTTACTGTTACTGTCTGCTTGTGTCCATGTCTGTGCTACTTTTTCTTCATTTTTAATTAATGGACGGATTAGATAAAGTTGTTGATATTGAGGAGAAAGAGATTTGGACTTTTTTATTTACTGACAGGACAATGAGAAGTTGTCAGTGTGTTTGAATCAGAGGAGCAAAAGTGAGAAAATACTTTGGTCCAGCAGTTCAGAATAAAAGTCTGCATGAAGATAGTGACGAACAATCACACTCCATGACAAACTATGATGGTGTCTATGACACAAAAGTGTCAAGCAACACTTTCTGTCTAGACTTTAGTGGTGATAAGGTGGAAACCACTAGCAAGACACTGATATTGAGGTGTAAATTTAAAGTTGTGATCTTTTTTTGAAGGCTGATGTCATTCTGAAGTTTTTGGATGAAGAGGCTCCTGCTACCATTCAGCCCAAGACTCTTTATGTACCTAAACCAGAAATCCAGGTAATGTTTTTTTTTTTTTTATTTCCTGTTGTTGCATCATGATGTGCTTGGTGTATCTGACAGCAGTTAAAACAAACTCCTTATCTCTGCAGCACTTGTTCAGAGAACCGGAGAAGAAACCTCCCACTGTTGTCTCCAACACCTTCACTGCACTCATCCTGTCTCCCTTCCTGCTTCTGCTCATCCTGGTAATAATTTCAACTGTGTGGAAAATGTTTTCTGTTTTTTATTTTTGTGTTGGCTAGACTTGAGCAACTACGACATGGAAATAATTGATTAATCATTTATCTAATTTAATGTCAAACAAAAAAACTCCACAAAAGTACATACACCATTAATTAAAACCATTTAATTAGCACATTAATCTTTGTTATTGCTGTTGTATTCACAGTGGCTCTTCAGTAGGAAGCCTTCATACACGGTGAATGAAGCTGCAGAACAGCATGAATAAAATGCATATTTTAATTAGAAATTACAAAAGCTATGAGGTATTTATTCCCTGGCATTTACGGTACTTAGTGATGGTCATTGTTATTGTGCATCACTGCATTGTATGTTAGGCTGTAAACACTTTTTCAGCCCCTTTTGTTCACAGCTCTTGAAGAGAATGAGAATCACATTGTTGTTTTTTTGTTCACCCTCTCCTCTTCAGTGGTTTAAGCTCGGAGCAAACATCTCCAACTTCAGCTTCTCTCCCAGCACCATTCTCTTCCATGTAGGACACGCAGGTCAGTCCCCCGTCTTTTAAAAATGTTTCTCACAGATGTGATTATTTCACAACCCTATTCATCTGCTGCTGATCCCACAGTGTTTGACATTGTGCGTCATTATCATAATTAATTTCAGTCATGTATTATTCATGACGTTCAATAGATTAAGTCTTTTCCATTCCATTTCTACCTAAGTGGTGTAAAAACTTTAATATGAGTTTTAGGAAAAACATAAAGAAAATGTGAGTGAATGGAAAGTTCTGTGTCTATTTCCTGTTCTTATCAATCAGTCCATAAAAACACAAAGTTGATGTAAATATCTTTTGTATAGTAGTTCATGTTCTGCCTTTCTCTGACTTACAGTATGTAACGTTAATTTGTAGCCGTTTTGCTTGTACACTAATGTTGAAGCTTGACCTGTTGGTTTAATTTCAGCCTTGCTCGGCCTGATGTACGTTTACTGGACCCACCTGAACATGTTCCAGACCCTGAAGTACCTGGCGATTATTGGCAGCATAACTTTCCTAGCCGGGAACCGCATGCTGGCACAGAAAGCTGTAAAGAGGTATGTTTCCCAATTGGTACCCGACACAAATTATATCCTAGAGGGCCCTTTAATCCCAGAGAGAAAAGCCTGGCCTCTTTCAGACGATGAGAACGCAGCAGATTTGAGGCCTCTTGGTAGTTCTTCACTCCCAACCTGAAGAAAAGTGGCTCTTCTATATCTGTAGCTCCTCATGTGGTCCCCAGAGACTGATCTCAGTGCCAGCCTTTCCATCCAGTAAGAGGTCTTGTGCCTACTTAGATCAGTAGAGATGTGAAGCAACAAGATCGGTAAGAGTGATGACCAGGGTGGGAAATGTCTTCACACCATCAACCTGTCCTACGAGAGCCAGGAGTGAGCAATTTGTAACCTGTGACACAATCTCAAGACGTCGCTCTGCAATTATTCACTTTCACTGCTTACTCTTAACATGTTTAAAGGGAGAGTTCAGGTTTTTTTGAAGGCTGGTTGTATGAAATACGCACACACAGTAGCTCGTAGGAAAGTAATTTCCCTATAGGAAAAACCTGTGTGCCACTAAACTAAAGGCTCACCTTTACAATGTCTTTAAAAATTATGTTTTACATCATAACACGCAGGAGTTGTTGATCTACTGCTGCCTCCATCATAAAGTATAAATATGTTATTTTGTGGCTTTGCTGTTTGAAATCATAAACTCAGATTTACATTAGAGCTGCAACTAACGATTATTTTCAAAATCAATTAATCTGTCAATTATTTTCTCCATGAATCTTGATTTGTCCACAAACCAAAACGATTAACTTTTAATGATTTCTTTGTTATCCAGAGCAAAGAAATGAAGAAAATATATACATTTCAGAAGCTTAAACAATCAGAAATCTTGTTGTAATCATGAAAAAAGCTTCAAACCGATTAATCAATTATCAAAATAGTTGTCGAATTTAATTTAGTAATCGATTAATTGTTTCAGCTCTAATTTACCTAAGTGACTCTGAAAAGACTCTGTCTCTACAAACTCAAAATGCTACTTTTCTCTATGGACTTGCAGTATACAAAGCAGCATAAACTTGGTTTTCTAAAGCAGTGAATATATTGTAAGATACTATAGACTTAAACAGGTGCCAATTTTGTTAGGTGAGCCTTTTTTTAAGTGATTAGTGACCACAGGAGGTCCCCGCTGATGGGGTCAGAGTACAACCACATATTTCAAAAGAAACTGAACTGTCACTTAAAACAAGATCAAGATTGTAATTTCTGATCACGCAAATGTCATTTTTTTTCCCCCCCCAGCTAGGATTTCTTCTTTCTTCTCTTTTGCTCGTCCCTGTCTCTTTTTTAATCAATCTGTCCACACCTCCGCTTTCTCTTACTCCTCTTTCAGGATTGCCGCAGAGCAAAGTAGTAGGTTGGCAAAGTATAGGAGCCTACGATAAAGCCCCCCCATTTGTAACAAACAAGTTGATGGTGTTCCAGGCTGAAGTAAGGGCGCCCTCGTAGCCTGCTTCCACAGTGCATTCTCATAATGGCTGGCAGCGTGCATGGCTGCGTGCTGCTCACTCATTCTAACGAGTGTTCACTGTATTTGCCTCCCTTCCCCCTGGTTTGCCTCCTCACTCACCCCCACACTGTGGTCTCACACTCATGGTTCTGGATGTGCCATCACGTCTCGAGTAACATGTTGTGTGTTTATGAACCAAACTGTGCATTTGTCTCAAATGTGAACATTTGTCTCAAGAGTTTCTGTCTGTCGAGGAAGGCAACACATCATAATGCATGGTCAACCCTTTACATGACTCGTCAATAATCAGGCTTTAAAGCTGTAGTGTGTGACTTTTACATGTAAACAAACATGATTAGACACATCAGCTCCACACAACTGTCTGTTGTTTCTCAGTGTAGCAGTGTGACAATATGTGTCACCTGCGCTGCACACAGGAAGTGATTTGTTTTATGTCAAGACAGATGGAGGCAACGTCAGCATTGTACGATTTGATAGCTGCATACAAGTTAAAATAACACTGAAAACACAAATAACCACCCACAAAAGAAGTGAATTCCACTGTTCAAACATAACCAGGCCATTCAGGAGTTTGATGGGATAAGCGTTTCTCGTCCCCACCCGCCCCTGCGCTGCTGCTGTATAGATACAAACGCTCCCTCAGTCAGACCTGACAGTATTGCTCGACAGAGCACATTTTCAGATGAAGGACACGGCAAACACATAATGTTGCATCGTTTCTGTTCACAAACACCAAACAGTTGCAGAATGATAACATCTACAACAAGAAAAATCACCAGAAGTTATGCACTGCAGCTTTAAAGAACGTCAGACATGTGCTCTTGTGTTGCTGTTCACTAATGTCCTCTTTGTTTTCTCTTCTCTTCCACAGAAATGAGAAAAAATAAAAGCAAGGCACAAATGAATTAAAAGAAGACATTGTCGAAGTTCGTTTTTTGTTTCCAAGGATTCGGTCATCAAAATCAGACTTTGTCCATGATATGGCAGTTCAAGAGTCCAGTCACCACTTTAAACATGCAGTTTGTCTCTGTGTTGCCAGATGGAAGAAATTGAGACATCACAGCATCTCTGGGGGCGACACTCACTGACAGATTCTCCCAGAGAGCTGTGAAGCTACTGATCATTGCACTTCATCTTCCTGTGAGATTTGTTCCGATTGTCCAACATACCCATATTTTGAAGTGAGCCGGGATTTTGATTTGTGGTATTTTTTTTTATTTTCTCATCGAGTTGGGGTTCGTCTTTGTCTTTTTTTGTACATTCCTCTTTGTTTTGACTCTGTGCCCATTTTATATTCTATTTTTCAGCTGATAAAACACTGGCAGCAGCAGCACTCACACTTGGATCATTACTGACTTTGCCAGCGTGTTCACCAGTTAGGTGGCTCAAAGGAGCGCGAGTGTCTTATTTGATACATTTGAGTTTTGGCCCCCGACCCCAGACAAATTGTTAATAATTAAATATGGGCAATTTGAGGATGTGATGTTTTTTGTAATGACCAGGAATAAATAAAGAAATTGAGGGTGAATCCATGTTTCCCGCTTTTTTTGCACTGAAAACTGCAGGGAAAAAATGTTTTAACCACTTTAAAGCTCCCCTAATACAATCTGTGTTCACTTAAATCTTATACATATGTTTGCCACAAATTTTGTCCACACCAAAGTTGAGTTTTTATCTCTTGACTGCTGCCTTGTTTGTTCGGTGTCCTCTAAGTGAATCTGAATAAAAGACTGTAAACACCAAAGTAAAAAAACAACACATTTGAATGTATAGATTGACTCAGCAGTGGATAAATAATTCTTTGCCATGAGGAAAAGATTTAGATGACGTTTTCAGTGGAGAGTCTGTTTCTCTGTCAGCGAAGCCAGTTCCTCATACAACCACACTTTAAACCCTGAAGTCTCCCTTTAATGCTGTAATAATTATTTTACAGACTTATATAACATAAAAATGAGATTGTGGGTTTATAAGGATTGATGGCGACTCGGGTAAAGAGGGCATCTGATAAGACTGACCGCTCATTTTTTCTGGTCATGTATTTTATGTAACCTTTTTTTCGTCCTCAATCATACATGTAAATATAAAGCAGTAATAAAAAGAAACGGATGCACAAATACCTGAAAATAGCTTTAGGTGCATTTTACCTCCTGTCACAGCCAAGTTCAGCATGAGCCTGATCTACCACATCCTCATAAATGGCCTGGTTTTCACATGATATTGCACAAGTCTATGAGCTGAGCTCCAGGTTTCACAGCTTTTAATGTCCACAACAAATGAATAAAAAAAGACATAATTGTTTTTTATTTTTCAAATAATTGGATCAGAAGAAGTGTAGGAAATGGAGCAGAGATGATGACTGGTGGTGGTGAGCACTGGCAGCAGCTTTCTGTTCTCAGCTCAGCAGTCTGTGAAGAAGAAAACCTGCAGGTTCATGAAGGACTATAATGGTTGAAAAGTCAGATTGGGGTTTCTAGCTGTTGGACCTTCTAAGGGAATATTAATGAGTTATTATTTATTATTTACCTTGGCCCCATGACCTCGCCGTGCACTCCTCTGTATCTGTGGTTGCTCTGGATGGATGTGAGATCTTCTTTGTAGGTGCCTTCATAGATGTCCGACTGACGCTTCATGTAGCTCTCGCTTTCATCTCTGTGAACAAAACGGCAGTAATTCATATTGTAAAAAGTGTTTCGGTTGTCATTCTGAAAACACTCTGTAAGTGTCTCAAGGGACAGGTTTCCTTCAAGTGTTAGTATCATATAGTTAATAAATACAACAGGGGTAAATATGGATTTTAAAAAAATCAAGATATTTTAACCACCTTTTAATGTTGTATTTACGTGTACAAAACTATATGAAATTAACACTTAGAGATAACCAGTTACAAATATTCTTTTCTGTACATGCTGGGGCATGTGTATGTACATATATTTTTACAGCTACAATATAAAAAAGCCATAATTTAATATAATTTAAGAATGCAACTAAGGATTATTTTCATTATTGTCTGTCGATTATTTTCTCGATTAATTGAGTACGGAGCAAAGAAACCAGAAAATATTCACATTTAAGGAGCTGAAAAATCTAAATAGTTGATGATTAGTTTACTAATCAATTAATCAGATAATTGCAGCCCTCATATCATGGCTGTTTGCTGTAAAATAAAGTGATGTCATTGCTTTCATCATACCATACTGTACCTACCCCAGCCGTTTGCCCATGATTGTCTGCAGGAACTTCCTGGCTGAGATTTGACCCAGAACTTTCCTGTACCTGTTTGTAAAGATGGCATCAGCGTGACGTCCCGTGCTAAAACCAGGAAAAGTGGACAATTCATCAATTTTCTCAATGGTATGGAATAAATAATAATAACTTCTGCTGAATGCATAATGTTTTTTCCATTTTTGGTGCAGAAATTCTATTTCACTATTGGCTTGTATTACATTGAAAACAGAAACATTATTATGTCATTGGCCACCATGAAATAAATTCTCTTCTGTTGTATTAAGGCAGAGTCACTGACACAGACGGATGTCTCAGAAACTGAATTTATCTTCACTGCACTGGTAGATACCACCAGAGGTAAATGAGAAGTGTCCTTTAAAGCACTGGGTCTGTATGAATGAGCTAACCGTAACTCTGCTCTCTCCCTGGGAGGACTGGTGTCATCCTGCAGCTTCTCTGCTGGGTCACTGATAGAAGACGTCATCAGGATGCACGTGTCCCTCTGGCCGAACCTGAGGAACGTCCCCATCAAACAAAAACAAAACAAACAAATGCAGGACAAAGTATTCACGCTGATGCGTCACGGTAAGAAACAGAGTCATTAACTTTTTAGACAAAGGGAAAATGTCCTCAGTTTAACAACCATGCTGTTTTCTGCTGCTTCGACACAGGACGCTGTGATTAAGCTTCTGTGTAAATGCAACACTAATGTGAATGATCCACACACCTTGACCCCATTTTGCATAACAAGTGCAGAGGTCAGAGCTGTGACAGGCAAAGTGGACGGTGGACACTTGAAAACATCATATGTGACCTTTATTTTCAGCGTGGTTTCTGGGTCGTGCTACACAATAGAGTAGAAACTAAGGGTTATTTTAATTCTCAACTCCTCTGTTGATTATTTAAGATAAAACCACTGAGTTGTTTACTGTCATTCAAGGGCAACAAAGCTTAAAACCCCTTCAATCCGGTTGATTTTATATGAAAATATTTAATGATTGATTTAGTAGTTCATTACTTATTGATAAATTGACTACCTATTACTAGGGATGAGCTTGTACAATATTCCTTATTGGTCTGATAGTTGTTAAAAAAAACAAAAACATAAAAATACACAGTGATTGTGTGAGCTTATTTTTTTTTAAAAGACACAAAAATAAACAAAATAGAGTAATTTTGAGTGTAATTTTGTAAAAAAAAAAGAGTCTAACAATTGTTGATACTCGTCTGTAATATTTGTTTTTGACATGTGGTGTCAAAGCTTTCCTACCTTTTCACATAACTTAACTCTACTAAATAAAGCATTAAATGACACATTTTGAAGCGTTCTATTCCAAAAAACTAGTTTGCTCTTTAACTTGGAGGGAGAACTATAACCACACTCAGAAATATTGAAGTGACCATTTATAAACAGCTTAAATAACATATTAAGAAATAATTTAATGGTTAAAAAAAGGATGTGAGTAAATCCAGTAAATGTGCGAGGACTTACCTGATGGAAGGGTAGAGTGGGGAGCCTGATAAAGACATGACCAGGCAACAAAACAGCAGCAGTGCAGCTTTGTCCATCATCACAGCTGGTCCTGGAGAAAGGAAGAAAAGACAGGAGAAGAGAGGACAGCTCGAATAAATGTCAGGAGAAGAAATAACATTATGGAAAACAGAATATGCTGAGAGCACAGTTTCTCCTCACACAGCCTTATTACTCTGTCAAAAACACTCAATTTGCAGGAGGAAGAGACTCATATGTGGGAAATATCAGCAACTGAATTGCAAACAAAAAAAAAAGGTTTTAAAGATATTACAGATATTAGATGTGTGCACATTTACACACTTGATTTACCTTGATGTTTTTAAAGTAGATTCTCAGTGTCCCTGCAGTTCTTCTTTATTCGGCGCCGTCCACTTTCCTTATTGCTCACTGCCAGGAAACACTGGACAGCAGGGTCACTGGAACAGAACTGTGTGTTATTCCTGAATACATGGTGAGTTTATACTGAACCTGTAGCTCACAGTCACTCCCACATTACACAGTATACTCTCTCTCTCTCTCCTTGAACTCAGCAGCCTGTGTTCTCTCTCTCTCTCTCTCTCTCGCTCTCTCTCTCTCTCACTCTCTCTCTCACTCTCATATCATATTTGCTTTTATTGGAATGATCGTTATTTTCACAAAGAAATTCCTCATGGGTTTTGTCATAAATATCAATCTAGAATATTATGCAAGAAAAAAATAACACATTCCAATTTTACTAAAATAAAAACAAACAAATACAAAATAGCGTGTCTTGTCTGGTCAGTGGGTCATGTCAAATACAGTACAGTAGTCACAACTTTCTGAGGAAAATATATTGAAAAATTATAATATTTATGATGATATTTCACAGAATTTCAAAATAAAAGTGTTTGTTTTGATGTCAAGTGGTAAAAAGTACATGTGTGTAATGTAAAAATGAATCTATTAATTAAAAAAAAACATATAAATATAACTTTTGGGGGGCCCACAATTTTGAGACCTCTGATTTAAACTTTGTGCTCACAGACACGATATTAACGTCATAAGATTCATAACACAAACTGCACAAATAAAGCACATTTAAAAGAAGTTAATGCACATAATCAGATATATGTTGTGGGTTAGTTATCTGGTTAATACTACTGTTCTCTTAGTGTGTATTTTATTTTAAATTGATTTATCAACAAATATTTTTTGCTAAGATATAAATTGTACTCTATTTTTTATTTACATTTTTTTGGTCGTAGAATGGGACCATAATATGACAAATAAATGGGAACTGTTGACATTATCTCACTAATGAATGTTCAGCTTTTAAAGTTTACCTTCTATGGGAAGAGACGTCCATGCCCGGAACGGAGCATGAAGTTTGTCGTACCGGGGGGGACATTTTCAGCCAACGGACAGCCACGGTACCACAAGAGTATTCCCTATCACTCACTTCTAACTTCGCAGTGAATAATATTATAGTATATTATCTTCAGACAATAATCTTTCTACATTTAAGAGAGTAGTTATATATTATTTGCTACAAAACAGCGATGCAGCCGCCGTTCCTTCGCTTTCATTGTCACAAAGCAACAATTCATGTTTGACTACTCGTCGATTTTCTGGGTTTGTACAACGTCCTCGTGGCAAGAGGAGATGTTTCTCTTGACGTTGAGACATCTTTGGCTCCACATGACATGGACATGAATGACATTTGTAGCTAGCACACAAACAGGGAATTACTCAGTTAGACAAACATGGGACATATGTTGGACATAGTGCTACAGCGAGATGCTAGTGTGGCCATTTAGCGCTAAATCTAAAACAGTATTTAGTAGTTTGAGCTAAAACTAACCTAGAATGGTGTTTTTCAGGACTTTAAAACCCTTGCTCATGGTCTCCAGACCCTGGATTCATGTTAGGTGCATCCAGCTCAGATATTGCTCTAATGCAGCGACCACCGGTGTCAATAAGAAAGGGAGGACAACCGTGGACAAATTTAAGACGCATCTGTCCTCTGGTCCAAGTTTTAAGGATTTCATTAAAGGTGTTGATGCTGCTCAACATGGACATCGGTCAGACACAGATGACGACCTTTATGAGGACCTGGAGATGGGCAATTCAAGGAAAGGTCAGTCTGTGTGAGTGAAAGCAATTTGTTTTTGAGACAAATTTTAAAATGGCGTATTATTCTGTTTTATTACAGTGTATTTTGAAACGTATGGATGCCAAATGAATGAGAATGACACAGAAATAGCCTGGTCCATACTGCAGAAGAAGGGATATCAACGCACAGTATATTTAAATGAGGTACAACTGAGTTCTCTGTTTATTGTTCTGCTTTAATATCACTGTTGTCAGCACTGTTAACCTGATTTGTCTTTGGCTTGCAGGCAGATGTTGTCCTCCTGGTGACATGCTCTATAAGGTAAGACAATCCTATAAGACAATCGATTAGGGCTGCATGCTAAATGATTACTAAATTAATCATCAACTATTTTTTTTCTTTCAATAATTAAAACAGGCTTTCTGATTTTCAGCTTCTTAAATGTGAATATGTTCTGGTTTCTTTGCTCCATATCACAAAGAAATCATTAAAAATTAATCATTTTGGTTTGTGGACAAAACAAGGCGAGAACATCATCATTTCCACGTTTGGTAAATACTGAGCAACATTTTCTGACATATTCTTGACCAAACAAGTGCTTGATTCATCGAGAAAATAATACATTTAGTTGCAGCCCTATATTTGTTATTAAAACACTCAAAACTATTCATTCAGGAGTTTAGATATAGTCTACTAGACTTACTTTAGTGAGGTTGAAGATGTTTCACCTCAACCAAGAGACATCTTCAGTCAAAGAACCCACTTGCCTGTATTGAAATTCCTGAAAATACAATGACCTTGATGACTAAGAACCTTCACAGTAAATATGATACAGTAACGGCAATCAAACATAAAGTTGGCATAACAAGGTTTTCGCACATTCAACTATGAGATGTGTCAACTGACCGATACATTTGAACTCCTCCTAACAGAGAAAAAGCTGAACAAACTATTTGGAATCGATTACAAGAACTGACAGTTATGAAAAGGCGACGGCTGAGGACCCGCGCACCAATGAAAATTGGGATTTTAGGTAAGTGACTTGAGTGATGGCTTATTTTACAGCTACAGTCACAAAGAAATAGAAACATTATCGGTTGTGTGTGTTCAGGTTGCATGGCAGAGAGGCTTAAGACTGAGCTGTTGGAGCGGGAGAAGCTGGTGGATGTTCTTGCAGGTCCAGATGCTTACAGGGACCTTCCCCGCCTCCTCACTGTAGCTCATGGAGGTCAACAGGCCAGCAATGTTCTGCTGTCATTAGAGGAGACCTACGCTGACATCATGCCTGTTCAGCATTCCCCTCATGGACACAGTGCTTTTGTGTGAGTTTGTGGAGCAACTTAGTCTCTGTCCTCACCACCAGACCTGCACGACATGCTCAAAAGATCATATTGTTGTGATTATTGTGACAGATGATGTTGTTGGCAAACAGAGAGTGAATTTCACCTTAATGCATCTTAATGTTTTATCCCAAATTTACCTTAATCAGTGCAGTGAAATGTTGAAACTGATTCCTAAACCTCATCCTTGATTCACTGGATCTGTTTCTATTATATTTATTTACTGTTACCTTTTATTGACACGCCAACATTTCCACCTCCCTCAAGCTTAAACATGTTTATGAAGTATTTTGTCATATTTTCTGTGTCCTCAATCTGTTTTTGATCCTCTTTTCCATCTGCCTGAAAACTGTCTCATGGAAACTTACTGTATCAACTGTGTCTTAATAGTTTTGGTTTGTGTCTTTTGCTGCCGGCAGGTCCATCATGCGAGGCTGTGACAACATGTGCAGTTACTGCATTGTTCCTTTCACCCGAGGCCGAGAGAGGAGTCGACCTGTCAGTTCAATTCTAGAGGAAGTCCGCATGCTGTCTGACCAGGCAAGTTATAAACACAACATTAAAGAAACCATCCACTGCCTCCATGGGCAAGAGCAAGACATTGCTAAAAGAAAACAATCCATTATGACAGAAGACTGTGGACACAAATACAGTATGTATTTAAGAAGGAAATTACATTTGATCTCTAATAATAGGTCTAATATCTTCTCTTTACAGTAAAATGAAGAGTTATGTTTGACAATTGCCAGCTTAAAGGGGGGGTAGTTCAGGTTTTTTGAAGTGAAGTTTGTCAGAAAGCCAGAACAACAAATTTTTGACAATTAACAAAAGCCTCATCTTGTGAAACACATGCCAGTTTAAGTCTAAGTTATCTTCAGAATATGTTCACTGCTTTATCTCGCTGCAAAACAGCCTTGGTAAGCTGCTCACTGCCGCACACCTTCGTCAATTCAGCAAATCTGTGATTTTACACCACAGCACTCAGGAGTTGTTGATCCACTGCCTCCATCAGTGAGTTTAAATGTGTTGTTTTGTGAAATTCTTTGCTCTGATTTACGTAAGAAGAAGAGATCATGTATCTGAATGGGACCTTCCTGGCTTGATAACGAATTAAAATATTACAAGCTTTCCAAAAGAGGCAGCAGTGGACAAGCAGCTGTTGTGTCCTGTGGGCTAAAATGTAAGATATCTGCTTTGGTGAAGTGATACAAATTTTAGTTTTCTGTCAAAAAAAGGCTCTGAAATGGTGAAATTAAGCAGTGAACACATTCTTTAGATAGTTAAAACATACGCTGATGTAGATTGTATTAGGTGATTCATTTGTTTAGTGGCTAAAATTGGTCCGTGTGTGTCCAACTGCAGCCATATTGTCTTTCAGCCAATGCTATTTTAAGTGTGATTTAATATTTTAAATGGAGTGAATAAATAATTCCCTGACTTGTTTTTGTATGGTGAATATTTTCCTCAGGGTGTGAAGGAGGTGACATTGCTGGGTCAGAATGTGAACAGCTACAGAGACACGTCAGAGGAACAGTTCTGTGGCTCAGACCTGACCAGACTCAGTCCCGGCTTTAAGACGGTCTACCGCTCGAAGCGGGGAGGACTGCGCTTCTCCGACCTGCTGGATCGAGTGTCACGCATCGATCCTGACATGAGGATCAGATTCACCTCCCCTCATCCCAAAGATTTCCCTGACGAGGTTTGTTTTTTGTTTTTTTTTAAAATACCACTTTTCACAAAATGACCATATGAACTTGGCTGACTGAAGCTCATTGATCCGGGATCTGTTTTGCTGTTTGCAGGTTTTGCATCTTATTGCAGAGCGAGGGAACGTTTGTAAGCAGATTCACCTTCCAGCCCAGAGCGGAAGCAGCCAGGTCCTGAAAGCGATGCGTCGTGGGTAAACAACAACTTTGTCCTTTTTCTAAACTCAATTGCATTTTTCAGTTTCTTAAAATGTTAATAAGAATAACCCTTACACCTTATAGCTACACACGAGAGGCTTACCTTGATCTTGTCAAGAGCATTAAGAGAATCATCCCAGGTAAGTTTCCTTTTGCTTTGTTCCACCTCTTTAGGGAGAAATATTCACTTTATAATTTTATTTATAAAAATATGTCAGAGTAGAGATATTGTCAAACCTAAGATGTGCAATAACATAGGCCTTACCGATATTAAAACATACAGTAAATGACACTGTATAAAGAGCGTTTATCCATAAATTCTCATAACATGCTCCCATCTCCTGAAAATAGAAAAAATCTTCAAGGTACAATAGCTTTTTGTGATGTTTTTTATGGAGAAGTGATGACTTTAAACGTGTGTGTGTGTGTCGCAGATGTGAGTCTCAGCAGTGACTTCATCTCCGGCTTCTGTGGAGAGTCGGAGGACGATCACCAGCAGACCCTGTCTCTGATCAGAGAGGTTGGCTACAACGTTGGATTCCTGTTTGCCTACAGTATGAGAAAGGTGAGCTCCTATAACTTGTGTCTTCACACCAAATATAATACCGACTTTAAATTTGAACCCGTGTCCACGTTTCCTTCATCTCACTCAGAAAACCCACGCCCACCATCGGCTACAAGACGACGTGCCAGCAGAGGTGAAGCGACGGAGGGTGGAGGAGTGTATCATCGTGTTCAGGGAGGAGGCTGCGAGGGTCAATGCTGCTCTCATCGGCAGCACACAGCTTGTCCTGGTGGAAGGAGTGAGTACTGCAAATGGACTTCTACACTGATTGTTTACAGTAGCAGGGCTACATTCACTTTTTAAAGGTCCAATATGCAGCATTTTCATAGATGTCTGGAAACGAATATCTTAAAAAAGTATAGCAGAGCAGAGAGTGCTCTGTGTGTTGTTATCAGGACCTTGGTAGCCCAGCAGTTGCATTGACTGTTGATGCTTAAAGTTCAGGATGTTCTCTATAAGGTGTGTATATAAGTTTATGTCAAAAAGTAGTTCAAAGTGTCCACTGAGGGCAAATCTCAGGATTTACTTTCAAAGAAGACTTTGACTAAAAAGGCTCCAGACAAGGAGAGAGATCAAACCAGGGTTAAAATTGATCTTGCATTACCACGATAAAGAACTATAAAGGCAAAACAGCATTAGAATGCCTAGAAGCGAGCCCTTCTTCTCCAGACATGTCTGTTTTGATTGGCGACAGGCTACAATAGGCATTTCTTACCATCTTTACTTGTGACACCCAAGTCTTGAATATATAATAGGTTTATATCTTAGCCACACAGAAGCAGTTTATAAGATCTTTTTCTTTTTGCAGGAGATGGCTTCATACATATTTAAGGCGTTAGAGTTTAGGGTGTTAGGGCTCCCAAAATGCTGATTCCGTGTGGATAAAGAAAAACGAAGTTATACAAAACTTTTTGCAGATTCTGCTTAACTGTTGGTTGTATACGGATTCTCAGAAATAGCTAGAAAATGGTTAGATGGATAGATATTGTACTTCTACTCACCAGCTACTTCTTTAGGTAATATGTGTACCTTAAAGTAATGGCCAGTGTGGTCTTCTGATGTTTGTGTTTAACAAGTGGTAGAACTGGTGTACCTAATAAAGTGACTGGTGAGTGTGTTTTAAGTACTGTAAACGTCCAATGCAGGAATTGAGTCACAGCTACTTCTTTAGGTAATATATGTACCTAATAAATTGGCCAGTGTGGCCTTCTGCTGCTGTAGCCCATCTGCATCAATTGAGTAACTGTTGCCTTTCTCTCATTTTGAACCGGTCTCCTCTGACCTCTGGCATCACCAAGGCATTTCTCCAAAAGAACTGCTGCTCACTGGATATTTTCTCTTTTTCTGGACCATTCTCTTCCATTCTCTTTAAACTCTATAGATGGTTGTTTGTGAAAAATTAGTAGATCAGCAGTTTCTGAAATACTGTGCCATGTTCAAAGTCACTTAAATCACCCTCTTTCCTCATTCTGATGCTCGGTTTGAACTTCAGCAGCCCGTCTTGTCCATGTCTACATGTCTAAATGCATGGAGTTGTTGCCGTGTGAGTGGCTGATTAGATATTTGCGTTAACGAGTGGTAGAGACTGGTGTACCAAAAAGAAAAATAAAGAAAAAAAAGTGTGTTTTAATTACTGTAAATATCCAATGCAGGAATTGAGTAGCTAATTTCTACCACAGCTCATGAATTTACGTAGAATTAGGAGTTGTGATAGCTACTGTAACCTGTTACCAGGCAACACTGCTCATCTCTGGTTCCACTCTGATGCAGGACAGTAAGAGATCTGCTGAGGAGCTGTGTGGACGAGCTGACGGCAACCTCAAAGTGATTTTCCCCAAAGAAGGTGTAGCTGCTCAAGCGGCAGAGTCCAACACTGCACCCATCACTGCTGGAGACTATGTGCTGGTGAAGGTAGGGGTTGGCTGATATGCACATTTTTTCAATGTTTTTTATAACACAGTATGATAGATGTGGTTGATATTGTAGGTAAAGTACAGATCTATTGGTAGCAGTGGACTTTACAAAGTGAGAAGAAATTACACTTTAAATTATATTGTGGGTAAAGTGTATTTAGAAACTGAAAATAATGTGAAATATCATTATTATTTGCAGTCAAAGTTAGAACAGTTTTGGTTACTTAAAAAAAGCTGGTTTATTTGAGTATGTATGAGTATAAGAGTAGTATGTCTAAGTACATAATTATCTTTTTGGAGAGACAGACCATTGATTTATAAAAATTGGCATCGGCATCTGCATCCATCATTTAAAAAAAACAACATATCAGTTAACCTCTAGTTTGCAAACATGTGGCTAAAATCAGTTTTCTTCTCTGTGCACCTGGATTTACACTCTGTGCTGAGTGACTGTTTGTCAGTACCTCATGTATATAAGTGTGGAAGTATTTACAAACTAGTCCAAAAAAAAAGATTTCCAGCTGTTCAGATATTGGCACACATTTAATAAAATAAAACCATCAAATAAAAAAAACAAGAAGGTTTGGATGAAAAGATTATTACAGGATCTCATCAAGTCAACAATCATCACAGTCTCCACAATTAAGGCATTATATATATTTGGTCTTTTTCAGAGTTGTGAATGTTAGCCTGTCATTAAATGTAGTTTTTTTGTCTCTTAAATGTAGATATTGTCGGCCAACTCCCAAAGCATGCGAGGTCAAGCTCTCAGTCGCAGCTCTCTGAGGGGCACAGTGAAAAACTATGAGACTCTGCCGGAGCACGAGGTCGATGAACGTGGCACCACCATGATCGAGAGCTGCCACTGATTGACAAAGGTAACGCCACAGGAAACTCACTAGCCCCGCCTCTTTCTCTTCTCTGGCTACAAAGACACACTGTGGGTGTTTTTACAGACACTTTGATCCAGTCCCACTGAACTGCACTGATGGGCTACAACAGCTATAATGTGTTATTTATTTATTTTCACAATCACCACCAACTATGTGCATGTACATACTGAACTCCTATAGTATTTTGAAGTTTTTTGAATTTCAACCATTTAAATTAAAAGAATCCTGCTTGTTTGCAGCAGAGTGCTTGTTTGGTGCTTTTATTTTCTTTTTCCGGGAGATTCTTCAAAGAAATATCATTGATCAGCAATTCTTTTGTGCTACAGAGTCAGAAACTTTGAAAAAGAATTTGTCAGCAGCAGAAAGTGCTGTGTTCTGCTCTGCTCGGAGCCTGTTATTACAGAAAAGATGACTGTGTTTACAAAAAGAAAAACCCCACCCTCACACAGTGCTGCTTGGTATGACAGAACAACTGCTTTGCTGAAAAGTCTGCAGCTCTCATCTACATTTATTATGTAAAAAATAATGTAAAAATCATTAAAATATGTGAGATCTTAATGCAATTGTTTTGCATTTCTCAAGTTTTTAAAGTAATACTCATCCAGTGTGTCAGAGATTTCTCAGTCCGGTTGTTGCAGTGTCTTCATAATGACATGCTCCAGTGCAGAAAGGAATTGTGGGAGATTTGAGGAATGCAGTTTAACCAGTAAACTGTACGTCTGTTCCGATCAGCATGTAGTCCTAGAGGAAAACAAAGCACAGCAGCAGCAGATATTTACTTAAACGGCTTTGAGATCACAAGTTCCATCTATCAAGTAGTTATTCAGGATGATTAACTACTTGAGTACTGGTACCCTCATTAAAATGGCTGTCATAAAACAGATGTAGCTCACAGCTAACAACATGCAGTTTTATACAAAAAACATCACGTCTCTGACCTTTAGGACCTTGACCTGGGTGTTCACAAGCTTCATCTTTCCAATCGTAGGGAGAGGGTATCCCTGTGCAAGTTTTACTACGGAGAAAAGTTAAAACATTTATAAAAAATATACTCATAAATAATTTGGAAAAACATGATCATACAGTTTTTGGATTTATAACACAGTCCGACATGAATAAAACAAATACAGCTCCACATGCTTTACTTTACACTTACGCGGTCTAAAATAGATAAAATGGGAAAAGAAAAAAAACCCCAATAATTTCAGAAAATACCCAAATTCATATTTGTATATGATTTGTCGGTGTTCACAATTAAAATAGACTGATTGCTCAGACCACTTTTTCTATCAAACTGTTAACACGTAAACCCATTCATCACCCTCATCAACAAGGCCAGGTTTTCACCTTTGCGTTTGTTTTTGTTTTTTTTATTAAGACATGATGTACGAAAGAGTCCATAGGAATTGTGTGTTTATTGTCATAGATTGTCATTACTTCCTCCGTTTTTACTTAAATGTTCTATTTTAACAGGCCCTTAATCTCGTAAACGTAGCTCCCCTGTACCAAAGCCCATAGAGAAGATCAGTGATTTTGTTTTACAGCACAGTTGTTGAACCATTTCTGCCTCCAAATTGATATTTGTTATTTTGTGATTTTGTTTGGATTCACCTACCACAAACCAACTCTATTGTATTTGAACTTTTTATAGTCTTATTGTTAATATCTTTTTATATGGTACTTTCTTGGAAATGCATGTTTATTATTTATTATCTTTATCTTTACTGTCTTTGCTGCTGTGACAATGTAAATTTCCCCACTGCGCGACTAAAAACTACTATCTTATCTTATGTGTCCCTCTGAGCTACAAATTCTTATGTTCTCTATGGACTTTGGTGTGGGAGAGTGAACAGTTTACAAACTTTGGTTTCTAATGACTATCTAATAGCCAACTGCCCGCTGCTCCTTTGCCCGGTTTGTGTGTGTTCACTACTGGTGTGTAATAAGGATGCAGAGGTCAAAGTGTCTATCATTAATTGATATGTGTGCAAATATAAGCAATTATATTTCAAATGCAGTATGTGCCTACAATTTTGGCAGCCATGTTTTAGTGTGAGTAAGCATCGGTGGTTCTGGTTAGCGATGCAGGAGGCGCACCGGGGAACTGACTGTTTTATAGATTTAAGAAAGTTGCATAGTGTGATACACAGTCTGAAATTTAAGTCTAAAATATGACCTTTGAACTCTATTCTTGGAACTGGTCTGCATGCCACAGCCCGAGTACATGATATAAAACCTTGTTTGCTTGGGGAACAGCTTAAAAATGCAAAAACTTACCATTCAGTTTGGGTATCACTACCGCTTTGACGACCATTTGCAGGACACTGTCCAGGGTTCTGACCTGAAGATTAGCGTTAGGGTTAGTTTGTAAAGTTGTTAGTGAAGGTGCACACTGTGACTCTATAATGCATCCCTCACCTGAAACTCTCCCACATAACTTGTCCTCAGGGTCAGATCCATTCTGTGCAAATGAGGCAAAATTAGACCCTGATGTTCATGCCACTCTGCCACGACCTTTTCGCCCCATTTTTCTCTTTGTGGAATAAGTCCCAATCTTTTTTTTTTTTTTCAGTAACTCACTTGTTGAGGGTGACAGCTCCAGCCAGCCTTGTTCCACTGACGGACACTTTGGCACTGACGCTGGTCGCCTGTAAAGATAACATAATGAGTACAATTGTTCCAACAGTGACTTTTAATCATGTTGTCTGTGTAACCCACCACGTTGAGGGCAAAGAGAGGGGAAAGTGTGCCGTTGGGCTGGATGGCGTATGCTGTCACTACTCCGCTGGCTTGAATGGTCATGTTGTTGGAGCCAAAGGTGATGATCGGAGGTTTGTCTGTCGCCAGCAGCAGTTTCATCATCAGACCTGGGTAAAGCTTGGCGATCTGAAAAAACCCCATCAAGAAATACTCTAATTGACAAATGAGCAATGAAGGTAGTGTTTGCAAGCAAAGCAGTGAAGAGTGTTGTTGTAACCTGCGGGATGAATGTTCCAAACGTCCTGGTGTTGAGGCGAATGGGAGAGCTCTGTGGAATCTGTTGCGATAGAATGAGAAACGTTTTAGACTTAGGAGATTTATTGAGTAATGAGTCAGGAGGGTGTTTCTCACCATGTCGTCAGTGATGTACAGGCTGAGAGCTCCGGCTTTGTTGTAAGTGAAGGCTGCAGTGTCGGCAGTGTACGCAGAAACGCCAATGTACAACATGTTGTTGACCTGGGGCGGCAGGTAAAAGGCTGTGGGCGAGAACGGAGCTTCCTGATGCTTCCCTACGTTGTAAAATTCACCCTAAAGAACAGAAGAAAGAAGAGGAGCCAAGGTAGAAAAACAATAACAATGTGTTTTTTAAGCTTATTGAGTATTCAAATTCTACAGCGTCGATTGGTATCAATATAAGTCTCTTTACCTTCAAGCCCAAGTCGATAGAAGAGTTTGAAACTGTGGGTGACGACACCATGGAATATTCAATCTCTGCATACTGGTCCACCTTGGCTATAACTGTAGTTAGAGAGAAAGTCACTCATTCAATATGGGTGAAACATTGTCCCATTCAGACCTGGTAACCGATCACTTCAAGATTCTGATCTGTCCTCGGATTCAATCACAAAAAACACATTCGCAGGTGGCTTTAGGACACACATTCCTGGACTTAATGCGGTCTGGACAGGTTAGAGACCACCTCTTGAACTGATGTCGTCTGACCAGCAGTTTTTTCCCCACACTAATCAGCGCCCATACATTGTGTCATCTCTATTGTCATAAGATTTCTTTTGTCTGTTGGTTAAAATCTCACTTTGTGTTATAGCAGTGCGAGTAGAGCTTTGATTCACACGAACATGGCGTCAGTGTGTTTTTGAATGCAGGTCAGGGGAAGCCAGATCTGAACTCATCTGGTCACAGGAGACACATCCAGGATGGATTTTAATGCCAGGTGTAAACAGTCGTACTAAGCGCTACCCACATACCAGCAGATCTCATCAGAGGAATGAAGTTGGTTCTTTACAAGTTTGGCAGGACAACAGGTGAGGAAGTAATTGCTCCTCTGAAAGCTGATCTGTTTTAAACTCAGCACCAGAAAGTGAATAAAGGAAGCACATATGTTGTTTTGGATAGATACTTTACCATTGAGAGTTTTCAAATGAGGGTTTATATCAGATACAGCATCAGCCACTAGAGGGCACATCTGCAACAGTAAAGAGAGCAGTGTACAGTTTACGCATGAATGTGCCACAAACAATGTCATCTCTATTAATGCATCACTCACAGAGGTATACTTTTTTTGGGTACGTTTTGTTATTCTTACAGTTACATGTAGATTTTTGTTTTTTATCACAGTGCTTTTAAATGTATTTTCACATTAAAGGATCATTTAGTTTTTTTTAGATGTGGTTTGCACATCCTGGGACCTGGATGCTTGCTGTCTGATAACATGGCTCATTGCGCTACAAAGCTGCCTTGCCTTGCCTTTTGTAAAGTCCCTTCTGTCTCTGCTGGCAGCCTTGTTATGATTAAGAGTCAAAGAGCAACTGTTTGGGTTCACAGCTGGTTCACAGAAATGATGTTGCGCTTGGCAACACACTCTGCAAAGTCAGTGTTGACAATGTGGCTATGTCTCTACAACCACACGCAACCAAAAACTGAACTGTCCCTTCAAGCATTTGGTATTACTGTATTGAGTGATAGCTTTATTTATAAATGATGTCATCCAATGCAATCAGTACATTTACATGCATGGTTTAAATTGAGCTAAGGCCGTGGTCTGACTAAGAGAGGCAATCGGACAGCACTGTATCTCTCTCTAAGCTTGTGCACATTGAATAAGTTTCATGATCCCTTTATGGCCGAAAAACAAACGGTGAATGGTGAGGTGGATGGTGCTGTGGTTCTGTTTGTTTTGTACCTGCTGTACATGTTAATTGTGATGCAAATTAGATGGAGCGTGGCTCTTGTGGTTGCTGTGTTGTCCAAAGAAAGACTTCTGGGTCAAATACCGGGGAGGAAATTTTGATGCGTGCGCAGAACGCCTAGACCGACTCCAGTCTGACTAAGCGTATACATGCAGGAGTAATCGGACTATGACTCGCATTATCCAGGTATGTTAGTCCGATTAAGACTGGTTAGTCATACTAATGTGTTTACATGACGTTAGAAATAACCAAATTATTGTCTTAATCCAACTAAAATCTTGCATCTGAGCAGTGTTGTTGTTTAACCTCACCTGTTTCTGCAGTGTGTTTCTCAATGACTTATCAATGAATTTGCTGAAGAGATTGTACAGCCAACTAAAACAAACAAACAACAACCACATGAGTTATGGTGGTAAACAGTGAATAAAGTCACATCAGTACTACTGTAACTTGACAGTCCACATTCGTACAAACAGTAGTGCTTGACTTACCTGGCTCCATGGTGGAATTTGATGTGTGCGCTGGCAACTGTAGCTGCACAGCTGACACTGCTGACTGTGGGTCGGCCTGTCTCGTCACTCTTGATGGCAATACTTGTGCTGATAGTGATTCCATTCACATTCAAGTCAAATGAGCCACTGTCTTTCCTGTTTAAGGAGAGAGAGAGAGAGGGAGACTGACTGCAGCACAGAAAATGGAATTTAAAGCTGTAGTGTGTAACTTATTCATTTAAGTATGTACTGTCTTAAGTCAAGACAGCAACATTGTGCTAGTAAACCGAGATGGCGGCAGACAGGTTCGAGTATGAAAACAAAGAAGTGTTTGTTGAACTGTACTGCTCAAAAAGGTCAGTTGTTCCGCTTTACAAGCAAACAAATTATGTTGCATGATTTTTGCATCAAAAGACCAAACCGAGGCAGAATAATAAAACCAGCAACAACAGAAATGACCTAAAGGTACACACTGCACCTTTTAAATGTACTATTTAGGATAAATCTCAAAAATCACACTCACACTATTCGCAAATACTTGACCCTCCAGTCTCCCTGCAGAGTGAGGAAAGCGTCATCAATAGACAGTCTGATGCCGGTGTCCGGTACAAGATCTACTGCAGACTTGGGTAAACCCACATTCACAATTTGCATACTGTAATAAAGAAGAGGCTTGTTTGTAAATGTGCTTTGGTTTCTATCACAGTTTCCAGGTGATATAGATGTAGAGCAGCCTCACTTTGACAAGCTGTACTGGACTTTGCCAATGCCTTTGACACTCTGCTTCCCTGAAATATCTGGGATTTTGATGGTCTTGAGTTTCTGCTGGATTGAAGCCATGCCCAGTTGTCTGCCTAGCAAAAGACAAGAACATGTGATCATGAGACTCTGGAGACAGAGAGCAAGACGGAGACACAGAGTGAGCGATGCTTTATAGCTAAAAGACAAATCTGTTGCTTTGACAACTTACCATATTCAAGGCCCTTTTCTGTTAGCCTGACCTTTACTCCAGGATTGGTGCTTGAGCTCACGGAGATAAAAGCCAACACAAGGAGCCAAAAACTCAGGGACATCTTGACTGTTGTGAGATGGAAAGGACAAGTTGTTCAGCCTCATAGATTTAACAAAGTTTCTCTTTCAGTGTGGTTGACGATTGTGCGAGGACAATAATAAATCAGCACTTCCTCGTTTAGGGGATTTCTTTTTTACTGCTTCCTCATTTGCCGCCACAGTGACCCATTCATAGACGGCTTATAATGCAACATGTTTACTCTTTTTCTTTCTGTTTTAACTGAGGTCAACATTTACTCTCCAGAATAAATATGACCTACATTATACATGTGGGCTAAAGTATGATATGATATAATATAGTATAATAAGCTGTCTATGTAGTGTTTTAGTCATTTCATTCTGGGGAATTTTAAGACCCTTAACTTGATTAGCAGCAAAAAAGTCATTGGGTCAGTGGTGAGAAAAGAGCTACTATTTAAAGGGATAATTCATGTTTTCAAGTATGGATAAATGACAGACAGCACTGATACATAATTTCTCTTAACACATAATCAGCTCCATGTGACTCTCTCTGTGTTTCTGGCAACATTGCCGCTCTATACACACACAAAGTGATAGAAAAAAAATCCCTGCTACGTTGAGTAAATACTTCTTGCCTTTTACTTAAAATTCATTAAATGGCAAATGAAGAAATTATACATTTGTCTCCTGGAATTGGCTGATTTACCTGAATGATATTAGGTGTTACAGAAATGGCCCCTTATCTCCAGTGAAGGACAATCTTAACACTTCAGCATACAAAGACATTTTGGACAATGCTATGCTTCCAACTTTGTGGCAACAAAAGAGGAAAGCCCTTTTCTATTTCGACATGATTGTGTCCCAGTGCACAAAGCAAGGACTATAAAGACATGATTTGACGAGTTGAGTGACCTGATCCCATCGAGCACCTTTGGGATGAACTGGAACAGAGATTGTCTGACCTCATAAATGCTCTAGAGAATAGATGAGCACAAATTCTCATAGAAACACAGGAAATCTTCCAAGAGGAGTGGAAGCTGTTCGAGCTGCAAAAGGGCCACCGCTTCTTTTTGTCGGAGGTTCCTGCTTCAGTCTGAGGCTTGTGAAAGATTTGACCACTGCGGAAGAAAACACATGACTGCCAATAGGTCAGCAGACAAGCTGCAGTTTTATTAAATTAGGCAAAGATTAAAGGACAAGTCCACCATTTATTTCGCTGTTGAATGTGTATTTTTGTCAAAAAACTACAAGGAATATTTCTATTTCAACTGCAAGATTCGGCCGTCTCTCTCTGATTTATTACTCGAAAAATACAGAAAACCAGAAGAGTCGCACTTAGTTCCCTGTAGGAGGCCTGATGTTCCTCAACTCTAAAACAAAGGGGATGATAACACACAGAATCTATGCACCGTTCAAGATTGTCTGCTTGATAAGCTTGCAACTGTCCAACCTCGGATAGTGACAGAGCAAGGCCCAGATTAATGCAGAGAGCACAGGTCATTGATCCTTATCCAGTGTCTCAAAGATTGATGTGCACATTTGTCTATGTGTATTCAGCCCTGGCAAGATGCTCCTCAGAATCTGAGACGACGCCCTGCACCTCATGCCTGGCGTTGTCTCTGTTCTCCTTTAGAACTGAGCTGTCCTCAGTAAATTCTTAAAACTTAACTCATCAATGGCTGCAGAGATTTCTTGACCAATCCTAAAGCCTTGGTGTCAGAAATCTCCCCAACAACTCAGCTGTCACATGATGTTCATCAAAAGCACCATGATGAAACAAATTTAACCAGTCCTAAATCATGCTTTAGTGTTTTAGGCTGGGAAAAGAACTGATAAAAGAACATATAAAAACTGCTGTTTTTATATGGTTCAGAAATGTAAAGAGTGCACACAATAGATCGTATCATCAGGAAAAATGACATGTACCAAACTCTTTAAAGAGCCACAGAGGAACAGTTCAGCAGCCCTGACACTGATGATAAACAGAATATTAGATATGTCTTATATAACCTGTGTCTGTGCGTCACAGTTTACACAACATGTAATGCTGAATTGTCTGCTTCTCAAATCAGGGCATAGAAAAACACTTGTCAGACCTGTTATAATACATATTTTGCAATATTTCACGATACATTATCCAGGAAAAAAATCCTGTCCTCAAATTATTAGCATGTGTGGTGTGGCTCTTACCTAAAGCAGCAGGAGGTTTGTCCTGGTGTGTCACTGTGACTGCCAATAAGACGGACTGAGGGAGGAACAGGAGACACATGACCTGTAATCCACTTACTCAATCAGGAAACTGAACCGATAGCAACAATAAGCAAACTTGGTATTTGAATGTCACGCTGCTCTGCTCTGCGACAATCTCTTCACACAAAAAAAAAAAATCACAAAAGACCAAAAGTGTAAGATTAATATTTATCTGGGAGTTGTTTGCAGAGACAACACACCGTGGAG
The DNA here is from genome assembly GCF_019176455.1 of Solea senegalensis. Taxonomy (NCBI): domain Eukaryota; kingdom Metazoa; phylum Chordata; class Actinopteri; order Pleuronectiformes; family Soleidae; genus Solea; species Solea senegalensis. The sequence goes on along the minus strand of NC_058024.1, from coordinate 9,867,630 downwards.
GTACAGTTCTGAATGTTTGACATAGTGTTTGCCTTTGTAGCTTTGACTTTGTTTTAGCTCCAGTAAAGTCATGAAAATTCACTCGTTTGTTGAACCAAACCCAACAAAAAAACCCTGTTTTAGAACAAGTCTGTGTTGGTTTACGAGACCTGCACTGTAGCACCACAATGACGTGTTTACAGAAAAGACCACGTTTAACACACAAGTATGAAATAGTGTTTATCAAGCTATTCTATATCTTTATTGACCTGCTGCACAATAAAACGTATCATCTTTTATTGGCTTTTTATTATTTTAGTTTTTTCTCTTTTAGTGTTTGCCTTAATGATACGAGAAGTACAAATGACAGAAAACAATGTCACGTTCTCCCTGCACTAAGTTCTCTGCTTCACTTTTAGTTATTTAGTTATCTAGTTATTTTAGATATTTTGAATTATGAGGAACTGACTCAGTCATAATAAAAGGTAAATTTAATATAATCTAAGCTTGCTTAAATGCTTTTCACTTTTAGACAGCCTTTTCTGCATGTGCGTAAACCGCTCACTCTCCCACACCAAAGTCCATACATCGCACTTATGACTAGCACTTCATAGTTTGGTTTACTTGAAGCTCTTACTTACTTCTAGCTCTTATTTGTACCCTAATGTTTAAATGCACTTATTGTAAGTCGCTTTGGATAAAAGCGTCTGCTAAATGACATGTAATGTAATGTAAAGGAAAAATCAGGAGCTACTGGTCTACAGCTGCCAGCTTTGGTAAATCTGAACAAAGCTTTTCAAACACTGAAGTCACAAACTCCTGCGTGTAAAATCCATCATTTTCTGTATGGACTTTGGTGCGGGGGAGTAAGTGGTTTGTGAAGTGATTTTATTAGGTGGGATTAAACAAATACAGACATTTTTTCCCAATGTTGACCTCGTATATCTTTAAAGGGGGAAGCAGAGCTTAGCTACAGTGTCTCTTCAAAAGCAGATTGAGTATAAAACTCCAAAGTAATATGTATTTGTGGAGTTACTGTAGCGTTTCTATTTGAAGTAATTTAGTTGACGACTGACGCGGCAACATTATTGTTTTATATTGGTTTATATTTTGTAATTGAAATGAGTCTTCCATCATCTGAAACAGTTCATAACAGAACAGAATTTTATGAAGTAAAATGCACTGACATACTCAAATAGAAATACAATACAAAGAGTGTGTTTTTATTACTAAGCACCATAATTAAAACGTATTTATTCAACATTTTCTACCTAATCAGCATTCCATTTAAAACATCAATTTCAAACTCTGACCATATAATTTTCGTGACTCTAGGGACATCTAGTGGGCGAAAGTGCACAAAACATTTGATCCAAGTGTGCTTCACTGTCACCGTACTTTACCATGTTTGACGTCGTCAGGATTTACGAAATGTACGTTTACATTTGTTCACACAGTGAGGAAACTGCTTTCGTCATGTTAATAAATTAATAATGAACCATAAAGAGATTACTGGTCATTTAACGCTATCCTTATCCTTCACTGCCACAAGCCACTGCTGCCTCTGCCACTATTTTTTGACGTTGGGGCTTTAAATCCTTTGTTTGAATTTACCTCAATGACACAAACTATGTTAAAGAGGCAACAGTGGACCAGAAGCCTCTGTGTCCCCACATACTAAAATGCTGATTTTCTCTATGGACTTTGGTGTAAGTACTTTAAACTATATTTGAACTAGAGCAATGTTACACTCCACAAAACTCCGAGACGTTTATAGACTTGCAACACTTGCAACTGTAAGATTCACTTTTGAAAGCATAATTACTTGTGTTTAATGCCCAAAACTTGTCACGATAAGGGCTGTTAAAGCAAGGAAATGATTTCACATCATTGGATGGGGTTTTAGATTTTACAGTACAGACATTGTAAAGAGAGACTGGAAAAGCTCTGCAGCAGTTCTTCACTGAGGAAGTGTTGAGACAGTAAGTCTGAGGACGAGTTCAGACAGAGTTCAGTGTCATCATCGCGCTCTCCTGTGCTGCTGCCTCCAGGCTGTCCACCCTCAGTCCGATTAAACAGTCCTTTTTTTCTTTTTTGCTGTCAGCGGTGAGTTTTATCTAAACTGCCCTGCATGCATGCTGACACTTCAAAAAAAAGAAAAGAAAAAGGAAATGGTGAAATCACTGTGAGGCTTTAATCGTTGGATCTGACTTTGTACGGTGACTGGAATCAGATGATGCCATTTCAATATGACCTTTTCACTTTTCTGTGTCAGTTTGATTGGACGGGGGTTTTCTGAACAGTTTTCCAACAAGAAACACATTTAGAATGTGAATCTGGATCTGTCCTCTATGCTGCAATTAACCACAATTATCTCCTGTTTTAAAATTGATTACACATGCAAATGCCACATTTAAAGGTCAGACTGATGTTCCCTCATGGATTTACTTAAAGGTCCAGTGTTTAACATTTAGGTGTTGTTTATTGGCAGAAATTGAATATACAACCCACGTGGATGTTTGTGTTTGTGCATGATCGCTTTGAAATACCAAGTGTTGGGATTGTGTAGCCTTAGAGTTAGCCTTTTATGCACGGGGACCTCCATTTTGTGCCACTATGTTTCTTTTCTATACAGCAACCATTATGAAGCTCGCAACACAAAAATCACAACATTCTCTCTGGTGTGTGACGGCCACCATAGTTCTCTGACTCACTTGGGGAAGAGAGAGCTGAGCAGAGGAATACTACCTTTGTCTTACCATTAAATATCCATCCATCCATTTTCTTCCACTTGTATCCTCCACATGAGGGTCGCAGGTGCTGCTGTGCCAATCTCAGCTGACATAGGGCGATAGGCGGGGTACACCCTGGACTGTTCGCTTCTAGATATCACTAAATCTTAATGTTGGGGAGAACAGTGAGGAAGGTCCTGGACTCATTTAAATATATAGTACTATATGGACAAAAGTATTTGGACGCCTGACCATTACACAACAACAGGGACTGTAATGACATTCAAATACATATACATGATTTTAACATGGAGTTGTTAACGGCTTCCACTCTTCATGGAAGACTTTCTTCAAGATTTTGAAGTGTTTCTGTGTGAATTTGTGTCCATTCATTCTGTGGAGCATTTATGAGGTCAGGCACTGATGTTGGACGAGAAGGCCTGCCTCACAATCTCTTATCCAGTTCATCGAAAAAGGCGCTTGATGGGGTTGAGGTCAGGTCACTCAAGTTGTTCCACACCAAACTTTATAAACCATGTCTTTACAGTTGTTGCTTTGTCCACTGGGGCTTAATCATGTTGGAATGGAAAAGGCTCTTCCGCAAACTGTTGCCACAAAGTTGGAAGCATAGCATTGTCTGACATGTCTTGGTATGCTGAAGCTTTAAGACTGTCCTTCATTGGAGATAAGGTATGATCAAATACTTTTGTCCATATAGTGTAATTGGCTAAGGAGAACAAAGGCAACATCAAGACGGCCTGATGCTACCTTCAATTCTCAAGATCAGTCTTCAAGATGAACATGTAATCATCTACCTAAGACACAAACTCTCTCCTGAATAATCTGCTCTCGGCTTTATGCTTATCTATATTTCGGTTTACGTCGCGCTCCCTCTGGCTTCTTGCTGGCAAGGAATGACCACAGTAGCTTTGTCTTGGAGCCAACTGTGAAACAACTGTACAATAACATGTTCTCCTAACAACTGGACTCGCAATGATAGCAATGGCTCTACTTTCACAATAACTGATGTTTGATAACGCTAGAGTTGGACAGTAATCCATACTTACTGTATGTGGTACTCTCCCGCCCCCTTAAGGTTGAAGGGAGTATTGCACCAATTTGTTTCAAAAATGGAGTCCCTTTCCAGGATCTGCTGAGAGAGAAAATATTGATATTTTATTGTATTTGTCTTCAGGGCCTCGACACAGAGAGTACATTCTTTCAATAAATACCTTTTCTTCACTTCCAAATTAACTTCACTGTTTGCCCTTAAACTATTTCTCGTTTCTCGGTATTGATAATACATCTTGTTGAAAAAAAAGTTATTAAGTAGCCTCCAGCTACAGTGAAACTATACACACAGCGGCCTTTAATAAATTGGGGAAATCTGCTTCTGAAGCCCTGCATCTGCTTTAAGTGTCGATATGTTTTTGTGTTTGTTGATGAACGTCTTATGACCTCGGTTGTAATGAGTGGTTATTTGAGTTACTGTTGCCTTTCTATCATCTTGAACCAGTCTGGTCATTGTTGGGCATTTTCACCCACAGAACTGCTGCTCACTGGATATATTTCTTTATTTCTTTCTCTGTAAACTCCAGAGATAATTGTGTGTGATAATCACACCAACAACCTTGACACGTTCAAAGTCACTTATATCACCTTCCTTGCCGCTCAGTTTGAACTGCAGCGGCTGGACTTGACCGTGTCGACATGACTAAATGCGCTGAGTTGATCAAAGAGAAGTTAAAAGGGTGAATCTAAAGTGAGGGAAATCTCTTTGTGTTGTACCATGTCTTGATGTTTGGGAAAATCCCATTTGTGGTTATTGACAGATACAGATGAAAAAACCAAAAACAGATTTTGGAAAATGAAAAAGAAAGTGTAAAATACTCCCAGATGCCTCAGAAATATTACTTGAGTTGCCTCACACTCATCACCACTTCAGACTCTTTTCCTCAGGGAGGTGCTAAAGGTCACCATCTGCCAACACTGAAAACTCCAATAACTTCTTTTCCCCCAGTGGACTTAAAACTCCTCACTCTAGCCTCTAACTCATATACCTGACAGGAATCACTACCTTACAATATTGTGCACTGTATTTATGATGTTTTATTATTATTATTTTTCAAATGTTTATAATTGTCTGCCTCTCTATATGTATGTTTGCATTCCAGGGTATAATTACTGCGCTGATAACGAATACAAATAAACCATTAATGCGACACAACAATTTGCAGTGTCAGGACGATCTGTAATTTAGATTTTTATTGAACTGATTATACATCTAACATGTTCTTATTTATTTGCTCATTTAAAACCCAGTTTCCATTTTAGCCTGTCAGCAGTTCCTGCCAGAAGTTTTAAAAATTTAAACTTATAAATTTCACTCATAGTCATTTCGAGTGATTGTCTTTGGTCCACAGCTCAAACAAGCTGAATTATCAACGTGACATATCTGAGCCGCTGAGCGAACAAACACAGACAAGCCGCCACTAATTAGCTCCTATAATAATTAATAATAAACATTGACTCTTTACTAACCTGTTTTGTTGCTTATCCATTTCATATATAATCAGTAAACCGACAGGAGAATAAAACTGCAGGACTGAGTCGATGTGTTTTAATAAATGATCAGGTGGGTTTATAAAGATCATGGTCCAAAACACTGAATATGTTATGAGGAAAAATGATTGACGTCCGCTCATCTGGAATATCTCATAAGAGAAATACGTCCACACAGCCTTTGATAACTAGTTCTACAAATTCACTTATTAAAAACGTGTAAAGCTAAGACATGAGATAATGTAAATACTCTGGTAATGAGATAAAACAGAAACGGCCTGAGCCCACGTTTGTGTGAGTAGTCTGATGGTTTTTATTCAGGTCAAATCAACCAAAGTCATGTCTTCCTTTATTATAGTGTTAGTGAGTGTCTGACCAGTTTCCTTCCTTCCTTAATTAAGTCAGTCATATTTTATGTTTTTGAGACACTTTTTTTTTCACTCTTCAGGCACTTTCTTCTCTTATTTCAGTTATTTTTAATCTTCCATGCTCTTTTGTCATGGATTATTGTCATTCATTATTTTTTCTTTCTTTTGTTTTTAAATGTTACTGTACGGCACCAGTGAAATTGACTGATTCTGCTGTTGAGTGCGAGACATGTTACATCACATTCATTATGTATGGTTTTATTCCAAAGGCAAATCCTGTATGTAAAACAGCAGCAGCTCTGCAGACACACAGGTGTGTGAGCGCAACAGCGTTACCAAACACAGCGTACCAAAACTGGAAATGATGATGTTTCTCAAATGTCTTGTTTTTGTCCACAAAACAAAATTATTCAGTTGAATGATTTCTTTGTTGTATGGAACAAAGACACCAGAAAATATTCACATTTAAGGAGCTGAAAACTTGTTTTGATTCTTTAAAAAAAAAAACACTCAAACCTATTTACTGATTATCAAAATAGTTGAAGATTAATTCAGTAATCCATTAATTTAATAATTGTTGCAGCCCTAGACAGAAATTCTAGACAAGCTCTGTTGCCAAGGAACATTTAATTATATGTGTTATCAATTTACCAACTTGATACGATAATAAGAAAAGCAAATCTGCAGAAAATATGTAAATAAATGCCACTATGAGATTTAAGGTTTACATTTTTGATTGAAAATAAAGAAGTCTGGAGCAAATCATGTTTCCTACAAACATGGAAGACAAAATGAAGTCATGTAATAATCCTATAAAAAACACAAACACAGATGAGGTAATTGTATTTATTCTCTATTAAGCCACAGTTTAAAAAATATATGATTACTGAATGTAGTTTATGTTTTACACTGCACATATGCGAATTACATATTTAAAACGCATGTTGCACCAATATGCTCTTGCAATATGTAGGTCAGTTAATATTTCATCACTTGCTGTGGGCTTTGCTTCGCTGGCATGTCGTACAAACTACAGGCCAATTCTCTGTTTTAAATGAACAAATATTGAAACGCGAAAAAAAAAAGATCACGATATATACGCTGTATAAAGGGAAAGGGAAGTTGTTAAGCTGGATTCCAAAGAGACTCGGGCTGTAGCGAGGGTTACACTCAACAACACAAAGTGGAATCAGGGAAAAAAATGACTTGCCAGAATCATAAAAGAGCCTCAGCGTTGTACTGACACACTTCCTTCCACTTTGTCAAGTGATCATTGCATCAGCCAGGAGAGAAGTGCAATGAATATTAAGCAGTTGACTGTGGGCCAGCAGAGAGAGTTTACTGTAGATGACCACATGACAGACAGACATAAAGAAAGAAAGACACTGGCAGGAGGAAGATTAATGTTTTTCAACTTACACTTTTCATACTTTTCCACATAAACTTTTACAGTCACAGTCTTATATTTAATCAATGATGTAACTACCGCACGTCACAATATATCACCTGACTTTATCTTTGATCATTACGACACAGACCTTTAGTAAATAGCGTCTATACCACGGCTGCGCTCAGGACACACCAGCAGCTTTGCTGTTTTTATGTCTGTGGTCAATCACAGAATAAAACCCCCAATTATAATGAAGTTGGGACATTGTTTAAAACGTGAATAAAATCATAAAATACAATCCTTTTTGACTAAATACATGATATGCAAGATATTTATCATGTTCAGAAATGCAGAGTCAGAGTCTTGGAAAAAGGGGGAACCAAAGAAACCATTAATACAAGCAGAGGATTTAACACGGGGGAACATTCACAGGAGAAAATATGCTGGAGCGTTGACCCTAACCCACAGTGTAAATACATGGAGAGGGACACAGGTGAAATCAATTAGGGCAGGGACGTAATTACAAGGGCAGGAAACTTGACAGGAAGTGGGGAATAGATTCAATAGACATTTCAAAATAAAACAGGAAAGAAACTAGACCGAACCAAAAACTACACCAACCCCGACGTTACACTTCTACCGGCTCCTGACAATATTTAATGTTCAGACTGACACACGTTATTGTTTTTTTGGTTTCGTTTTTTGCAAAGAATTATTCACTCATTTTGAATTTGGACAGGGTCTTCATCAACAAAAAGACTGGGAAAGTTGAAGAACGCTCAAAGAACACCAGTTTGGAACATTCTACAGGAGAACTGGTGACGTGGAAACGTGGTGAGTGTCACGATTGCGTATAAAAGGAGAATCCCAGAAAGACTCAGTCGTTCACAAGCTAGGATGGGGGTGAGGTTCACCACTCTGTGAACACCTGTGTGAGCAAATAGTCCAACAGTTTAAAAAGAACAAAATTAGCAAAATCCCTAAATTTGTAAGTTAGTAAATTATAAACCTGTGTGTGTGTGTGTGTGTGTGTGTGTGTGTGCGTGTGTGTGTGTGCGCGTTCCATTGTAGTGTTTGTTTTCAGTTTCCATGGGCCATCTGACCTGGAAGTACACTGATCTCTCTCTCTCTTTTTCATGACCTCCATCTGTTTTTCCTTCCATGTCCCTTCCTTTATTCATGAGCACATCCAGAAATCTGAATATGTCCTCTACCATTTCCCTGGCAGTAATGACATCCTTTTATATTTTATTTCTATTCAATCATTTTGTGGAGCCCCAAATTATACGTCAAGGACCCCCCTTTGAAAACCACCTTTTTCATATCACAATGACTTTACACACATTTGAAAATGAAGTATAAATAAATAGCATCGTAGGACATTTCCAGTTCAGTCAGCCGTGGAAATAATTTCACAGCCTGCAGTGTTTTGACCACAGAGGGAAGACTAACAGTGTATGGAGCAGAGGGCATGGATGGGTGCCCAGGTCCCACAGCTGCATGGTGCTGGGGCACACACAGACCTTCTCTCATGGGCACATTGCTCTTTTTATGCCCGACACAGTGAAGCATTGATCCGTGGCTCCTCATCTGCGCTGCACCAGCACAGCTCGGGTCAGCGCAGACTCCAGCAGCGGCTCAGCGGACGCCATATCAGACAACATCTCCATGCAGACATTCATTTGCTTAAAAGCCCTGCTGATGTATGAGCTACTGAGGGGGAGAGACATTCTGATATGCTATCAGGGCACCGTCAAAGATTTGAGGATGCAGAGATGCTTTAAGAAGACATTTTAGCTAATAGCGTTTAAGCAAACGTGCCCATTGCAGTGGCACTGCTGACTCCACATATACAGTGCTTAACTAATTATATTATTAGACCAACACCCAAAGCAACAACTGCTCTAAATTAACAGCATTGGTAATTATCAATTTAACAATCAATTGTTTATGCTTCTGTTATGGTTAATACACCAGTATGTAGAAGCTCTTAAGCCAGAATTATGTTTTTAATGCTAAAATATCATTATTATTGTTATCCATGAATATAACAACAGAAAAAATAGTATTATTTGTTGATTAAGGTGCCAAATTATAGTTATTTAGTGGTTGAATGTTATGCTTCATTACTTTCTGACTTTTCAGAGAAGAAGCCCAGTGAGCCGGCTCAAACAAATACATTTTTGAACGATTTATATTTACGTTTCCTCATTTTTATGACAGATGGTCTAAATGTGTTAGATTGTTTCTTAAGCGCTGTACCTCTTCGATCTATTTTAGATAAATGTGATATAGCTACTGTAGTACATATATTGTTGTGGGTGTCTCTTGAGAGTGCAGATGGAGTCAGCCAGCTGTCATTGATATTGTTGTGATGACCTGATGTGGGTCCAGGATGCCACAGCTGGTTTCCTGTGCGTATGCAGGGCAGCAGTGCTGCTGCTGCTGCCACCGCCGTCTGCAATCATCGGAGTTGTCGATGCAGCACGTGTTTGGTGGAGCTTGACAGGCGGGTTGCCCTTTGACCTCTGGTGTGTAGAAAGCTACAGATGGCACAGAAAGAAAAATGTACCCACCAAGTAAATAGAAAGTCGTCTGTGTTGTCCAGTCAATTAGGATGCCATAAATTGTCAAGAGGGTCTTTTTCTTTTTCGTTGAAATACGAAAGGTCTGCTGTGATGTTCGTCTTTGGAAGTGCATCAATCATTCTGTCAGAGAACGAACGCTCCCCTTCAAACCTGTACAAGCATAAAAGCAATTTGTCGACATTTAGTCCCATTAATAGCCCATTTGGTTGTCCTCCATTTTCATCGCACAGAGAGACCGTACTTTGAATTTAACCTTTTGTGTTTGCCTTTTAGCTACAGCTACCGTCCCCGGCTGCAGAAAAGGTCATGCGGTGGTGGAACAAATGAAGAGAAGGAAATAGTCGTGTCCTGGTCAACAGATAGCAAAGAGGGGAAAACAGAGCAGACAGAGAAGAGACAGGAAGCTGCAGCTCTCCTCTGAGTCTTTTCAAAAACAGTGTAAATCACTTGGATGGGCCCACTTTATCATTTCACGCCACGCTTTGTCACACAGAGAGGAAAATTGTTTGGGAAGTGACTGTTTTACAAAAACAGATGGGGAAAGCGCTAAACGGTAGCAGTGACAATCACACTGAAATACTGAAAACGGATTTTTTTGCGTTCCTTTGAGGTTATTGTGCACAACCTTTTGGTAATTGGCATGGTGGATCAGTGGTCAGCGGAGACTGCACCAGATTTGACTCATGGCTTTTGTGGACACCTGATAAAAAGCAAATCAAATTTGCCTTCAGGGCAAATAAAAAATAATGATGGATTCAGGGAAACAGGCAATTTTGAATGCTTATCAATTTTGTTCCACTTTACCAGGTTCTGCCTTCATAAAAACAGACTTAAGAATAATAACATGCAACAAACCTCCCAGCATCCCTGCAGCTTCACTGGGCTCTAGAGACGCTCCCAAACTGTTTAATATTAAATTAAAATTAAATTGAAATACATAATACACATCCACACATACACATCAACATATTGTGTGAAGTTAATTAAAGAACCTGGAATTATTTTCCAGTCTGTTCATTGCTTATTATTTGAATAAAAATAACGGTGAATAGTTGCTGTTAATTTTTCCACAGTAACATTTTTATTCATATTTATGGAGGTAGGGATGTCGCTGTCATCTTTCAGACAGTTAGTCTGCTGTCACATTGAGCCACTGTTACTTACATTAGAGTCTTTGAATGCATAGAAATTTGTGTTTTTATTCAAGGTAACATAGTGTTTTTTGGTCAACATGAGGTAGGAAATATTTGGTACTACTAATTATTCAGTTTGTTTTTTATCATGTTTTTCATTTTCACTCCCACCATCTGATGCCTCATTCCCAAGTCATCAAACTAGGTCATTTGTTATTGTTTTGACGGAGAGACCCCTACAGGCAAGAATTATCACAATGTGCCTTCAAGGCTGTGCAATGCTGTCTTCATAGCCAAAACATCATGTCATTATAAATATTTGAGATTCAACAAGTAATTTAGTAAATGTATAGAAATAACAAAAACCCTTTCAAATGTTTTTTTGTTATTATGCTAATAGAATAGTTAAGGGGTTTTCAAGTCTAGCTGTGTGACATGACTGTGCTGGTGTGAACTCTATGAAAACTTGACACTTGTCAGTGTACCAATGAGAAAGGCTCACCTTACAAAATCATCTAAACACATGGCATTTTAAAAATAGAAGTCACATTTGAACACATTTGAAGTTAGTGACCCTCCCCAATTAGTTTCCTCGGGCAGGCGACACAAGACGAGACTGAAAAATAAGATGCTTCTCCCAAACTGTTAGACTATACTGGATTACATGTTTAATTCAAGTTCAGTATCTTCACACTTTGTGCTTTACTTTGAATGTGAAAGTGCAAATTAATACTTGGCCACTTTTGTGATATTACTGCCCTCAAATTTTACAAAAACAAGAGTGACAATTACAATTTAAAGTCCGTTTGACCATTGGTATCAATAATAGTCCCCCCCCCCCTCCCAAATCAAATTCAGTTTTGGGCCCCATTTCAGGGCTGGCCCTGAAAGCAGTGGACATAATATTCTCAAGATATTATATGTATATTGTGTGTCGGTGCCTCATACACCCACATTTAAAAAAGCACTAGCTATCCCTTTAGGGCATCATGAGAATATAAATTGGATTTAACAGTTGCTCCGGCTCAGTCTTCATCCGTATGCACCATGCATGGATTACTACAGTTTGGATTTCTCCGCTGAATGGCTGCATCTGACCAGCAACACTAAGTTGATGAATGGATGTGATTCAGGAATCTTCAGCTACAGCATATGTTTCCACATCCTCCGTGTGTGGCTCTGTACTAACTAAGCAAGAAGCATTCACTGAAGAAGAAAGAAAAAAAGAAATGCATTATTATTTGAAAATGGGAAAAAACAATAGCAACTCAAAACAACATTATCACATTAACTTGAAAATTAACTTTTCAATGTGGTGCTTTTTTCCCTTTGGTTGACTCGGAAGTTAATTAAATTACATTTAATGTCTTGTGTGATTGATGTTATGGCGTACATTTTGGTTTTGGCTACAACTGTGAGTCATTGTTGTATCTGTAAAATCTTGTATGTACTCGTATTGTTTTCCTAGGCCCAGTGAGTAAATGCTCAGAGTGTAGTTTGAAGACCTCACAGTGTCCTTCCGATTGAATAACTGCATCTGTCTCTGTGTGTTTGTCACATGGTGCACCACCTCCGTGTGATTCCCTGCATTCCACCCTGTGCCTGCTGGGAAAGAAAACTGTGTAGGTGAAGAGGGAGCAGAGGTGCATGAAATAATTATGATCTTCCGTCCTATTTAGAAACATCACTGTAATATACAGCTATGACGAACAACCTGGAGAAGAAAAGATCTCTCATAGATTCTCCATCGGCTCTGATTTTGGCAAACTTTCTGCTCTTAGAACTGAGCTGAGACGGACGGGGTTTAAATAATGCGTTATCAGGATTTGTGTGGTTTCAGCTGTTTCTGTTGTCCGCATTGCATCCCCTGTCCTGCCAAGTGTGTGTGTTTGCCTGGAGCCAAAGAGATCCTACTTCCACAGAAGTTGTAAACAGACAACTGGTTTGTGCTACAGCATCAGTGGAATGGATGCTTGAGGTGTTTGTGTCTGTTAGCTTTCTGTCGTTCCCTATTTCTGTGGGTTTCAGGTGTGTTTTGGTGTTTTGCCATGACTGGAACGCTGCCTCACGGCAAGAGGGTCACGGGTTCGACTGTTTGGAGTTTGCATGTTCTCTGTATGCGTGGGTTTTCTCCGGGCACTCCGGTTTCCTCCCACAGTCCAAATGCATTTAGAGGTTAATTGGACTCTCTTAAGTTGACCGTAGGAGTGAGCGCATCCCTATGTAAGGTGGCGACCCTTATGTGGAGGATAAAGCGGTAGAAAAGGCGTGAGTGAGGCTGCTTTAAATGTATAGTTCTCTGTTTTTTTTTAAGTGTAAGAGGCTCTGACACACGGTCAGCGCTGAGTGTACAAAGCATGACCCCGGTGCGAGCACACAAGAAAAGAAAAAATTATTTTACCCACCCGATATAATCTGTGCCACCTTAGGTCTACAATATTTGAAGAATACGTTTAGGCAGGCTTCAAAAAAAGGACTGTAAACTGACATTTGTGTCGTTTTATAAACCGCTCACTCTCTGCACCAAAGTTGTTAGAGCATATCAGCAGTTTTAGCTTGCAGGTACATGGGAGCTGCTGGTCTGCTGCTGAAGGATTTCAAACACTGAAATCAGAATTTGACACATTTGAACTTGGTGATGGAGGAAGTAGTGGATCAATATCTTCTGTTTGCTGAAAAGGATGTTTAACAGTGACTTCAAGCAGACTCGGGCAGTAAGTAAGGGTGCTCGATCAGTACCTCATCATGAAAAACTATACTATCCCTTTAAAAGTGCAAGATAAAGCCTCTGTCATCTCTGACCTCTGGGTGTGGTGAGTGCTGCACCTTTAACAGAACTTCCCAACAGTGAGAATTTAAATCAGGCGAGTGGACGAAAAGATAGAGCTGAGTATAACACAGATTTGGATCCTTAGTTGTTATTTTATATTTTGAAAGATGTATACAGAATTCAGAATTGAAATTGAAAGCCATTCTGTGGTAGAAAAAAAAGGTGAACTGTGGCAGGAAGGTACACGGAAAGGCGTAGGAAGATAGCAACAAATAGCCCGCACCCATGGGACTTCCCAGCAATTGATTCTCTTTCCCTGACAAACAAAATGCTTATGTCTTCAGAATAACTCAGCTCAGCTCTGCACACTTTATTTCTCCCCTGAGAGGCAATTTGAGGCAGTTTCCAAACATACGTACATGAACTTTTCATTCACGCACACAAACAATGTGAAAACACAGTGTGTAGTGGTGTAGGGAAAGTTGAATAACATTTAACTTGGACACAACAACATGGATGTTCTGCCCGTGATTATGCAGGATTATGATGCTTTTTGCATTTATTTAACACCCACATGTTAGTTTTGTTTCACTTTTCCGCCAAGGCCTGACCATCATTTTCCATTTGAAGAGTCTCCCACCACTGTTTTCTACAGAGGGACTTCATTATTAAGCAGACTGCCTCTAAAGTAGTTATTATTGATTGCCACATTTTAAAATGCTAAGTACATTGATTGGTAAATACTTAAAGCATTTTCATTTGGGTTGTGCCTTATGGTGCACGGTGATTGCTGCTCGCTAAAACAAATATCCTAAAGAGAAGAGGAATATATTAACGTGGACATGCACAGGTTTGGATTCCTGTTTGCTTGTTCCAGGGGGCAGAGGTACTGTCAATAAAACAGGTATCAGACTCCAAGTCAAGCAAAAGGCAGCCACTGAACAGAAACCTTGGTGATAACTGTGTGTGCAACAAGGCCCTGAATCCCTCACGGCTAAAAATGACGAGATGGTAGTGGGTCTGCACCTTAGATTGCTTATAAAGACACTACTAGAGCTGCTATCAGCTGTCCCCATCCCAGTCCTGTCAGCTTGATGTCTGCATCCAAGTCCCGGCGCCATGTGCCCTCTCTTTCCTTTTCCTTATGGGTTCCACGCCATGGAACCCATGGTTTGTGATGTTGGACGCCGATTTTCTCAGGGTGTGATTTTCTCAGCCAGCCCCATCTTCTTCTGCTCAGGAACTCTTGCTCCATAGGACGCTGATCTGTCTTCTGCCCACAGCAGAGGTGGGACTAACCGTCCTCCATAGAGGCAAAACCAAGAACTTGAAGGTTAACACCACGGGGGCGGAACCAGTGAGGTTGGCCGGTGAAGCCCTAGAGAATGTGAAGGTGGAGTCCTTCACATACCTCGGCAGTGTGATGGATAAGCAAGGAGGGGACAGATGCCGCCACACCACCAAAGTTTACAATGTCTTAGGAATGTATTAACTGCGTTATCTCACTTTATCTACAGCCTTTTACAACTGGAAACAGGAGTTTGTAAACTGCTCACTCTCCTGCGCCAAAGTCCATAGAGAAAATGTGTATTTTTCAGCTTGAGGGGAGATAAGAGCTGCTGGTTTACAAACAAACACATTCTTATGTTGTCTGTGATTAACACAACTCTGTCCTTTGAGCTCTGTGGATTTATTTACCACAAATAAAAGGACATTGCTCTTTAGGCTGTCACATGTCTGGATCATGAGATTGTGATGACCTTGTGTGTTCTGTATAGAGGCTTTATTTATTACTGAATCCCACCTATACCTGTTTGGGGACACAAAGGTGTTTAATACAATCAACACCAGAAACCTCTAATCAGTGACTGAGCACATCAAACTCACACTTGCCTTTCAAAATAAAAGGCTCGGCTGTACCTAGTAAATATGGCAACAGACACACAATGGAGAAGTGATATTATTGGTTTTCCAGTTGCCGTCATTTGTGTTTGCATCAGCAGTGCGAGACTCACCCTTCCAATAAATCCTATCATGTCAGTGCAGTGTGGGCTCAGGTGGGGGGCGGGAGGGTTTACTGGCTGTGCGTTTGTTAAACAGTGACCCAAGTGATGAAATCACAGGGTTTGTGCGCCATCCTGACGACACAGGAGGAAATAAGCAGCAGTCTCTCTCTCTCTCTCTCTGATGTAGCAGCGCCAGTGCTCTTTAAATATTTCATTAAAAAAAAGAAAAGAGAGAAACGAGAATGAGGGGAAACTGCTTTTTAAAGTGTTATCTTTTAAAATCCCCGACACATGAATGTGCATGAATAGAAAACACTGACGCTTTGTTGTCGTGTTTATTCAGGTTGGAGAACTTGTTGACATGTTTTTTGTTGGATTAAGTCAAGCTTGTTTATGTATTCTGTACGTCATTTACGCATTCCTTCCAAACACGGACAGTATGAGCGTCTCCCTCCTGCCTCCTTGCATGTGACAGCGTCCCTCCCTCTTTCTCTCCTCCTCCTCCTTTTCTCATTAGGTTTTTTTTTCTGCCGGTTAAACACCGACACACTCCCTTTTCCCTTAAACCGGGGGAATAAACACGGAGCGGCGACAGGAGCTGGACTAACCTTCCCTCCCCGGTGCGCACCGGTTCTCCCGTGGATGCCTGTCTGAAAGGAGGGTATGTTGATATATCCATGTTTTTCCTCCCTTGTCACTTTCCTCCTGTCGGACTAAGCACAGCGTTGTCGTGTTTGAATACTGTGCTGGCTTTCATGTGACCGAGGCTTTTAACGCATGTTCTGCCTGCGACGTTTTTTGTTACATTATTCTCTTTGTGCGTTTGCGCTGCTGCTGCGAAACACACACACACACACACACATACACACGCGCGCATTTCAGCTGCAGCTGTTCATGACACCATCATTTTATAACGCGGACTTTGAGCATTTGTTCTCCCCGACCTCTGCTGGAGGATGAATAATATTATTATTTTGGGAGTGAAGCTGAGGCAAGTTGTGTGGTTTGTGTGGGTTCTCCAGTCACTGTTGACAACAGAGCTGCAGAGCAAAGCTGCAGCCTGGCGCTAAAACTGGAGCCATGTGATGTTGTCACACTAGCAGCAGTGGACCTTGACTTTCATTTAGGATCCCTCACTTGCTTCTCCTTAAAAAGTTCTTGCTTGACTTGAGAGATCATGCTGCTGCTGCTGCTGTTTTGTTCCAGTGTCAGGCTGCCATGGCAAACTGGATCTACTATTGGCTTAGTCACTGTACTCTCCACACAAACACACCCATCACTGTAATTATGCAACGACCACACTGACAGGACAGAACACACACACACACACACACACACACACACACTTGCCATGTCACACCCTCACATCACATCAGCACCTCTCCCACACAAAGTGTCTGAGGTTTGCGTTTAAAAGAAAACTTGAGTGGATTTATTTCTCTTTTCCTGTTTGTATTGGACTCACAGTCAGTCAGTGGTGACTCAGCCTGACAGTGAAGTGTAGAAAATACAGACTTTGGCTGAGTGCAGTGCTGTGGAGATGTTTGGCTGCAGAAGGGAAGTAGTACTTTGCCTGTTTTTTCACCTGCATGCTCAGACAGGTCTGTGTGTGGAAATAACTTCACCTTTGCCCCCAAAAGACTCCGTTGGTATTGCATACAGTGTGGAGGAATGTTTCAACAGTTGACTTCAGGATGCTGTTCTGTGTGTTTGTGCTGTGTGTACCAAATATATTTCCAATTTAAAGTGACAGTTGCAGAACACAGGGAAAAACTGATTTTTTACCCACTGTATTCTGTGCCTGCTTTTGTCTGTAATATCTTCAGAACATGCTTGCCACTTTATCTCCCTGTTGGATATCAAAGTTCGTAAAATCCTCACTCTCCTGCACCATAGTCACCATTTTTTAGCTCATGGGGACACACAAGAGCTGCTGGTCTGCTGTGTGCCATAATGTACAATGGCTGTTTTTCTCTATGGACTTTGGTTTGGGGAGTAATTGGTTTGTTCAGACAGAAAATGCTGTATCATGGTCATATGAAGCTGTTGTAGACGAGCTTTTATTTGTTAAGCCTTTTTGCTGAATGATAAAAATGTTTTTTTTTCCCCCTTGGGGGGGCATCTGTATCTTTAGCTAGTTACAGATGCCGGATGTTAACACAGCACACCCAGCACTGGCTTTAGCTGTGTTCGGTTCCGTACTGTACTTGTGTTTCCATTGGGAATATTACCAAAATAACCGGCCCAAACGTTCCATTTTTTGATATTCTTCCATTGAGTTACCAGAGTAATAGTATCAAACAGTATGGGTGGAGCAAAGACACTGTTCTCAGTCACAAGTCTGACCGAGGGCTTTATGGTTCCAAACTGTACCGAACTGTACCATGATTGGAAAACAGCTGATGTGTCAGCACCTCCTACAATCACACAAGAAAAATCTGAACTATGCCTTTAAATGTCTTTCAGTCTGAAATTTCAAAATCCTTTCCTTGAATTGAATATTTTGGTATCACATTTCTTATTATATTTGTTAATTCAAGTGCTCGTATTGGCTCAGCTCCTCTGCAGTGCTCTGGCCTTCACTCTTGGCTTGTGAGAGAGTGTGGCTCTCTTCCCCAGAACACATACACCGTCAAACTCGGCTGGCAGGCAGACCTGCTGCCATGCACCATCCGTGCCATCACATATGACACAATCCTGTGTCTGCTGTGTCGGGCAGTCAGGCAGTCGGCCTCCCGCCCCTCTGAGTATCACCTGATGCTTCTTCTCCTCTGTTAGCCAGGCAGCCATTACCTCATCTCACCAGGAGCATCACTTTCTCCTCTGTGTGTTCATCAGTGTTTCAACATGAATGGGCTATAATATGCACAGTCACTTCCTGGTTTTCAGTTAGCCAGCCTGACTATTTCCAGTAAGACGCTGTTCCACAGTCGGTGTCTGCAGAAGTTACCGACAGGCTTAAGTGATGAGTTGTATAATTTAGTGGAGGCTGTGCACAGAGGGATGCAGCAGTGCTCTGCTGTTGTCTTCTTGCCTTTTTATTTTTCTCTCACGGCTAACGACTAATACAACTACTAAAAGACAAAGTGTAAAGTTTTAATTGCTAACTTTAACTTACAAAGTCCAAGTTTCACCTGAAGCACCTTTAACAAGTGACTGGATGTTTAAGGAGCTGGCTTGTATTGTATTTAGCGGATGTTGTAATCGATGCTCCGTGCATATAATCGATTAGTGATCCGACAGAGTTTAGAGACACTTACCTTATTTATCCTTATTTGGCCAGGATCCTGTTAGGATCCAAGATCTCTTCTTCCAGGGAGTCCTGGTCAAGATAGCAGCACAAATAGTTAGTAGGGATGCACCAATCTGCCTTTTTCACCTCCGATACCGATATGATACAGAAAAACAGCGTGGAATTTTGGTAACAAACGGTATGTCCCATTGTGTGGAAAAGACAGGGATCTTTCTTTTGTGGAAGGCAACATCAGATTTGACTCCAACATTTCTCTTCAACATTTCAACATTCCTATTTTTAAAAAACATATAAACAGATAGAAATATACTGAATTAACTCAATAACTGTGGACCAGTAGAGCAATCTTCAATAAACCAATAGCTTCACAAAACAGTCAGTTTTTGTTAATGGTTTAGTTTTGTACCAAAATGATTTTAACATCCAACATAAAAGCAGCTGAATAAACAGCTGAATAAAAGTCCCTCATTCACAACGAGATGCATTGTATGTGCAACACAGCCTAGACTACACACTCTCATGTTCTCCATCGCCTTTTGCATGTTGTTGGCGTTGTCCCTCAGAATCACATGGACTTTGCTCAAAGGAATTTGACACATTTCCATTAGAGTAACTGCAATCGCATCACTGTGACCCACGAAAGTTTGTTGCATTTAACATTGCGTTTAACACATATGTGTGGCACGTAACTCTCATCCAGCCAGTGAGCTAATTAGCAGTCGGAATCGTTTGTCCCCTACAACTGACAGCGGTTGTCCATAACGCTGAGCCCCCCTCGGAACATTTACTGCGCAGATATTGCAAGTAGCTGTCGAGTTTGTTGGCTGAGGTAGTGTGAAAAAGTTCCATATAATCGATCCTTCATTTTGAAAACAATGTCAGCACGGTGTGTTGCTTGCGTGCGACGTCACTTACATCGCACAGTATATAATTAGAACAAATTGATCGGCCCATTGTCACTGATAGCCGATCTAGGTTTTTCTTCAAT
The DNA here is from genome assembly GCF_019176455.1 of Solea senegalensis. Lineage (NCBI taxonomy): Eukaryota > Metazoa > Chordata > Actinopteri > Pleuronectiformes > Soleidae > Solea > Solea senegalensis. Next base: position 9,847,861 of record NC_058024.1, on the reverse strand, counting down.
ATCGGGACCGATACCCGATATAAATATCAGATCGGTGAATTCCTTAATAGTTTCAGAGAGTCTGACAAAGAGAGAGACAAAACAATTTCAGATATAAAACTCACAGCAGAATATAAAAGCTAAGGGCAAGTAGTTGATAAGGGATGAACAACATAATTGGCACAATATCAGCAGCTGAAAAAGCTGGTACCTCCTTGACTTCTATGCTAGCGCCCCCTACAGCTGCACGATAAAGATATTTTATATCCACATCTGCTGCGACATAGAAAGATATTATTGTTATTATTATTATTATTTTCACTACAGAAGAGATGAAATGACGTCTGCACTTGGGCAAAAGGCGTATATATAGCGGTATCAGTTATCGGCCCAAGTACCTGATATCGGCATATCAGATGTCGGCAAAAAGGTCGATTTAATGTATATGTACTTCATCATCATCATCATCATCATCATCATCTTTCTGCTACAGTGTGTACATGTTTATGTTTGTGTGTGAGTTCCGGTGCTGCAGGGTGCTAAAGGGATTTCACAATGCAGCACGCTGCCGACCACCATTTGCAATTCAAATGAACATGTATGAGGCGTCTATTGAAGCTGAGCTGGCTTCCTCTCCTCTGTCTCATTGGAGGCAATTATTCTCTGCACTTGTAAGTGAACTCATCCACTTCTTATTGACTGCTCTGTCGTAAGAGCGAGAGGGAGCGGCCATTGGTTTTCAGGTGGCTGAAGTTTAATTCCATATGTACAGTCTGGTAGATTGCCCGGAGGGCTGCAACCGTAACGATTTTTTTGATTATGTGTTGTTTTATTTTTCCTCAGTCATTCCATCTCTCCTTCCTGTGGGCTCCGCTTCTGTTCCAAACTCCAGTCCTCGTTTTAGTCGAACTACTCAAGTCTGCACACATGTGAATGTGACGCTCTCTGCCTCAGCGTCACATATAGCAAGTAAAGCAAAGTAATGACCCATGAAATATTTGAATTTGAATAACATTAATACATATTTAATAGTTTATCACAAATAGTGAACTGCCTAATGCAAAGTAGACAATGTAACGGATTGATTAAATATCTGAATTATTGCTCTACCCATAGACTAACCAGCTAACATTAGGTGGAGAAGAGTTACGGACCAAACCTGACCCTTAAAGGAGTTTGTCTTGTGGGTATTTTGGTGAGGAATTCTGGGAAATGAAGTATGCTAAAGTTGTATTTGGACTTCTATAATAATGAGGACCTTCACTGATCCCCCTAGGCTTTATCCTGTCTGTCTGTATTTATTACGTTATATTCAAAGTTTAATGACAGGGCCTTGTCCAGTGCAGCATTTAGACTGCAAACACAAGCAATACACATGTAGATGTGGTGCAGGAGACACAAGCTGGTGCATGAGTGTATTTCCATGTTGTGGACAACAACATTCATGAGTCAGTGAGTCCAGATTTAACAGGATGGATGACATGGTGACTGCAGTCTTTAGTCTTCTATGTTACAAAACAAACTCTCCCATCCCCCAGTTTGTCAGACTTAAATGTTTCAGATTATCAAACAAATTTAATTAGACAAAAATAAACCAAGTTAACACAAAATGCAGTTTTTATGCATCCACCGCTGACCAAAAAGAACACAAAGGCTCATCTCAATTTTGCCAAAAAAACATCTTGATGATCCCCAAGTCTTTTGGGACAATATTCTGTAGACTTTTTGGAAGGTGTGCTTCCCGTTACATCTGGCAAGTAATGCATTTCAGAAACAGTGTCTACAGTGCTGTCAGTACCTCATATAGCCACATTTGAAAATATTCTCTATTATCTCTTTAAACCACCACTTAAAGCCTTGGAAGAAATCTGTCCTTGGAAGAAGTCTAAAACGTTAAGTGGTGAATGTAAGAAGTATAAGATCAAGAGGATTTTCCAGGGACGTTTGTGTCAAAGAACAACATAATGAACTCGTTACCTTGGTTGCACAAATGCAAATGTCTTTGAGATGAGGAATTTTTCACAGCGTTCCCATCCGCAACGCAAAGATTGTTAACGCACCCTCTAGACCATACCTGATACCTGATAACAGATAAGCACCACTGTGTTATTGATCGCTGGCTGATGTTGCTGTAATGGCAGCACTGTGGTGGCTCAGTGCTCTGCAGCTTTGTGTTTGTTTACCCAGTAAACAGACACCTAATCTCCTTCTCTTCTGTATGCTTTTTTATTTTTTTATTAAAGCTTTGTTTGAAATAAGCAAAACAGGATAATGCAACATTACAACAGCTCAGTGCAACCACAGTTCTCGTTGTTGTAAGAATTGAATTAAGCTTCATCAGGATGCTGCAGCCACTGCAGTCCTGTCAAAATCGTATTACGCTGCTGACTTGAACATCATATTGCTTTGTTGCCTGAGCTTTAATAGTGTGTCCGGCAGTTGCTTCCACAGTTATTTGGTCCATATCCCCCTTTCAGTTTGTTACCGTGTGTCTGATTGGGGCTTTATTTCTTGCTTTGGTGTTTTACTCACACAGCTCTGTCTGGGATGTTTGGTGTCATCCTCAGATTGCATCATTCTGTCTGCACTCGGGTGTGAGAGGAAAGGAGAAGCCATTCAATCCCATGAGACAGTTTTCTTTCACCACTCTATTTCCCATCTTCCATCACATATTGTAGCTCTTCACAATTGATGGGAAGCAGCACTTTGTCCTTCCAAAGGGGAAACAAAGAGCTTTGCCATGAGCAGTGGCAGCTCGGTCTGCCTCAGCCTCATAAGAGTGAGTCAGCACCTTCTCTCATTTTACCCCCTCCTTTGCATACTCACACTTGTCTTCCTCGCCCCCCCCCTTTCAGTCTTCAGTCTTCTCTAAACAAATCCCTCGCTTCCAAAAGATGAGACTCATTATGTTGTTGTCTAGTGCAATGGTACCCATAATGTTTTTGGTGCTCTCCCCACAGTGAACCAGAATCGATTTTTCCTCCAAAGTTGGCTCATGATGGGAAAGCGAACATTTCATTCCGGCCGGTTTATTCCGTCTTCATATGGAAATGCTTTTCTTCAGCTATTTTACCCTCGTTCCAAAACCCAATCCAACCGCTATTGTTTTCTCTTGGCCACTTTGCTCATAGCAGCCACTAATTAGGGCCTCTGCATTCAACAGTTGCAGAGGAAGGCTAATCCCATTGTTAATCTGTGTTTATTTTCCCGTGGATTACAAAATTACAAACTGGCTGAGTCTCTCACATTCAGCACAGCTACGTGACGTGAGAAAGAAATCTAATTATTGTGTTTGGTCGACTTAAAGCAAACCTTTAAAATACAATGTAAACAACGTTAGTCGGATTGAAGTTGGACTCTCGGACTAACACACCCAGATAATGATGCTGGGAGTTGAACTACAACTGCATGAATAAGTTCAGCTGGACCCATGTGCTCTGTGCATGTTTCACAGTTCCTGCCCCAAATAATAGAAACTGCAGGAAGACAGAAGAACACAGCCATTGAAAAACATGGAGAAATTCACACTGCTGCCTCTTTATCTAATCATTTTTAAATAATTGATTTATATAAGACATATACTGTTGCTCTACTGTTGCTTCATTTAGCTGCCACTTAATGCTGTTTTAGACTGTGATGTCAAAGGTCAACCTGGAACCACCTCATACTGACAAGCTGAAAGTGGCATATTTGCCACTTAAATGCACAGTATGTCATGTTTAATAAAAATAACAAATGTCCTAGATTGATGACGTCAGGATGCAGTGTGGGATCATGGGACTTGTTGCCTCACTGTGGTTCTTCTATGCATTTGAGCCCTACGGGTTAAGTAGTCTTGATCTGTTAGGAACAAATACACGCCATTTTTTATTTGAAAGATTTAAGTTGTTTAGATATTTTAATGCAGTCAGACTCACTTCATTCAATAAATGCATTATTTGCCAGTGATTGGATACCGGGACAAGGACAGTCGTCCAATTCATTGATGTAGTCAAGGGACAACCGTAGCTTGACTTAACTGTGCATGAAAATGTACTGATTGTAAAAGCAAAAAAACACCTATAAATGGTCAGTTTTACTGCAAATGATCTAGAGAGTCAAAAAGAGGAGAATAGGCGAGAATAGAGAAGGCTGAGAATTCACAATCACACCATGATTCCTGCTGCTGAGTAAATTCCTGAGTTGATGTGTACGAGATTATTTTTACAACGTGTCGAGACAAAGTGAATTTTCAGGATGATGCTCCCATGGTAACTATGTGCTGCTGTGTGGTTAATGAGATATTCAGTAGGAATGTGGCTACTCTTGAGCTCAACATTATATTTCATTGTTAATTAGACTGATGAAGACGATTATGAAGCAGGAGGATGTTGTCTGCTCAACTATTGAACTATTTTGATATTTGATATTGTGATCTTAAATTGTTCTGAATAAAACAATTGAATTGCACTGTTTGCGTTTTGGCAATTGTGTTTTAAAAGCTTGAGAAATATGTTTGCTGTTGTCTTTCGAGAAGTGCATGCACAAACTACTCCCAGTCCCTTTGGGCCCATCATGTGTCTCCTAAACTGGTTAGACAGGTTGGGAGATCCAAGCACAGCTGCAGTCACTGGTTCACATATTGTTCACTCACACTAGGTGTGTGTGTGTGTGTGTGCTTTTTCAGTTCCCAGGTATAATCTGTGTTTGCACGTGACACAAGTCTTGTTTGTTTACTGCGTGGTTCATGCTTGGCTTTGAACTGTACTGTAGCTTATTGTTCCTACACCGTACACTGCTTTGACTAAACTTCATTAGGGCAGCCTAAACAAATGCTTATCCCTAACCCTAACTACTATTCAAATCTTAGCTCTAAATTTATCCAGCTACTCAGCAATGAGGTCTTTGTCTTCAGGATGACTACTCGTCCTGACAAGGTCGGTGTCAGTTTATGACAGAAAAGGTCATGAAAAGGTCAAAAATACAAGTACACACACATTGTAGTACTCAACTGGAGTGTCAGGACTCGTCAGAATGAAACTGTGCATGTGCCAGTCTTGCAAAGATTTCAAAATGAGTGATTTCACTTTGAAACAGGTACAGAAAGTGTTGTGTTTGTGAGGTTCAAACTGCTGAAAGGTCAGTTCCACTGTCTGGTGTCTAGAGAAAAATGGGATAAGAGCTCTATTCTCTTGTCAGAGCAGAGTTTGTCACCTGGCTGAGATTTCAACATTTCTGACTACTTGTAAAACAAACCTTCTCCTACGCAGTCTGGCCCGTGCCTTACAGTCATTTCCCAGAGATTTACATAATGAAACTTAACTTTTATTCTAACTTTAACCTGAACCTTACCTCAAAACAGGTCTCTGCCTTTCAATTGAAAAACAACATTATGGGATTTGCTGTTGGTCCCTGTAAGGAATATTTTTCCCACAGACACAAATTGCACTGTGTGGTAGAACATTGGCTACAAACTGCACACCTATTCACCTATCACATCTCCATGACAACAAGAATAATATGTGAAGTGGCAATGTCAGATCCTCCACATGTGGTTTCAGACTCAACATTTGGTGTGTGTGTTTTGTTACTGTACGAAGGACTCGCCTTGCATTTATGAGGAGAATAAAATGGAGACTGAAGCTGAACATGTTGACGTTTGCCGTCGGTAGTTAAAGAGTGGTTGCATCATGGTATGAGCTGGGACTGAGGGATTATGCAAGCGCTTTTCATGCTGGAATATAGTTAGTGAGGTGTGCTGCAGGGCCAGATGAAAACTGGCAGCTGCCCGGAGAGTTGAGTCAGACAGTGTGAGAAACTGAGAAATAACGCGGTGCATGTCCACATCCACTGAGAAGAGCCGGCCCACAGTGACACATGGAAAAACATGGGTAGTGTTTGGTTACACGTACAAACATGATGTTAAAAAAAAAGTGTACTTTTGGGGGATTTTTTTGAGTGTTGTTACAGTTTATTTTGGGAACTTGAGTGTGAGTTGTCAAACAGAAAGCTTTTGTTGTAGTCATGAGTTTGAGCACTAATACGAGTGCTAACGGCTCCATCTTAACTCCTCCATATGATGCAGTGTCCTTGAGCAAGATCCTGAACCTCAAATTGCCGTTGAATGTTTTACTGTGAGTGTGTGTGGGCGTTTGGGTAGACGAGCGGGTGGTATGTTTTGTATTTTAGTGGTTGATCAGCATTGGAAAGCTCTGCATGTATACACAGTATGTAAATGGTTAGCCCGTCTTTATCTATGTTATGTGAAATAATTGCTGACAACTGATGTGATTCTTGAAAATGTGGTTGTCCGGTTGTGTGTATAATGCTGCTAACTGACCCTGTCTTGTCTCACTTGTAAAAAAAGATTCTACTCTCAATATAACTTAAAATCAGTTTTTTAATTTCAGTTAAGCATTGAAATGGTTAAGAATGCACCCATTAACTACTAATAACTCGCATTTGAGTTTGTCATTTCTTGGTCCAAATGCAATGGGGATGCAATGGAGAAGGCTCTGTCTCTGCGGGATGGTGTGCAGTGGTGGAGAAGATCTGTGAGGTAAGACAGGACTCTATAAGCAGGCCCCCCTGCTTATAGGACGGCTTTGAACTGGATGCCCTGTCCTTCAGAAGCCAGTGCAGGTTCTGGACGATGGGGGTGATGTGGTCTCTGGAGTGGGAGTGACTGAGTAGGCGTGCAGCAGATGTGTTGAAGTTTATTGAGGAGCTTTGCTGGTGAACCATAGATGATGCTATTGCAGTAGTTGATTTTGGAAGTAATGAATGCATGAATCAGGATTTCAGCAGGAATCTTCTTTTTGGGTCGCCACCATGGATCATCTGCCTCCCTATTGTCTAATCACTTGTGTCCTCTTCTTTTGTCCTCATGTCCTCCTTGACTACATCCATGAACCTTCTCTGTGGTCTTCCTCTTTACCTCCTGCCGTGACAGCTCCATCTTCAACATCCTTTGTCCAATATAGTCACTATCCCTCCTCTGCATGTGTCCAAACCATGTCAACCTTGACTCTCTTACTTTATTTCCAAACCGTATATGCTAATTTCTAATCCTGTCCATCCTGGCCACTCCCACATCCAGCTCCTCCTTCTGTCTTTTAGACGGCGCCACTGTCTCCTAGCCATACATCATAGCAGGTCTCACTTGCAGACCTTCCCTTTCACTTATGCTTCTGTCACACATCAGCCCTGACGCTCCTGAGCAATTAGTTCCGCTAATCATCTGGTTGCTTAACTAATACGTGACAATATAATGGGACGTTTACGTTTAAAATTGAAACCATGAAAAAGATGTGTTTTTATTATTTATCTTGTTGTTGCATTGTTTATTTTTATTCCTCCTTTATTTACTGCTCTTGCTTACTGGTTCCGTTCATGTAGGAGTTGAATCCCAATTATCCGGGCGTGCATTCATACGTATTCCTTTCTTGATATTGGTGCAACCATATTCATCATTTATTCAATATATCAAAATACATGGCCAGTGCAACTAATAAAATGTGCACAAACATATGTAAATTTAATTTGCACACGTGTGGTGCTCTTATCTTTTTCGTAAGATTTAGTTCCTCTTTTCTTTTCCCACTGAATCGTAACCATCTGCCGCATGTTCATTCATTGCTGAATCAGCTGCCCTGACGTCCTGTTGTTCCTCTCACAGCCTCATTCCTCCCTCTGCCAATACGTCTCCTCTCACCTCATTAATAAGGCGGTTGAGTTAGAATCACAGCAGATGCTCTCATCTGCAGCAGGTCTCTTTGAAGTTGCAGCGAGGATAAAACAGCTCATTGCCTTGTTGAGGGTATAGGAATGTTTGTCAAACCGATACCAGTCACACTCACAACCCGATGAAACAGAGCCACACGCAGAGTTTGCGTGTTCTCCCCATGAGGTGAACATGTGCTATCACGATTATCCTGACCAAAATAATTGAGATTAACGACATGATTGGGATGAATGAAAAAATGTTTAAAGTTTGAAAATTTAATAAGATCATACTAAGTCGCGTGGAAAGATGTGGCTCAAGGACCGTATGTCAGTTAATTAGAAAGGATTTTCAAGTCATATTGATGTTTATCTCTGTTCACGATTATCACTATAATAAAAAAGATAATATCCTATATTGTCCCATCACTAGTCCAGGGTGTACCCCGCCTTTGGCCCCGTGTCAGCTGGGTTTGGCTCCAGCTCCCTGCCACCCTCATATGGAGGATAAAGCAGCAGACACTGAATGAGAACCTGACGTATCACTTGCATCTGCAACGCTCAAAGCAAAGCCTCCTTTGTGTAGCTGCTCACTCTAAATGCTGTTCAGTTTTAAGAACTCATAATGTGTATACTAAATAATCCCAAAGAGTATCAGTCAAGCAGCAGTTTCAGCAGTCTGTATAAAAAAAACCCACAGCTTGAAAGTGTCACTCTTCCTCACACTTCTCCACCACACCTTTTGTGTTCAGGCGTCCTCAGCGTCAAATTGTAGACAAGTAATGATAATATTGATAAAAAGGCAGTATCAATATCAGTATTGTATTGATAAAATCCTAAAACGACCTATCCTAGTCCTTCTGTTCAGCACTTGTTTGTAACATCTGCACATCGTTTCACTCCAGACTGAAACGTCTGTGTGTTTGATGTTTGTCGCTGTCGATGTGTGAGCGCTGTTATCACGTCACGTACCACTCAACTCTCACTTCTCTCTCCACGAAGCAGCAAGGCCACTCCTCAGTAACAGAATCAGCTCATTCTTTTTAGCATCAGCCGCTCTTCCTCTGTGATATTCAAATGCTTTGCTTTTAACCTCGGGCATTTTCTCTAATTGTCTCACTGCTTTCTGAGCTTTCTTCTTTGCTGTCAACCATAAAATTTCACTCGGCAACGCATGTACCGATCGTTCGTAGCTTGTCTGTCAAGCATTGATTTTTTTTTTTTTCCCCCTTTTGTTTTTATTTTGGCAGTGATAATGCAAGGCTCTTTTATAATTCATGCCATGATTGATGTCCCTCTCGTAGTGGTTTTCATGCGGCAATCTCACCAGACACTTTTACTCCGACAGCACTCAGCGCTGCCAAACACTCCAGTCCACAAATTAAGATGCTCGGTGTTGGCTTTTAGCTGCCATTCAGCAAACAACACACTGTTGTTTAGATTAGTGGCAAGAGGCTGATTCTGCTCCAACTTTTTTTTTTTTTTTTAAAGCAACACATTGTAGGATTTGCTCTCTGTCTGTTGTTAAATGCTGCAGGAACACATGCATTTGCTGACGAGCCAATGATACCGGCGAACTATGAAGCAGTACTCATGTGCAAAAAAAACAAAAAATAACGACAATTTGTTTTCAGTTTTAATTATGGATTTGTTATATGGAGCTAGAGCTGAAATAATTAATCTATTAATCCATTATTATTCGATTACTAAATTAATCGACAACTATTTTGATAATCGATTAATCGGTTCGAAACTTTTTTCATGATTAAAACAAGATTTCCGATTGTTTAAGCTTCTTAAATGTGAGTATTTTCTTCATTTCTTTGCTCCGGATAATAAAGAAATCATTAAAAGTTTTCTAATATTTTATGGACTAAATAATCGACAGATTAATCGATTATGAAAATAATTGTTAGTTGCAGCTCCATATGGAGCAAAGACAGCAGAAATTATTCACATTGTAGAAGCTGAAAAATCAGAAAACTGGTTTTAATTAATAATCAAAATAGTGGACGATTAATTTAGTAATCAATTAGTAATCGATGATTCAAATAATCTTTTGCCTTTAAGTAGAATTTTCCAGTTATTTTTATGTCATCATGGTGCTGTAAGATGGCGCTTCCTGAGTGGCAGCCCGTCACAGCAGCTCATCTCATTATTTGAAGGTCAAGATCCTAAATTGTGTTGCTTTCAAAAACGAGTGCAACGTGTTGTTGAGCACTATTGACACACCTTTTGTGCCTCACACTGCCCGTGCCTGTCTATACCTCAGCAAATACTGACCTCCTACTTCAGCATCTTTACAAATCCTCTGACAGTGACACTGACACCAGTAGCACACAGCGTTCCTGTAGCTTCCCTTCAGCCTCAGCACTGATCCTAATAAGGCGATGAATGGCTTTATACAAACAGCAGAGCCGAGCAGTGGACTGTATACGTCTGCTGCTCTCAGGGGGTTTTTAACCTGGTGCTGGACAGCAGTTGTCATGTTTCCGATACTACTAGTGATGTCATGTTATGATATGTAAAGCATGGTAATTCAACTGTATCCACTGTACTAAACTCAGTGAACTCAGTATTAACCCGTCATTATCTAACATTATCTACCACTTTTGTGGTAGGGCTGTCACTTTACGTCCAAAATTCGGAAATCCACTTGAATTTGGGGAGTAAAGTTCAAATTTGAATCAGTGTCAAAACAGACTGTCTGAAGTCTGCTTGCACATTTTATAAAGGCAGTCCGTGCTGATGTGTTTGTTAAAGAGAGCGAGCTGTTTATGTGGATGGAAAATGTGATGCGATCACGTTCTGTTTAGCTTGAGACCAGACTTGATTTTCCATCTTCACTTCTCACCTTTACTAAAGTGTGATCATTACGAATGGTGTCATAGCATTAAAGCTGTTTTAGCCTGTGACTGTGTACAAGTTTCACAGATTATTTTCACGGCCCGATGGCCCTGTAACTACTGTCTTTTCTAATTACTTCTTCCTTGTTTTCGCTCCAGAGGAGAGAAAAATGCCAGCAGATTAAAACAGAGGCAGTAATATTTCCTAAGTGAATTATGTGATCACAGGACACATGGTCCATGATACCAATAATATCATAATACAATGATTCCGTGATAATCAGTATATAAAAAAAAAATTGCAAATATTGCAAGACAATCATATATATATATATATATATGATTGTCTTGCAATATTTGCAATTTTTTTTTGTGGAATTTACATGATGACATTGCATTTATTTAATCAGTAGGTGAGATGCTAGAATGTGATCATTATCTAAAGTTTTCCATCTGGAATTTGGTTTAAGTAATGATGCTACATTTGAATGCAACCTTCATTGAATTTGAATGAGATGATCATTTTTGTTTGTAAAAATGTATTTCAAGGTGCTTCACATTAAAAATAACACATCATAATAAATGGCATGTAGAAAAAAACCAGATCCGTGAAGCAGATCAGAAATGTATTTTGGCCCGAAGCCTTTCAGTGCTTTATAAACCGACAGCAGCATTTTTAAGTCAATTATTTGATGCAAGAACTGAACTGATATGATCTACGTGTAATATGTATAAGTACATTGTAGCCTTAATTTGTCATTTTGCTTAATGGAGCTGCAGATTTCTTTAAATGTTCAGTTTAGACAGAACCATGTTTTGCTGACTTTCCAGACTTTGTACTTTGTGTCTTTGTTAGCATGGACAATGTCTAAGGACATGAGGCCAATAATATTTTATGAGCACATTAATAAGTTGTACAGCGCTGCAGGCATCACAGCCCCCTCAGCTCTTGAATTCGGGGTGCAGTGTCTTGCATCAAGGACATGTGAATATATATTCAAGACATAACCCTAGAGCTGCACAATATTAGGCAAAACATGCAGTTCATGTATTAATATTATGCAAGAAATGTATTAATATGTCATAAAATGACCATAATATCAGATATTCTGGATACGTGTTACATTGGAAGTACTGGATTCACTGATAACAATGTTCAGCTTGGTGTGGAGTTTGTCAAACTTACTGACCCGTGAAAGCCTCAGTCAGCCTTCCTCTCAAAAATGCCTCCACCAGAGGAGAAAAGGTCAGGGTGTGCAGTAGAGAAACATTAAAATAAACATCTGAAAACAGAGAGGAAGTTATCCTGGAGTGAAAAATGTTCTCCTGGACAGCGAAACACTTGACTATGTACCTGAAACAAATAAATACATATCTGAAAATAATTTACATTTTTAAATAAATGTAAATCTAATCATTTAAATAATTTATCTGCCCACCTAGTAGTTGGGTTTGCTAGGCTGCTATACTGAGAGAAAATTAGAGAAGAGTCCATCTGCAAGACAGAGGAGTACGTACTTGTGATCGTGAGGTTTCTACGTATTTATATGTCTATGGAGAAAACACGCAAACACGGAATTCAACTTTTTCTGTGTCGCAGAATGCAGTTTTAATATAATCTGAGCCGAGGAATTTAGAAACAATTAAATTAGGTTTATGTATCAAGATCTGACATATTTATAGTTTGGCAGCGATGTTGTCGAAGGTGAACAGCTCTGCTAATTCAGACGCTTGGTGCTCACAGTGCCCAGCACAGAGCAGCGATACCTCGGCCTGACCTCTTTGTGTGATTTGATTGGTCCACTCTCTAAGTCCCGCCTCTGAGATCCACCTCCGTCTGCGTCTTGCACACTGATACATTTGTAAAATGATGAAATGGAAACAAAGCAAAAACAATGATCTACATTTATGGTAAGGAACATTTCTTGACATACTGTTTAGCTTTATGTCAAACCACCTTCCGAACCGTTGGACGACTCCACATCCTGAGCCACGGCTGCTTGAATGTGACAGACGTGTTTATTTAATGTTCCTCGTCTTTGTAAATGTTTATTTTTGTAAAATGAGGATCTATAATCAGCAGTCAGCAGACTTTCCATCTGTCTCCACATAGTCTCGGGCCAAGATGGGCTGCATGCTGCCATTGAATTTTCCAGACAAACAAACAAACGAAGCAAATTAGATGAACAGTGTCTCGGTGACGCACTTGACATTTCGCTGTGATTGATGGGACCTCACTGACATCCCATGAGGACAAAAACAAATGCCTCCTGGATGGAGGGGTGGAACAGGGGCGGGACCAAAACCATTTACTCCTCTGTGCTGCTTCGTGTCCTCACTTAATCCCTCAACACTCTGCCTGAAAACCATATTCATAATTCATATTTATTACAGTCATGGTTTTTAATATTTCATCTTTAGGGTGGGCCATATTTCCTCATAGTGTGTAGGTGAAACACAAACGTATTTAATCAGGAAGTCCAAACTTTCAGGGATCAATGTTTATATTACACATAATTTCATATTGAATTCATATTCATATCCAGCATCACACTGGACTTTAGACGTGAAATATAGAGACCCCTGTCCAGAGAAAGAGTGTGAACCCGGCTACTAATGGAACATTCAGTCCAGCTACATTCCACTCACATTGCCTGCTTGTCTATGACTCCCACAAATCCTGCCATATTCTACTCCAGTGCTGCGGACTGCTTTTGGCTGCTCGTTTTAGATTCACAACCTCAGCAACGGTGTTCAGGATTAAAGGAGCTCCACCTTTGTAACTCTAGTCCATCGTCCTGTCCTAACAGCTCAGAGATCCCATCCCTCCAGGACAGAGGTCATCGAGGCCTTGCTTTGAGCTGGTATATTGACATCTGCCCTCTGCGATCCGATCGCATGTGGATCGCGCAAAGGACGGCTGTTCAGGCCTGGGATTTAGATGGATCTGGTTCTCTTTATTCAAATTCTCACTGCTGTCATGTTTGTTAGTGAGAACAAAATCATGTTTTTAACCTGTCTGACTGTACAGGTGTGTCTGTTGTTCCATTTTTCGGTACACTTCACTTGGGGGTTCCAGGAGTAATGGTACGACACAGTACAGGTGGAGCTAAACCCACGACAGTCAGCTGATAGGGCGACAGAAAAGCATCACTCCCATGTGACCGGTGTTTCTTTAACTCTCGTAATCTCTTCTCATAAAAAGCTTGACGTCTTGTTGAGACAAACCACCACAAACCGAGCAGAAAAAAACAAGCTGCTGGACGTCCTCGTTTTCTGTTGTGTCGTGTTCGATGTCGTTCGTGGTTGTCGTTGCGCCGGTACAACGTCACGCTACATATCCAGCAGACGCGGCCATTAGTGCACACCCCGCTTACCAAGTGAAGGTACTGTTTTCAGTGGAAACACATGCCTGACCGAGGGCTTTACCGTTCTAAACTGCATCGTACCGTACCAAACCGAACTATACCATGATGGAAACACGGCTTAACCAGTCCACATGCGTCCACATACCTGCTCCCATTGTGTTTTTTCAGGCTGGCACAGATTAGAAATATTCAGACCTGTACTTAGGCTCACTCTGGATGGATGTTAATACCAGGTCTGGATGGATTGGGGTCTGATCAGCCTCTACAAACTTGCAGTCTGTGTAGTAATTGTGTTATTAAATTTAATACGTGTCATTCAACAGTTCCACAGGTTGACTAACGTAAAAAAAAAAAAAAAAAGGACATGCAAATTAGCTCTACACATTTCACTCTCATTTGTTACAGTGCGATCTGTGTCAGTTGAGCTCTTAATTCACTGAGGCAGCAGCTCTTTTCGCAGTCAAAGCTTGGGACTGCACTCCAGGCCCATTCTGTGTGTGTGTGTGTGTGTGTGTGTGTGTGTGTGAGAGCGGCAGTGGTAGCTTGGTAATGAGATTTGCCCCAGATTACCAAGCTCAGGAAAGAGGTAATATTGTAACATTTAATAAAGAGATAGTAATGAAGTAGGGAGATTCACGTATAAGACGCAGAAGCGGAGAGAAGAGAAGGTGGTGGGTAGAGCGATGTGTTGATACGGCTGGTGTAGAATAGTGAGGCAGATGTGACTATGAAGCTCGTATTAAAAGAGTTCACCGAATGTCATGCTCAAATTAAAATGAAAAAAAGAACCCCTACCATGTATTGATCTCCGTTCCTTGCTTGTTGTATTATTATTATTTGTGCACAGACATCCTTATTGCACATTTATTTAAAATTTTAGTCATAATTGTGAGAAAGAAGCTGTTCATTAGTCTTTTCACTCTGTTGAGCAGCAAAGTGAGAAGTCAGGATGAGGGTCTTTATGTACTGCACTGGGTCTTTAATCATCAGGGTCACCTTAATAATGATTTCAATCTGGATTACGTGTGTACTAGTGTCAGTGCAGGTGCAGCTGAGGTGGAAGAAAAACCAGTCCACTTGTGACTTTCATGTTGCCAGCGGTGATTTCTTCGTGTTTGTTTGCACTGACTTCCTCGTGAGATCACATCTGAGAGTTGACACAAGGTGGTGCACACGGTAATCTTAATATCCTGTAGTGTGTGTGATGTGCCATTGTTTGAAAAAATCCTGGTTATTTTGACGGCTTTTGAGATTGACTGCATCTAATCTTAAACATGCACATAGTGCAATATCTTTTTGAAAACCCCCTTGAGTCTGAAGCCAGTTTTAGAACTGTCCTGGTAATTATGCCCTCAGTAGCAGTGTAAATAAAATCCATTTTCCTTTTTTTTTTTAATCCTTCCTCAAATGCATATGCAACAGGGAGAGATGTGTGAGTCACTGCTGACTTGCAGACACACAGCAGGCGCTGCCAGAGCTGTTTCCTCACTGCGGCTATGAGTACATGTGGGCTTAATTACTTACTAGTGCACTAGAGGAAATACTGCAGCATGTCAATGTTCTCTTGCTGTCCTAATTCTCTCCAGGGCTGGGTATCACTGATTTACTAAATGGATTTGATTTTGTTTCTCAAGCTCCCGATTGGATTACATTTTCCATTTGGATATTAATGTCTTTGGTGCGTCATTCAAAAATATTAATGTTTACATTAAAAATGCGATCAGACGTTCTTTATTGGCCCCAAAGTAGTTACATTAATGATTTATTTAATATGACCGCACAGTGCCACACACACACTGCAGTACAGTCACGGGTGGTAAGCAAAACTCTAACACAAATGGACAGTTCAAGGTCAAGATATCCAGCCTACAAACACCTACAGACATTCTAAAGTAATGAGCAAGTTGTCCAGCAGAGGGTGCTGTGAGTGCAGCTCATAAGAAGTTAGATATCAGTGATGTTGTGTTGTTTTGGGGTGACAATGGAGGACACAAAAAACAAAACTGTCCTCTTGAGCGAACACCGACACCAAAGCATCTGCAAAGTGGCATGTGAGTATTTCTGGTTCTAGATATTACAGCATTAACCAAATCTGCAGATGCAAGAATATCGCGGGCAAGTCTCAGGAAATGCCACACATAAACTCTTTAACACCGAGCATTGAAGACAACACGTTTGCCCAAGTGCACTTTGCATTGTGCTGTCAGAGAAATTCCAACGGTTTCTGAAAGTCAAATCCAACATGTGGTTATTACGGTAATTTCACTCACGCCGTTGCAGGAAGCCGGTGAATCAGCGTCTTTGTCCCCAGAGAGGAGAGAGTTGGAAAAACGCCTGTAAGTTTCAATTTTTTGGCCTGTTTTTGGACATTGATCTCACGATTTTATGAATGATACCAGACCTTACAAATAAGAATTGGCATGGATCATAACATCTATTGTTACCAAGCCCTTATTCTCTCTATTTCTCCCTGTCTTCTCCAAAATGAACATGTTTATGCCCATCATTCTCCTGAAGCTCTTCGCTTATTTTCTCTTTCTGAGCTGTTGTAACATAATAATTTCACTTGTGGGCTGCTCTGTACCAACAAAGCACTGCGTTAGAGTGAAGCTCTGCAGAGCTGAGGGGAAGAGCCCAGTGTGCTGGTAATTCTCCAATGGTTCTTAACTACAGGCTCCCCCTGTAAATAACACAAAAATATTGATTGTAGGTACTTAAAGTAAACACCAGTAAAGCAAACTTGCCTCAAGTGATTCTTGGGCAAAAAAGCGGAGCGTTACTTGATGGAATCAGTAGTGGGAATGAGAATGAAAACAGCAGTAATAATTTCAGGCGAATGGTTATGATTGTGTTTGCCAGGCATCTGTTAAGCCTGGGCTGTCACTTTTTATCCAAATTCATACAAATATCAAAATATATCTCGGAAATCCATCTTCCAAAGAATAGCTTGTCACAATAATCACACTCAATCAGGAACGGATTGGCAGTTACTTAGTTGGTACATGTGAAATATTCAAAGATTGGATGGAGACTGTGGTCTCCTCGCTGTATTGAAGATCCTTATCTCCTTTGTCCAGAATGCTGAAAGTTTGATGTGTGTTTGCGTTCAGCCAATCAGATACCAGGTCAGGTCTTCTCAACAGCGAGAAGAAGAGGCACATGGAAGAAGGGAAATACATATGTGCAAAGGTGACAGAGAGATCACCGCTAAAGCAGATAAATGCTCGGCTGTCAAACTAGTTAAACCTATAGTTTCATGCATCGTTCCCCCTGTGTCACTTCTGTCACATGTTTTTTTTGTGATTTTTTTTCCTCCTGGTGAGAGATTCTGCAGTTTGTGACCTCCGCCATTCTGGGTCACTCTGCAAGTGACTGCAAAGTTTTTCCGGTCATAAGACATCACGTGTTGTAGTGTGGGGATGTGAACAGAGATGCCTCTTAAAGTCGTACTTAAATTTTTTCAGTCTGGCCGAGGATCTGTTGCAACTCATGCCAGTGCTGCATGACACTGATATTCTTTAGAATGAATAATTCTTATGATGAATGCAAATCTGTGATTGTTTCCACAGCAACTGTGACTTATATGGTCACAGTCTCTTGGTCTTTGGAGGACTTCACATGTCTTGAGCCCTTGTTGCCGTCTTCTGGTCTGTGCCAAAGCGGCGACATCCTGTCATTTGGATTTCTCAGATGCCGGACAAATGGAGTATTATGCGGTCTTTTACATTTCACTGGTAAAAATGCAGCCTCACTGTAGCAACGGGAATATTGTCTGTGCTCAGTTGGAGGACTGGAGCGTACGGGAGATGAATGAGCTCGGTTCATGCAACGCTCCGTGTTGCCTTACTTACTGCACATCAGTTATTCCTTCATCATTGTTCATTGTGTCCACATTCAAAATGCATGCCTATTATACTTGAGGCTCGTGCATTTTTCATGGTGTAGGGTGATTACCCATTTTTCAACAACTCCAGTGTGTCCAGTGTGGGTTTGTTGTTTTTGTGTGAATATTTCATGTAAGAAGATGGAGAGGACACTGGCTGCACTACATTACAGGTTGTCATTCGTATGATTGGTGAGGGAGGGAAAGCTGCAGGACTGCGTTCGTGACGATGTGGTCGGTTATTAAAATGTATTAAAATGAAATTCTTCCTTCAGAAGTTGAGAACGTTGCTGTGTGTGTGCGCGCGTGTCAAAGATTATTGAAAATAATATATAATATTTGTGGCTGGAAAATTAAGTTTGTACATCACTCATACTCCCGCACCAAAGTCCATAGAGAAAATCATTACATTACATTACATTACATCCAAAATCAATGCACACAGGAGAAGTTGGATCAAATGTGTGTTATTTTGGGCCTTTGGTGTTTATCTAAGTGACACAGATTTAGAAAAACAAAGCAGTAGTCAACTACAAAAATAACCCTCTGTGGTTTCACCATCTTCATTGACAGTCATGAAATATTGGAAATTAAATTCATAATTTGATGTGAATTTAAAGCATTTTTTCAAGTAACTGTCATGCTTTAAAGCTGATGCAATGTTTTGTTTTTGTGCCTTTGTAATATAATGAAACATCTAATTATATCATTTAACTGAGCCTAATTAAATCTGAAGGTCCAGTCTCACCATTAGCATCATTAAATTATACTGCTGCTCTTTAATCACGCCCTACAACCCCAAGGGCAGTCACATCATGTGAAGGAGACCAATCGCACTTAGTTTGCTTTAAGAATACTTCACCCAGTCATTTCTCTGTCTCTCAGTTTTCATCCCTTCATACTGGGTCTCCACTGTGTGCCCTTTCTGAGCATTAATCTTTCATGATTCTCATATTAATGTGGCGTGGGCACCTTGGCCAGACTTGGAGGGATCGTTGATTGATCCGAGCAACAGGTTATTAGCTATCTCTTTTATTTACCCGGCTGAAGACTACACGGCTCGAGTCCAGATGCAGGAAGCAGAACGGAGATCAATGTCAGATATGGAGGGAGGGTTTTTATCACGTCGCATCAATCATAGGTGTCCGCCACTGACTCATCCTTCAAACTTATTCGATTTGATAGACGGTCAGTCTTTTCAAGGTTTTTTCTGTACCTCTTCAAACAGCTCGTGGCATGCACACTTTGAGTAAATAATGTAGAGGTGCATCAGATAGTGAGTGATGTCATCATTTGTGTGTCAGAAGTATTTATGTAGGTCAGAATGAGCTGAAGGCTGAGAGTTGATGATATTTAGCAGCTGGACAAAAGTTTACTTCTTGACCTCTGTGGGTGAATTTGTCTTCTGCATTTGATTTGTTCTTACTTTCGAGGAGCAGTGGTCAACCATTATCCACTACTACTGGATGAACTCAGTGCTTAAGCCGGCAGCAATGGTAACATTATTTCACGTAAAATGTACTGTAAGAGTGGGAGAAATCCAGGGCAGCCACAGGAAACCTGACTCTTAGAGATCGAGCCAACTCCACACAGAAACAACAGCTCACAGCCCCAACACCTTGTCAACTGTGGTAAAGTTTATAGTGATAGTTCAGGGTTTGTTTTTTAGGTGCATGGAGTACTGACACATATTCAACAGCTTGAGACACTGGCTTTGAGTGGAGACATGGCTGCAAAATAAAACATAGCTTCAGGATTAAATAAATGTGCTTGAAATCACTGAAAGTGCTTGGATTTTAATGTTGTTTTTGAGGGTTAAAATTGCCTTTTTAGGTTTTAGGTCAACCCTTCTTTTACCAATCCTGTTGTCGCTGAGAGGATTTGGCGTGTTTACTTCTCATTACCGTAACTCCTAGACCGTTTGTGATATCGAGAAAATTCTAAAACAAAATCAGGACAGCGATATCTAGAAAATTCAACCCCCCCCCCACCACCTTTCACCTTAGAAAATGGATGATGGATACCGGAAAGCAGAGAAATGGAGCTTTGCGTCCGTATACCTGTCATTACCATAGCCCTCAGGACTTCTGCAGAACGACCGTCCAATCACAGACAAGATTCACCAGTGTGTGACACGTTTGTGACTTTAGCTTAGCTCAGTACAGTAAATTCCTAAGCAGTTGAAAAACTTCCAGATATTGAAAGTGAAAGTTATCTCGGAAAAAGTGAAAGATGCACTCACTCATTGAACATTTTTTTGACAATTCTACAGCCATAAAATCAAATTAAATCCAGTCGGCCTCATTATCATTATAATCATAGGGAGGGTAAATTGCTTGAAAATGATTGCAACAGTATTTTTTTTCCACAACAAATACCTATCTGCGATATAGTTTGCTAATCAGATGGAGAAATACAATAAGTCCTAGCTGTTTATTTATGATAATAATTTCTGATTAATTATTTGTTACTAAGCAGTTGACCCTAGTGAAGTACCCAATGAGTGTATGTGTTTCCACTTAATTTATTATTATTGTGCTGTTACAAAACACTTTTTTGGTTGTTTATATCATCTCTTTGAATGTGTTATTCTGAGTACATGTGTGTTCGTATAAATATGTCATTTACCAGAGCTGTAAGGTGATAGATAAGCTTGAAAATGCGCTTGAAAGCGACCTCGGTGCATGAACCTTGGTATCTGTAGGAAGTGCAGCTGTGCACTGAATATAAAGTGCACGAGTGGTTGTTGACATTTGTGCTAATGAGTGAGTGAATTCATGAATATATGAATAGGTGACAGCTTCATGTCAACCTTTCCTTTACTCAGATGCCACAGTCTTGTCTTTGTTGGCTCCTGTATTCAAAGTGATCTTTGCTTATTACTGCAGTTTGTGAGCCAGTTCAACCAGATTTGCTGGACAGCTGATTTTCTGACTTCAGCTTCTTGTTGTCCTCTGTCCAGATTCTCACTGACATAATCTTTCATCTTCATATTCAACTGTGTAGTTTCCCTCTTTGTTGAGATTAAAATTCTGGTTACTGCACAACAAGGATCTTCTGTTTGACAAACAACCAATCAGACAAACTGGAAATCACAATTTCAGATCATCATGTGACAATAAAGTGGCATTAGTTTTCACTGGGCTGTCCGTTGTTTTAATTTGCGTTTAGGCAGTTTTACTGGCTGCAATCATTTTTTGCTGGTTAAACACTGCAATCGTCTCCTTTATTTGTCCATCTGCACTTGTGATGACAGCATATATGGCTATAAATTTGAGTTAAAGGTTCATTACAGTGAGGATTAGACTCAAATGAATTGTTTTACCTATGATATGTAACTGTGAATGCAAAGACAAGTCCAATTGGCTCAGAGCTGTTGGGTTCTGACCCCAGTTTATGTAACGGTCATGCAGCGGTGACTCTCTTTTTAACAGTCGGGGCAGACAGCGCCTGGAGAAAGATGTGACCAAAACATTGTTGAGGTAGAAATGTCCACTAAGTTGATTAGCATTTTCACTCAGCCGGTCTCAGTGATCCACAGCTAATACTCAAGGAGACAGTGTTGAGCATTGTTTTGTCTGTTTGTGTTTATGAGAGAGTGAGAGTGAGTACCCGCATTCATTCCTCTCCATGGACAAGGCTGACAGGACAGATAACCATTTACATTCAGAGGACTTCTAGGTCAGCACATTCATCCTCTCCTATTTCATGTCGGCCGCTCGCCAGCTATCCCATGAAAGGCAGAGGGAGAGAATTGAAAGGTGTTTTTGTTTTGGTGTGCTGCTGCCTCCACTCACTGTGTGAGATCCACTATGTCCATCCGATTTACAGTCTTTTGTTCGCTGTGTGCAGCCCTGGCTGAACAGAAAGTACTGACCTAGTAGTGCAACATTAAGGAGACCTGCTCATGTTAACTGAAAAATAGCAACGCCGTTATGGTTAAAATTGGTCTGTGTATATTATAAAGATAAACAAACGTCTGTTAGACTCACTTTCTCTGTGCTTCTCAGTATAGCGATTATTTATTATATGTCAAGATCAAGTAGGGAACGGTGGTGATGTCACCCACAAGAATCTGAATTCAAACTTTGCCTTGAGGTTCACAATTTGCTTGGTGCCACGTTACTATTCTGCAAATGGAAGTTCTCAGATGTAGAGCTGCAACTAACGATTATTTTAATAATCGATTAATCGTTTGGTCTATAAAATATCAGAAAACCTGAAAAAATGTGGATTGGTGTTCGTCAAACCTGGAAATGATGATGTTCTCAAATGTCTTGTTTTGTCCACAAACCAAAATGATTGACTTTTAATGATTTCTTTGTTATCCAGAGCAATTAATGAAGAAAATATGCACATTTAAGAAGCCCTAACAATCAGAAATCTTGTTTTAATCATATAAAAAAACGATGATCGATTATCAAAATAGTTGTAGATTAATTTAGTAATCGATTAATAATAGATTAATCGATTAATCGTTTCAGCTCTACTTAGATGTCACCTACAACCAGGCTCCATTTTGATGATACCAGCTGTCAATTACACTCATATGTGCCATACTTTATCGCAAAAATTGACATGTGCTACTGAGGAAGACCTGGAACTAGCAATTTAGGCCAATTGAGGCCAACAGTAGTGGAAAGTGTACTCAAGACTCTTCTTTAAATTCAAGATCGATGGAGGCAACAGCAAGATTGCGCTAGTAAAGCGAGACAACTGCAAACATGTTGGAGTATGACTGAAAACACAAAAGCCGTGTTTCCATCATGGTACAGTTCGGTTTGGTACAGTACGGTACAGTTTGGAACTGTAAAGCCCTCGGTCAGGCTTGTATTTCAACTGAAACCAGCACCGTTGGAGACGGGGTGTGCACTGTGTCCGATGGCCGTGTCGGTGAAATACGTAGCATGACTCTGTACAGGTGCGCCGACAACAAACGATGATGACATACCGCACCACTCGGAAACACCTATGAAAAGTTTCAGAAGTGAATTCTACTGCTCAAGAAACCCGCTCATTCAGGATGCAGCATGCAAATGCATGTTTTCTGTTGATGTTATTATTCAGCCTCTATTTGGTCTTCATCAACAACAAAAAGCACCAAAGGTCACAGTAAAACTACAGCTTTAATGAAAACTGCTCATGGAAAATGGAAAATTGCAAGGTCACTATAGTTAAACGTAGTTGTAGCTTAGTTTCTTTGGAGTTCATTTAGATGGGAAACATCCACTGATAATGGAACCCAGAGGCGAGAGGTATTAAAGATGTCAAAAACATGATTTGCACCTCTGACTGCTTAAATGCTAATCCATTTGTTGCAAATTAATCTTGTCCATGGCAGCTGACGCCTCCGCACTGAAGCCCAAACCTGTTTTTCCCAGTGCGCTGAAATTTGTGATCTGGCATTTATCAGATACAGCCAATACATTTTTAATAATTCCCCTCATGTGACATCATTGTGAACTTCAGAATTATCTGAACACAAACAGCTGTCAGTTTTGGCAGCACGGTGGTGAGCTCTTATTTTTAAGCAGGTTTTCAAGTCAGAGAGTATTATTTCCATCTCTCTGTTTCCTTTATGTTGCATTATTTAGTGATGAAGTCATTTTTGACTTTCCCAAGAATCATGAAGCAGCATCTGCTTGTTTCTAAGGCACCAGTTATAATTAATGACATTATTCATGGCCAGTAAATCACTGATGATCGTAAGTCACTAGTGAGAACAAACTGTGTGCTCCAGCAGGACACTTTGGCTGTTTTAATGCCTCAATTCACCCTCGGAGAAAGTGTTGCAGGGAATTTGACCCCTTTATTGACAATTGTTTGGCTGTTATTGACAATTATTTATGTTTAAAAGTCACGCACTACAGCTGTATGGTTAAGTTTATTACTCTTTATTTTTTGTTTATTATTTATTCTTGTTAGCTTAAAGAACAACATGTAGTATGAGATCAGAATCAGACAGAACCTGACATTTTGTTTGTTGGGTGATTCCCCATATTTTCCTGTAGACACAGAAGTTACTTTTAGGAGAAGAACCCATAATTCAACATGGAGCACATGAGAATAAGGAGGATAATCATACTGTAAAAAAGCTAAGAGGCTGCCGATCATCGGAATTCTGATAGCTTCTTATGAACAAAGACAAACATCAGTATGATTGCACAACATCACTGCAGTCATGAGGCCGTTAATCATCATCTTGTCACATGATAAGTAGCCTCTTCTGGCTCTGGGTATTCCCTTAGCATACAGGATATAACTAAAAGAGAAATCATTTTCAACCTTTTACTTAAGGTTTGAATTGTATCTGAGGTTCAGGACAATCATATTAAACAGGTGATTATGTGTAAAGTGTTTTGCTCTTCCTTGTTCACCATGAGCCAAAAGGCGAAGCTCCCAATTTACCGGTTGATCTATGTTCCTGTGGTCATGAGCTGTGGGTAGTGACCGGAAGAGCGAGTCATGGGTACAAGCGGTCGAAATGGGTTTCCTCCGCAGGGTGTCTGGGCTCTCCCTTAGAGATGAGAAGCTAGGTCATCCGGGAGGGCCTCAGAGTAGAGACGCTTCTCCTCCGCATCAAGAGGAGCAAGATGAGGTGGCTTGGGCCTCTGGTTAGGATGCCTCCTGGACGCATCTCAGGTGAGGTGTTCCGGGCACGTCCCACCAGGAGGAGGACCCAGGGAAGGACTCACTGGAGAGACTCTCAGCTGGCCTGGGAACGCCTCTGGATTCCTCCAGAAGAGCTGGACGACGTGGCCGGGGAGAGAGAAGTCTGGGCTTCTTTGCCCAAGCTGTTGCCCCTGTGACCCAACCTCAGATAAGTGAAAAATGGATGGATGTTTTTCTGCTGTTGATCAGTGAGGGTCTTTGGGGTGACGAACAGAGCAAACACACATACACACACAAAGGTTCATGCAGCAGACTCTGCATTGACTTTTGTTGCCACAGATGAGTTTGTTACTTTGCCATCTAAGGTGTAGAACCTGAAAAACTTCCATAGGTAGCTTTTTCAGATGCTTTGGTGTTGTGATTATCTGCTCTGGAGGACGGATGAGCTTGGTGACTTTGTTTTATTTTTCTCTTCCTGAGACTGTACAGTGTGGCACAATACAGTAGATGAGTAGATGTACAGTATATGATGCGACACTGGGGAAGTGAAATATGCTCATAACAGTACAATAATATTTGGAATGAAACAGACTAGAGCTTTGCCAGAAGTATGAGTTGGCTCCATCTCTGCGGTGAATGCAAGAAAAAGGTC
The DNA here is from genome assembly GCF_019176455.1 of Solea senegalensis. NCBI lineage: Eukaryota > Metazoa > Chordata > Actinopteri > Pleuronectiformes > Soleidae > Solea > Solea senegalensis. The sequence goes on along the minus strand of NC_058024.1, from coordinate 9,822,820 downwards.
CTTCATAAAGGGATTGTGATGTGTGGGAATTCTCGATCTTCTGTCTTAACTTGTCAGGCTTTAGCATTCACTGTGTGAACGTCAAGCAGTGCAGATAATAATAAGAGTCAGTAAAGTGAGAATCACTTGGTTGGAGCCTCTCAGCTTGCCTAAAGGACACTTCCCTCAGTCACTCAGGATTGTTGCTGTAAACACAATCTTTTCTTTTGTGTACAGTCTTTCATGGACTCAGGACGAACGCGTCTGGCTCCAAGCAGAAAATGATGGGAATCGAGTGGCAGCGTCACTGATCCTGCAATTGAATATGGGTTTTGGATGAGTGCATTGTAAAAGTGCATGGGTAAAATTGGTACATCTGCTGTTGATTTTATGATCTTGCTTTTACATTCCATATATTGGATTTCATCTGTGTGAGATGCAGTGCAGGAGGTTGTTCCTGCTGTACTCGGTGTGGCTGTAAATCATAGTGCCGGGACATGAAAATCGTAAATCCAGATCCGGGAGGAGCATGTGTTCAATATGAAGGAGTAAAAACACCTCATCACTGTCATAACAACAGCACTGTTGTTGTGCCTGGTCGCCTCGCTGGTGCCTCCACGCAACACGTGTCCTGTCCACCGCAATTATTCAACACAGTCCTGACAAATACCACTTTAATATGCGAGCTGGAAACTGCAGTGGTCAGTTTCCTTCAGATTCTCCGCACAAGAACACTTGTGAACACTTTTAGCAGACGCTTTTATCTGCAAAAAGACATGAAATTATCAACACCCTGTTCTGGATACAGGGGGATGACAATCGGTCAGTATCGGCCAAAATCACTGGATCGGATATCGAACAGAATCCGGTAAAATCCGGTACAACCACTGTTAAAATATTTGCATACCAATACAGCGCCTGAAATACAGTAACTGACACACAGTATCATGCCATGAAATATCACGGTATTTTAGTCTATCAACGTTTACTTACAGCCCTATCCCTGAGTGACACTAAAGATATAAGATGATAATAAATAAACGATGATGCAGTTGAAATATCTCTGATGTATTGTAGTGTTGTGAAATTTTGTGTGTATTGTATCCGTTCATATCAACACATAACAATTTTATTTATGTGGTATTCAGCGTGATGATTTGGTGGGGCAGTTGATGCATATGCTGGGACATTGCTCCCCCTGTGATTATGAGTGAAAGGGTTTTAGCATCAGGCTAATTTTCAGTTTTGTTTTTCACTGGTGAAGCAAAACGAGAGGTGAGGAAAACGCCTCAATGAGACGTGTCACCGTTTCCCCTTTGCCCTTCTACACAATAGCCATTGTCCTGCACCTCTGAAGCTTTGTGGCGAGAATCCTGAAATGTGCAGTTATGTCTACTATGGAACACCACCTCAGCTGCTCTGACCCTGCAGCGATAGAACTGAATAACAATGTCACTAATTGAATAACACTCATTTGTGACTCAGTCATCGTCATGCTTCACTCAGAAATACCAAAGATTTGTTTCTCGACTGCTTCTGGGAAGTGAGGATTTTCAGCCTTTTTTTTTGTGTCTTTTGTCACACTTTTTATTATTTAAGACTGTGAGTTGCAAACTAAATAGATTATGTATTGACTTTGGAAATAATAATTGAAGTAGGATTAGCCGCTAAAAGCCTTGTAATTGCCTGAACCTCTTTGCTTTTCTTTGAAATGACGTCTTAAAACAGCATGTCTGTCTGATAATAGAAAAGTCAGTGCAATGTCATTTGTTTACACTCTTTATTATTCATAAGCCAAATATTTAAAGCTGCAGTCGGAAAAATAGTCGACTGTTGAGTTTCATGTGCAGGTTATTAAAATACTTTGTGTTTGTTGCAGGTGCTGGAATAACAAATTTCACTGACGGGACCTATATACAGAGCAGGTGTAGCAGGATTAGGCGGGGGTCAAAATATTGATTTGGTGATATATCGTTGTTGAGTTTACAGTGAGATAATGGCGTTCTCTATGTTGTGTATAATTGGAAAAATCCTGCACTTTTAACTCTTCACGGATGTTTATCAATATCTGTGATATTGATTATCACAGAATCGTTGTATTGTGATATTATTGGCATCGTATCATGAGGTACCCCGCGATTCCTGCTGATTGTATCTTTTACAGATCAAAAATCCACTGGGATCATTTGACATTTGTGACTCCTGACTGAGTTAGTCTGGCATGGGAGCAGTTCCTGACTTCCTGTCCTCTGACTTCGCTGTGTAACCTTGTGGAATAAATGCTCTGCCCCCGCCGGCAGATTGTATCACAGATGTTGTGCAGGACTAGACGCTGCACGGAACTCTCTCTCTCTCTCTCTCTCTCCATGTGGCTTTTTAAGGACACACAGCAGAGGACACGGAGAGAGTTGAGGAGGGCAGATTGATGGTAGCAAAAAGTGTGTGCTGTGGCAGACATCATACCACAAAGGACACACACACACAGGTTTTGAACAGCTCTGTCATTTCTTCTTTTTGAAAACTGGCTAACACAACACAGTGCTGTAGATCAGTGAATAGCTGAAAAACCTACAAAAATGTTCTTTCAATTCTAAATTCATTCAGCTCTTTCATATTAAAGTGAGCAATTTGTCATCACATAACTGGCTCACTTTAGTTTGACATAACTTAATTCATTCAGCATTTTCTTTTTTAAAGTCTGTCTATCATTGTCTTTTTTACTTTATTCTTTATTGTTGTCACGCTGGATGTCCTGCTGAACTGGCAGTCGTACATAGTCCATACATGAAAAAAGAATGTATACAACATCCAGTAAGTGTGTGTTGGGTGTGTTTACATTTTTATAAAATTATTTATTTTCGTTTTTTTAGTGAGTGGGGTATCAAAAAAATCAGCAAAAAATAAATAAATCCCATTTTAAGTTCACTTCATTTTACAGCAAGCATGAGTCATAAACATCTTTTAACAAAAAAATACTGTATCCTTACCTGAGGATAATTTGTGTTATTGCTTATTCCTGTTGACTGGCATTATACTAATACAATGGTTACCATGGTAATATGCAAGAAGAATAGCTACGGTGAATTGGTCAAAACAGTCTAATTTAAAAAAGATAAAAAAATAACAAAACCTCTATAAAAAACAAAATGAGTTATTTTTCCATTGCTGTCACATAAAAGACATTAGATTATCACATTTTCCTAAGCCCATCAATACATTCATCCACTTTCAAAAAACCTGCCTGTTTACAATGTAAACATGTTTCAAAAGCTAAGACGCTGTTCATGATAAAAAAAAAAAAGTATACATGATAAAATTACCAAACAGAGAAGTAGTCTTGGAATATAAGAATTATTTTCTTTGGAGATGTGAAAAATACAGACTTTTGAGGCAACTTTCCATAGCTGCCATTCTATGTCATTATTGTTACATAGTAATATGTTAATAGATGTTTTTTCCTGTTTTGAATACTATGGAAAAATCACTAAAACTACTATACTATAGCGCTTGATGATGATAAGTGTGCTAGAGCTTTCAACTCAAAGGTTGCCAGTTCGATTCCCGGCTCCACTAGTCTATATGCCGATGTGTCCTTGGGCAAGAGACTTAACCTCACGTTGCTCCTGACGGCTGTGCTGGCAGGAAATGTGCTGCACATAGATGCGCTGAGACCATTTAGCATATTCTATTTTACTCTGGATGTTTATAAGTGAGATACATGCTGTTTATGAGTGAATTAACCGTTTTGATCAGGATCAGATTTTCGGACAAAAACATGTGTTACACAGAAAAAGCCTTGGTGTAGTTTCAGGCCTGGGACTTTACTGGGTTTTTTTGTGTGCAGTGTGTGACGGCTGTTTATGCTTATCTGCTGCATTTTGTGCGTTTCTTTTTTTCACACCTGAAGTGTGTCATCTGTGCGCCTGCCTGCCTACCTACTGTTTTACATAGGGTTTGCCTTTGAAAATTGCTATAAATAATGTACTTTTGAATACTCCTTGTATTCAACTAAATGCCATGACTCATGAATGGCGTTGGGACTTCAAAAACACTGGAGTGCTTTTTCTTTGGAACAGGTACAGAAAGTGTTGTTTCATTTCCACTGTGAATCTAGGGATGTGTCATTAGCATCTGCCTGAAGTTATTACAGCTCTAATTTGATGACACTTACTTGTGCTTATGCGGGCGCCCTGGATCCCACACAGCAATGCTGTACTTCACTTCCTACTGTGTGGAGAAATAATCTCTGTCTGCAAATATTTGAAAACAAAAATAAATGTTGCGGGGAAAAAGTGGCAGCTGTTGCCAAGAAACAGGTTTTGATTTCATGATAACAACATAAAAAAAGTGACAGGTATGATACATCAGCATTCACAGCTGAGAAATCTCATATCTGAGCAGGTGGAGGGTGGAGATAGATGCTGCTGATATGGTTGATGCCTCAGTGCAAACCATTAATATCTTATCTGTAGAGGGCAACCTGCCTGTATTGACGTTAAGGTTCACCACACATCACCTTCATGTTAAAAGTTGCGGGAGCAGTGCAGCTCCCTCGTTCCACACAGACACACACACTGCTGACACACTGTTTGCCGCAGAGTGGCGTGGAAAGTCAGAAAAGCCTTTGTACACCGCGGCCCGTCTCTCATTTTGGAATTTCAGGTTTCATTCCCTTTGCAATCGTCAAAGTTGTCATCGGGCATTATATCATTTATACTGTTTATCCTTTTGAGAATTTCAGTGTAGCTGGAGCCAATCCCAGCTGACAATGGCCTCGTTCAGACCTGGATCCATCTCCTGTGACAACATATTATTATTGGATCTGGCTTCAGTTGCGTGCACAGACATTTGGAAGGATAGAGGAGAAAATTAAAAGGGCAACTACTGTGCACCTGTGGGGCCTGTAGTGTCTGAGAATAGGGAATAGGACGCATTCCTACCAAAGAAGAAGAGAACACAGTGCTACAGCTCTACAGTGGGGCAGGGGAGTCAGGGTGTCAGCCGGTTCGAGGGTCGCCAGGTCAAGGGTCGGATGACTGTCCTTGGCGACTACTTCTTCTGTTGTCGAAATGTTTTTTCTGCTTGGTGAGGCATGTCTAAAGTGCGACCTGGGGCCACTTGTGGACCTCCATATGGACTTTATTATTGTTTCATTAATTTGTAAAATGCGCATTTTCTATACTGAATATAATTTCCTCTAAGGACACCCTTTGGGACAGTGTCATGTCGGGGTAGTAGGGAACTTCATAACGGGACCCTTTTTTGATTGAAAGGGCATCCATAGGACACGGCATCATTGTATCAATTGTATCAAATTTATGTATCAGTCCTGATTAGAAAGAAAACTGTTTAACTATCGCTGTGTGCTTGTGTGTGTGAGGGAGAAACGTCATTTGAGTTGTTGATAACAGCCGAGCAACCTTATTATAAATGCTAAACATGCTGAGGCTAATTTTAGGGCTTTACATTGTGATGATGATTTCTTTTCTAAAGCTATACTCTCGGCATCGGCTCATGATGATAATTATGTGTCACTGTGACGCCTTCCTCTGTTATTACAGAGCGCCGCTGCTCTGGTGCACCTGCTGCAATCCGTGCATGCTTCATCCACATGCCGTAGCGGAGCTGTAAGCTGATAGTACGCTAACTGCTTATTATTCCAGGCCTATCAGACCACAAAGGGCACTGGTGGAGAAAGCGGAAGAAAGTATGGAAGAAAAAAAGAGGGATAGAATGTAACGCTGCTCTTTTTAAGACCTTGTCTTCATCTGCAGTCAACGCCAGTCACCATCTGTTCTGAATGTAAAATGGGACACCTTCTTGCATTTTTGAACAGCGTGGTGAAGGTGTGGTGTGGTGGAGTGTCTTTGGCCTATTTAAGAGGAAAACCTCCCAGATCGTAGAGGCATTAATTAATGTGATGGACATTCGAGGTGGGAATACAAGGAGCTAGGAATCAATTTTCAAACGGTTATCACCTACATTTTTCTTTTTAATATATTTTTGAGGAAACGAGGAAAATAAACCAGTAGTGTTTAATACGTCTCTGGCAATAGCGGTTTGCAACAACATGGAGAGTTTTCTATTTAAGCTTTATATAATAAGAGAACAACATCATTATTATCTGAGAGGGATGTGATCAGCCGTTCTTGTGTCTCTTTGACGTAAATCTAAACCTTACCCTATTTTATAAAATAAAAATATTGCCAAGAAAGTCCTGTATTAAATGTGTATAAAACTCACTCGAAGACTATTTTGGGGCATGAGCGTGAGTTCACACGATTCTGATGTTATTAACCCTTAGTTCTTACGTGGCACAGATTGCTGTGGGAATAATACACATCCTGGGGTGTTTATAAAAAAATGTGTAAACATTTGTTTTTTTTCGTTTCTTCGATTTCTTATGTGTTGTTGAGTCAAAGTTATGATTCATTGATTTAATTTTTGTTCATGTATGTCCAAATTTCTCAAATTCACTCCGATTAAATTTTTTTTAGTACTTTTTGCTGAGATGTGTTTATATAGTTGGTGAAAGTGGAAAATAAATGTCATCAGATTGCGTACGTTATGCTGAGAAAAAGGATAGAAGACACAGAAGACGTATGTATGTTTTAACATGGTAATGGAAAAAAGCTTTTCAATTTTACAGTTCGAGCACTGCTCGACTTGTGTTTTTTGCTATTCCATTAGGGATAGTACCTGGTATCTGGTGCTTTTTTGGTACCTGCTCTGGAGAGGTTTTAAGCAAGCTGAGACAATACTAAATGTGACCACTGATTGGTTCGAGAGTGTAGTCGGAAGAGTCATGAGCGCGACGTCTGACACAAGAATCAGCTGCACTGTAGATCAGCTAAAACCACTTAAAAATCCTGAAAACGTGTTCATCTCCAACATTTAGCAAGGACATTTCAAGTCTGGTGTATTTAGCTAAAGCACTGCTGAAAGCCGGCGACCGTGAGCCAGCAGTTCAGTGACTGTGTCAGACGGAGTCAGGATCCTTTAGCTGATTCTAATGATTTGTGTCGTGTATAAAATGGCGTCATAGCACGGCTGTGCGAAACTGCCGTGACATCATTTTATACACGACATGACACTTCATTGAGTGGAGTCGAGCTGAGCAGTGCTGGAACTGTGCTGTATAATTAATGGAAAAGCGCCATTTTTTTCCTTGATGCCATTCCCTTGCACTGCTGCACAGTTCCCTTAGTTAGGTCTGATAGTATTGTGCGACAGAACCTGTTTGCAGATGCTACAGCATAAAAAAAAATCGTTTGTGTTCATGAAGAGCAAACTAAGCAATCACCGAAAGTTACACACTGCAGCTGCATAAATGTACTATTTATGTTTATGTAATATTTCTTTTTCTGCATCCATTCATAATTGTTCAAGAGAGGATGCATCTAAGAACATCTGAGTTTTTCCCCTAGTTGTCAGAATCCTTACTTTCAAACCTCAGCCCCCCTGTACCATGCTGCAGTTCACCACATGAGAACATATGGTGTGGACTTCTGCCACCTTCACCATGGGCGTTAGGGAACGAGCTTGAAATGGGCCATGACAGGAAGTGACAGTGGGTGAGGCTGCTGGCTCTGTTGCTGTTGTGGCTTTGTGAATCAGCGCGGCAGTTTGTAAGAGGAGGTGCCGCACACGTCGTCTTCTTTCTCCTCCCTCCGGTGTGTCCTGTCGTCGGGCCGCTGTTGCACTGCAGTGTTTTGCATGCAGGTGGAAGAGCTGTAGATAGCATCAACACCAAAGCTTCATTCTCTGCATCCTGGCTGGGAGAATGTGAACAGGCCTGCAGCCAAATTATTTTGGAGTGTGCCCCACTCTCACCTGGAATATGGAGTGTGTGCACTGTACTTGTGTGTGTGTGTGTGTGTGTGTGTGTGTGTGTGTGTGTGTGTGTGTGTGTGAGTAGAAACCACCGTGGGGAGGGAAGCAGGCAAGCGAACTAACATTCGCACCTGCAGCATGCCAGTCATTCTGATGCAGGCCCACATTTCGCACTCTGCCTCTCCTCTCTTTAAGCAGTCCATTAGCCAACAGTGGCTGATTGCAGCTTTATCTACAGTATCTGGGCAGCAGCAGCAGGACATGCTCAGCTGGCAGACAGCGCAGCCGTTGGGAGCTAGCAGGAGGCCCATTTGTGCTGAAAAAGCATACAATCCCTCAATAACCCCTCTGTAAGTTCCCTGAGCACATTGCAGTTGTCTGAATCTATTAACATTCACTGAAATGCTGAATGTTCCAAAGATTAGTCTTTTATCCCTCCGTTTTACTTATTAAGAGCTAAGCTGTCCTCTTAAAACTGAGCATAATTTCAGTTTTTGCATAACAACCACTTAAAAAGCTGAGATTGTTTTGTCTGAAAAACTTGACATTCACCAAAAAGCTCTAGTTCTCTGAACCACAGGCTTGAAATAAAACCGTTTTGACTTTTTCTGAATCAAATTGACCTTATACTGTATGTCGTAGATAAATGCACATCTCAATGAATTGCTTTGATTATTTAATGGGTTCAGATGAATGTTAGAGTAAAGGCCATAGTTTACAATAAAAGCCGTAGTGCTTTTGATTTAATTGTGTTTCTTCAGAGGCTGAGAAATAAAGGGTTCATTTACGCTATAAGATTGTTGCATGAGTTGAGTCATAACCCCTGGATTAGTGAAAACCTCCTCATCTCATCCAATCACCCTCATCGTTTAAGCAGGTGCATCAAACTCTTTCTGAATCTTTATGGTCATTATAGTGACGTCATTATGTCTCCTCTGGCTCTGATGTACTGTACGTGAGAAACACAATACATTGCACTCAGCCTTAAGAGCAGTAAATGCATGCAGTAAATCGAGAGAATGTTTCTTTCCTGTTTTGTTTTATGACTCACTGTCTTGAACGGTCATTCATTCATCTAACAAAGGTCAACAGAATATGCATTTTCTGTGAAAATTGTCACATGTCTCTGCCGTTTGGAATACTGCCACTTTTTGCTGATCTCACACTCGGTGAGATTTTGAAAAGTAATTGCCGCAGGCTCGCTGCTGTGAGTCTCTGCGCAATACTTCCTGTGTAGCTGTGCACCACTGTGCAGTTAGATCCTCGGAGATAAAGCATTTGACTGTAGTTCCCGTAGCCTGTTACAGCTGCCTCACCATTTTGTAGCGGAGAGAAAGATGCTGACACTGTGTGACTGATTTGTGGTGTGTAATCTCCCATTCTGATGCCTCAAGTTTAATTTGTTTGCCATCCATGTAGGAAGTAAGCAGTGTGTCATTACAGTTTGTCAAAGTCAGTTGTCAGATGTGATGAAACCGTGAATCACCAGTGGGACATGCCAAACACCCACTGGTGCACCAGTGTATTTACTTAAAATACTTGGAACAATGTTTGTCTGCTTTTCCTCGAAACAGTAAAAAAAAAGAAAAAAAGAAACTTACAGTAACTCAGGTTTCAGTTTGAGCTAAACTTTTTCTCAAACCATCAGTTCTACTAAATCTACTAAATAGAATATACTTTTTTTTTTTCTTCTTTATTCAGGGACCCACATTATTAACATGACAAACTATTTGACCCAATTATGAAATTTGTGAATCACACATTTCTCACTTTGAAAATAATCATGATTTTAATGTTTGTGTGTGAAAATTATTTGTACTAATTATGAATCACTTCACTCACAATTCATCCATCAAAAATAATCACAGTATGATTTTTGACCATGTCGTGCAACTCTAGTCTGTGGAAACACTGCTCTGATAGTGAAAGACAAAAATAATGTTGACTTTTGTTCAGTGCAAATAAGCAAAAAAAAACCAGCATGATGATAAGCTTTATTAATGGCAGTATTACAGGATCTCTATGAAACGGGCTCTTGCGTCAAGCTATGGAGAGATAGGTCCGGCTGTGATGCCACCTGACATTTTCCTGCTGATTTATCACGTTCTTTATGACTTGTAGGGGTTAGAGGAAATTGGAGAAACCACCTCTGTGGAGAATGCTGTGTGTATAAACGGCAGCCCAGCGTTCAGGCGTATCCTTCCCGTGAAACATAATGGAGGCTTGTGGCTGTGTTATGTTTCCACAGACGACGACAGCTCTCTCTAATGAACTCTGATACAAGGGCATGCGCTTGCATTCGGCACTGGAGCGTGACCATTAGCATAATGTTCTGTACGTGAAGGATGACACAAGGTTTCTTTCCTGTAACGTTCCTGTGGTGTACACAGAATGAAAGCCATATTTTCATGTTTTCCAATCGAAAAATGTGGGCATGGATTGAGGACATTCAAAAAGAATGTGAATAAATCATGCAAAAAGTAAACTCCAAGGCACTCTCCTTTCCACTAATAAAATGCCCTTAATATAATGACATGGCCATGTCCAACCTTTTAAAAGACACATTTCTGTGTGGAGCCTTGACTTATTATTGAAAATACAAAAAAAAACACAAGTTGTGGACAATCGTGACACAAATCTGAATATCTTTGAAAGAAAAGCGTGTTGCGTAATATTTGTATAATTGATTAAACTGCCGTAACATAGTCGCTGTTAACTGCGGTCCCTGCACCGGGTGCCAGCTGCTCGCTGTCGATGAAAACATGGCTATTAGTGAGGACACAAGAAAAAAATTATTTTGCGACTTAACAAAATGGCCCCCAAAAAGTTTACAATATCTTAAAGGAATACTTCACCAATTTGTATTTAGCTTACTAGAATAGATGTAGTATTTTTGAAACATTGTGCTTATCAACCTCACTTTTTCATTCTTTTCTTTGCTATGTACTCCCCAGTGACACTCGGTCCTGTTAGCGTAACTGTTAGCAAAGATGGCAGACACTGTTTACATTCTGGGAATGAGGTCCCGTTCCACTACGACTGGGAATTAGCATTGCAGTTTCAAACCTCGGAAAACAAGTGTCGGGCACGTGGTGGGCACGTAACAAAAAAAGAATGAAGATATTTCTCAGCTCAGGGCAAAGCTGTGAATATACTGTATTCTTAAGATAGTCATAAAAATAGAATGAATCTATTGCACCAGAATGTTGGAAACAAAGCAGGTTTTTATAGCAGTGCTTACAACATGATCACGAGGCAAGACTTACTGTGAGAAGGGATGGATTTCACAACAGACTTAGGCAGCTGTTACTGAAAACCAGAGGGATGCGCATTCCGAACTGCTGGCCTTGTGCTTTTAACAGAGACATCCAGGAAGTTGTAAGGCATGAAAGAACAACTGTGCTGCATGTAATCTGTTATTTCATATGCGTATGTAAATTTCCATAATTGCTATGGAATGTTTCCAAGCCACGATGAAGAACGATGAAGACACTGTTAAGCAAGTTGTCAATTGTCTCATGGTTCATTTAACATTAAGGTTCATATTAAAGAACATGAAAGGGGACAGGCCAAATATTTATGTTTAAATTAACTTTTTCAAAGGACCCACTTTTTAAATTTAACACTAATGTTGTTACATGTGTATAGAAAACAAACAAACAAAAAAACAACTGTTAACGCAACCACACCTAAATTCCAGTTCAGTCAGTGCAAAATCTACAGAAACACACGTAGAAATTCTCCGCCTTGTTTATTGTAACCAGAGTATCAGTTGGCTGTATTTACAGTGTGTCGTCTGTGGTGTTGGAGCTGTTACAGAAGCTTGTGTCATCAGAAAACGCTCTGCTGTCAGACTGACGGGAAGCCAGTTGATTCATTTCGGCATGAAACAAATCATCATAAAGATGTTTACATCACACAAGATTTTACAAATTTTACCCACGAGACCAAACATTTCGTTTGGCAGAATGCAGAAATCAAAGGGAAGTTTAGAGTGAGATTTGTGTGTGTATGTGTGAAACTCTGAGGCAGAAATTGAATCACTTTGGGTCATCACACTTTTGAAATTGTTGAAAGATGTGGATTTATTGACACAGTGAGTTGAACTGTGGCACAGAGGATCCCATCTTCTTCTGCTGGAGAACAAACAGCAGCTTATCTGAGACTCTGGTAAGTTGTAGGCTGCTGAAGTGTTGTGTGAAATAAATACAAGGTATGTGCTGTACAGTTTAAAAAAAAAAAAAGACTCATCACTGCATCTTATCTTCGTCTATAATCAAATAACTGTTAGCTCTCGTAAACACCAAACAGTAGAAAACGCTTGTGAGTACAGTTTTTGTCCAGGTGCAAAAACGACTGAACACAACATTATCTAAACCTCACTAACCTGTTTGTTGTTTGTCATCAGCAGCACTTTAGCAAAAGCCAAAATAAACTGCTGTAATTTAGGTTCTTAGCTACAGGAAGCAATTTTCCTGCTCAGAGATTATAGTGGTGGAGAATCTGGTTTGGGAAGTGTGAAGCACTCATTATCTTCAGCACTGTGGATGCTTCACCTCAAAAACACTTCCACTCACCGGTGTTCGTGACAGCACTTTTTGACAAAGGCGGTGTTAAACTTAATTTATACGCATATAGTGAGTATTCAGTGAGTTTCATGTCAATTAAAGCCCACATAGACCGGAAGCTCCAATTATTGCTGCGTTTGTGTGTGCATCTGCGTCATTACCTCGTTTATGAAACCCTAAAGTTTCAGAACAAATAGTTCAGCCACTGCTGAGAAAATAGTGTTGTATTGTTTTCCTGGGCTCTGTGAAGCGGATCGGCACTTCCTTAATTTGATGTCGTCATCAGAAATCCTCACCACTCCTCTCACCACCGTAGCGCCTCCTGGTGCGGGCACTAGTCCGGGCACATCCGGTTGCGTACATTCAACCGCAGAAGAAGAAGAACTACTCTCGTTGTAGCTGCTGAGATGCAGAGCATCCACCGTGCCAGAGGGGGAGCTGTGTATCTGAGAGCTGGCCTATCTATTACGTCACTTCCAGGTACCTGGCCAATCACAGGACAGTGGGAAAGCTCTCGTTGGCTGGCCAATCACAACACGGTCCACATTCTGGGGGTGTGGTTTTGGTCTGAAACATATTTTGATCGGCTCGTTTGCAGCGATTAGAAGGTTTTTAATCATGAAAACAAGTTAATATATGTAAGTAGACCTCCATAACTAACATATATGTGTGATACAAGCATTCTGTCACCTTTAAAGACTTAGATAGACACAGGAGACGGAAGGAAAACCCTCAAATAGAAACATTTAATTGGGAAATGCCTTCATAGATAGGTGACATATTTATATTTCCACATTTTAGCCCGATTCTGACAGCGAGCTAATGAGCAAGCAAGCTTTGTCTTGTCCTCATGTGTCTCCCTGCCCTCGAGGTCTCACGTTGATACCTGTTGAAACCACCCATGTGCTCCCACACCCATGTCTTTGTTTCAACTGCTGCTCTAAACTACTGTTGCCGTGCTCTCAAACTGCTGTGTTTCCCTTCAGCTCGGCTGCTTATGCTCATTTATCACAGCATCAGCTCAGAGAGGGAGAGGGAGGGAGAGAGAGAGAGAGGGAGAGAGCGAGAGAGAGAGAGAGACCACAGAACAAAGGGGTGCTTTGCATTTGTCCCTGTGGAGTGCAGCGTCTGGCAGCTTCAGGGACAGATCTGCCAGCGGTGAGGTGTCGCTCCTCGTGTATGCACCAGTGGTCTCCTGCACAGCATGAGAAAGGTCAACTTCCATTACATAGACTGTGACAGAAGTCTCTGCAGCAATTTAGGGCAGGAGGCAGAACAGACTGTGGCGAGGGTGTGATGAATCTTGGGTCACTCTCAGGGACTTCCTGAGGCACCACTGTCTGTGTACTTCCTGCAGGCTGGGGGAGCTTTCACCTGGTGATATGTGCTGTACACAGCACCCACGCGGGTCTCTGTGGTCTATGCTGGTGCAGCTCTCATACCAGGGGGTGATGCAACCTGTTGGAAAGCTCTCCATCCCAATTTATGTCCCAATAGAAGTCCTTGAGGTCAAAAGTCCTTAGTTCGCCTGAGGTGCTGCCGTGAATATGTCAGGATGCTGCTGGTCTGGAATATTTCCTCTCTGGCTGTTTCCATACACATGAACAGCAACTTGGTTGTGTCATAAGGGTTGAATAAATTCAGTCTGTGAAGTTCTGCTCGATCTCAGTGGATTTAAAGTGTACAGTGAACTCTGACGGACTGAAAGCGGCACTGGTGCTGTTCATTTTTGCTGAGGTCTTTCCTGCCAACATGGCGGTGTAAATAAACTCTATTGCAACAGTTGATTCCCTCACTGTGAGGACTCATCTACTTATTACACACTAATGGTCATTTTATTTGGAAATAATACTCAAGCAAAAAGAGTGACTGCACTGTAGCTAATGTATTGCTCTCTTGCCAGTGCAGTGCTCATTGTGATTATTCAACTGCCTTGTGTGCTCGGTGCATACTAATGGAGAGAGCCATGAATTGTACAATAGGATAAATTGCCCTAACAGTGATGATGGCTGTGTGCTTTGTGGGCTCACATGCTGAGCAGGTTAGATGGCAGTTTGCAGCAGTAGCTACATCTCTGCTGCTGCTCCCTGTGTTCGACTCCTCCACCACTAACCAGAGGGGAGGCTGCTTGACATTTTCCTTTGAGCAAACGCTGCCACATCAGCTTATTTCCCCTCCTCTTGCCGTTTCTTATCTCTTCCACTCATCATCGATCCCCCTGCCTTTCTGGCCGCCTCGTATTTTGGCCTCTCATCTTCCTCTATGCTTTGGCACGTCTTTCTGTGTCTCTGTGACTCCTCTGAGGAGAGAGGGAGCGATGATCGGGTGTGAAAAAAAAAAGAAAAAAATGCACTCTACTGTATGCTGTTACCATGGCAACTCGGAGCCGAGCCACTACTCCTCCACAGATACGTGTCCTGCCTCTCTCTCTCTCACTCTCCCTGCCACTTGCCGTACTCAGATTAAAGCTCACGTCTGATGAGCGTGAAGAGAGAGAGGCAGTGGGAACGAGGGACGAGGCTGCACTTGTTTGGGAAGAGCAGCGTTTCATAACCCTCCAAGGAAACAACGCACTTTCCTCTGTGATGAATTATTATTACTGATGGCAGATATCAAAGACAGACATTGTCAGTGAATGGCACACTGCATAACAAAGGAAACACACAGCTCCTTCTCCACTTTGAGGTCGGCTGTATCTCCTTCACTGCAGAGATCTCAGGGGCTGGGCCTGACAGAGGCGATTGTGGGTAATGGTCTGTTACAGGATATTAATGCATTTGCAGAGCTCCACTGCCTCACTTTTTGTGTTAATATGTTAAATCAATCTCATTTCATGAGAAGATGTCTCACTATCACATTCACCACAAACTAACTTTACATTTATGTAATTTGAATTAAATTGTCAGTTTTCCCTACGTAGCTATCGACGTGTGGCATGGCCGGTGGTGTGCTCGCAATGTGTTCACGAGAGTGAAAGTGAGAAATGTCATCAGCGGGGGAAACAGAAGCGCTTTGACTGGAGTTGTTTTCAGCTGATTTGTTGCCGTGAACACAGCGCAGCTGAGAGAGAGTCGATGAACACACTGTGTAAATCCATGTGGCCCGGTATGGATGTGAAGTGATTTGGGACGTCAACTCCCGGTGACTTGGACTCAATGAGCGAGTGTGCACCTGTATAGTAGCACACAGGAGAGGCGCTTCTCATTTTTTTAGCTTGACTGATTTGAACCTGGAGGCAAATAATATATAACAGAAAAGTCACTGAAGGTTTGCTCCCTCTGTCACCAGAAACACAACACTCTTTACTTGGCAGCTAATCCTCTCGTCACAAAATCGAGCCAATGGTGGAAAAAGTGATTTAGCAACTTCAGACTAAAAGTAAATCAGATTTATTCATTTTTCCTCAAATCAGCTCTTTTCAGACAGGCTGTCCTCACTGTTTATTGCAAGTGATTACATTTGATTTGTATGGAAGTGTATTGCATTCACCAAAAAACATAAATTTGACTCAATGAGAGGTTTTCCTATAAAAACATTTTTCTGAATTACTCAGACACAGAGAGGCTTCTCTTTGAGCTCAGTTTAATAGAAACATTCTCATCGACATCCGTCTATATTTGGTTTAAACCGGTTTTACTTGGTTTAGGGTTTGAGACACTGTTAGTGACTCACTTAAGTCACTTTCTGAAAGTGATATTCTCAGATTATATCTTCCGTGGTCTAAGCGGAGTGTGTTCTTGCCGTGTGTGATGACCACGATCACCCACATGATGCACATTATGCCGATGCTGTTGGCTGCCTATAGACTTCATATCAAATAGAGATAAGCTTTTATACAGGGTCCCAGGGGAGGTCTACGCTACACAGCCACTATTTATTTTATACACCCTGTTGAGCAGAGCCCACCGAGGATACGTTCAGGCATTATGTGCCCTGTTGTCTTTTCATAAAAGGTCAAAGAAGGATGTGTTCCAGGGTGATGATTACTGTCTGGCCCAGATGATCTTGTCCATGTTAGTTGGAGCATTACCTCTGGAGCATATTAACTGCCATACTCAACCACAAGGATGACAAATAAAAGATATTGATTTAATTATTCAATTTTAGAACAATGACAGTGATAATAATGGCATTATTTCAATGAACAGACCCCTCTCAATGTTTGACGATGTGAAATCATTTACATTTGCTGCATGTGGTATAAAGGAATTTTTGAGGGGGCTTTTGTTGGGAAATGTATTGATGACAACATGGGTGAAACTCTCATGCCGATAATGTGAAACTAAAGTCAGGAAATGGTCGGCTTAGCCGGAATTACCTGCTCCCAGTCAAGAAAAATAATTAAATTAAATTCACTTATGATGTATTACGATCAGAGGAGCATGACAGCCCTTGGGGGATTCAACACATTAATGCCTCCATGAGTTAAATCATATATTACACATTATCCTTATATGGCCATTAGTGGCCAGCTGTTTTAATGTATTCACTTTTAGCTCATTAATGTTTCGAATGCAGGGCTTTTACTCGCATCACAGTGTTTAAGTGAGGTCAGATATTTCGTTATGATATATCCTTACTGTTTCTCTTTGTAGATGTGAAAGCTGCAGTAGACACAGGATGAGCTGCAGGTTTTTAAAATACTTGAGATGGCGGCTCTCTGTCCTGAGCTGCATTCATCATGAACACAGACAGACACACTTGTTTTATACATTATTATTAGTGACACATTCTATTGCTGTTTTTAGGTTTCTTTGCCGTGTAGGCAGTTTTTGAAGCTGAGGTAGCCGTAATTCCATTGAAGGACCGGCATACAGAGTAGGTGTAGTGGAACTCCAGTATCTACAGATGCTGATATTAGTCCGATACAGTCATTTTTAGACCATTTATGAACTATGAATCTGTTAACAACACATTTTGTGCTGAGTCATTTCAAAGACATAATTCTCCAACTGTGTAAGAAATATTTTTCTCCCAGAAGGGAGGAATAAACAGCCTAAACATGACTCGGCGAAAATGCTTTTGCTGATTTTTATTTACATCTTTACAGTCTGTGCACTGTGAAGCATGCGATATACAGGATTACCTACACTGAGGTCAACAACAAGGTCAACAACACAAGATAAGAGATAAGATGAGATAGTCCTTTATTAGTCCCGCAGTGGGGAAATTCACATTGTCACAGCAGCAAAGACAGTAAAGATAAATAAATAGCAAAAGAATAAATAATACACATGCATTTCCACATTTTGTGAATTTACAATAAGGAAAGATATTCACAATGTAACAATAAAAAGTGAAAATAGAATGTGCATAATAGACAGTTACCAGAAGATATACTGTATCGGGCTTGATAGTTTAAACAAGGATTGAACATGTATGTATGTTATACATATACAACTTCTCATGTAAGTGCATGGATAAGTGCAATGTTATTGCACGTACGTAAAGTATATTATATGTATTGCACGTGGGATGAGGTTAGGTGTGGTCTACTGAGAGCAGACCTGCTATAACACTCCTTCAGACATTTAGGATGTTTCAGTCTGTCGCTGAAGGAGCTGCCCCGTGCTGTGATGGTGTCCTGCAGGCGATGCGCTCTCCTCTAAACTGCCGTATGTCAACATAGAGAGTCCTTTAACATTAAGCCATGCTACTAATATAATCAGTCGTTTTGAAAACATATTTGGCTCAGTTGTGCATGCTGCTTGACTGTTTTGCTCTTTTCCTCTTTAATCGATGCAGTTGAATCCATACAGCTGACACGATTACTGCAGCATGGGAGGCACACACATGCTGCCCTCACATTCTGCTCACGTGACGACACACGTCTCTCTCCACAGCCTGTGCTTAGTAAAGTGTGTATGTAGTATTTAGGGATTTTTTTGATTCAACTGTAAATTTTTTTTTTTTTTTTTTTTTTTTGTTATTTACCAGTATCGGACACTGAGCATTGTCACAGCTCCTCCCTCTCCCCTCTGTCTCTAAACTGCACTGTGATTGGTCATAGTCTACCATGACGCTGCAGATTTAATTTTGAGGTTGTATAAGGAAGTGTCATTTCCTCTCAGATCACTTGTTTTTCATAACGCTAAAAATGATTTTATTATTGATCAATAATGCCAAAATAATCATTCCCTCAATGCTTTTATGAAAAATTGCAGATCTAAGCAAATGAAATAATCTTACATTTAGATTAAAAAACAACAAGTCGGTCTTGTTTTCAGTATAAACTGAAAATATGACTTGTCTTTATTTGAGTTATTTTTATTAGATACAATGGGACATATCTGCAGAATTTTTTATCTTTTCATTTGTCAGATGACAACTGTGCACTATGATATGCATTCAAGACAATTACTTAGTCGGTGTCACCGTGGAGAGACAGATTGGACATTACAAGCATACATGCAGCTCCTGCTTGCTGAAGAGTGATAAGACTGTAACGGTTTATTGGGTCGAAAATATTCATGATTATAAGAATGCAATAGCCATGGGTAGCAGAGGTGGAGCTCATGGCATGATTCACAAATTAATTTTTAGTTCCATTTATTTATTTGTCTTTTTCGTGATTGTTGTCCCATTCCCAGAGCGTGTCCAGTTTAAAAAGATAATCCTCCTCTGCCTCAGTGATGGATTTTACAATTAAAATGAAAATGTCCTTGATGGCAAGGTGAATTATGCTTTGTAGAAACCGTTATAATATCAAGGCGCTGCAGCTTCATGAAAGTGTAATGAAGGCGATGCCGGCGCTGGTGCTTTGCTGTCATAGTTTTATTGTGCATGCGCTCGTGTTCGGAATTGTCAGTGTCAGTCTCCAGGTGCCGCTTGTGCTGTCGTCTCAGCACATTTGCTCCATGACTGAGGGAAAGCATTCATTATTTAATCTGAAAGATTTTAAGGTATTTGTTGACAGAATAAGAAATGAAATGTTATATAAACAGTTTCAGTACTGTATTATAACTTTAAATTTTTTTTTTGTTTTTCCTTGTAATAAGCCCTTTTTATCTGTATGTTTCTTGAGAGTAATCGTTTGGTCCATAAAATGTCAGAAAACGTCGTTAAGAAATGTTGATGATGATGTTCACAAATGTCTTGTTTTGGCCACAAACAAAAATTATTCAGTTTGAATGATTTCTTTGTTATATGGAGCAAAGAAACACGAAAATATTCACGTTTAAGAAGCGGAAACAATCAGAAATCTTGTTTTAAGTACTTTGCTTGATTAATAATCGATTCATCGAGTAATTGTTTCAGCTCTACAATGAACCAAAACACTGGTTTAAAGAGAAAGAGACATTTTTATGTTAAATGAAACATTTATACACCTGAACTATAACCAAGTGTTCTTTAGATTTAGAGTCTACTTGACTATTGTTCAGCTGCACCTGCACTGCTGCTGCTGTATACACGTCAGTTACGCACCACGGTTCTCCTGCTTGCTTAGATGTGGCGGAACAGAGTTGCCACACAATCTCACACCTACTGGATTCTGAAGTTGGTATTCTTAAGGGAAGTCTCCACTCACTGTGTTCTCTGTGTCTTCTTTCAGGTTGGTGTTACTTCACTGAAGCAGCAGAGGCAGCCCACCCCCCAGTCAGAGTTGAAGAGTGCAAGACAGGAGTCCTCCCAGTCAGCAGGGGGTAGCAGCAGGCATGCAGGACTCCGCCTCTGACCTCAAGATGGCCAAACAGGTATAGTAAATTACTGCTAAAACTATATTTTGGTTGTGTTATATTTTTGATAGCAACCCCCAGAGGAAGGTCGTGTACCACTGCTGGTACACATGTCACAGTTTAGGAACCATGGCTGTAGAGCATTACTTTTTGGTGTTGTTATTATTCTGCCTCTGCTTGGTCTTCATCAACAGAAATAATGCAGCATTATTCATACGCCGCATCCTTCGTCTACTATCAGACCCGACTCCAACCTGCAGCTTTATTCGTGCAATAGTGCTGTTGCCTCCATCTATCTTGATATAAGATTAATCTATACTGATTAATCTCTGGTTTAAATATAACAGACCTTTGTTTGTATTAGAAGTTATGCATTTACGATTTTAATTACCTCAGTGTTACTCTCTCACTTATACCTACATAGGGCTGTGGGACAGGACCAGAATCTGATATTTCAGATCCAGATAGCTTTAGGCAAACTCCCTCTTTGTACATGTTAAAGCTGCAGTAGGCTGGATGGTTGGGGGGGAAAAAAAGTAGACTTTTGACTTTCATCCACAGTTTATTAAAAAACAAAACCAAAAAAAATCAACTTGTGTTTTGGAATCATAGCTCTCTGCCCTCCGTTTCTCTCATCAGATGAGCACAGACAGACTCTATTGTTTCATATACAACAATTGACTCCAGGCAATCTCTCCATTGTTGCAACTCTCTGCTGATATCAACACGTTTTATTGTGTTTGTTGTCGAACTCTCTTTTAGAATCTTTCCATTTGTTTTCGGTTTCCTCCAGTGTAGGCAGCTTTTACCAGGGCTTTAGCAAACAACTTAGTATCTGCCTCCTGTGACGCTACAGATGTAGTTTTGAGGCTGTGAAGCATAGAGGACATGCAGACGTGTCTATACCCCACTTGATTTGCACTATGTTGACGGGCTTTTATGGAGCTACTGAACAACTTTGCCTTATAAATCCTGCCTACTGTACCTTGTTCATCTAAAATCAATGTCCTTATACTGGCATGTCAAAGCATTTTTACGTATTTTGAATACGGTCTGTTGTCAGGGATGACAGTTGATGAGAGTCTTTCTGTTGTATCCGTCAAGGAACACAACTCCAAGCATCTGGACGAAAGCAGAGAAACAGACGAGAAGCCTTGGGAGGCGTCGCCAAACAAGAACCTCAAATCGCCCCAGAAAGGCTCCAAGCGGCTGAAAACGGCTCCCTTCAAAGTGACCCTGCTAGACTCCGTGGAGTTCGAAGGAGAAATTGAGGTATGCACAACAGATTAACAAACTGTGGTATTAGTCGTAATATGCGATGAGAAGCAACAGTCTTTTCCTCCCCCGTCAGTATTTTTCCTGTGTGGGCAGTTACAGTATGTGTGTGTTGTGCTGATAAAATGGGCAGAGAGAATAAAGAGAAGGTGCCATGTTATGAGCTCAGCAGGCGGGCACAGCCAAAGAAGTCACACGTCTCTGTAAAATGTAACATAACAATTCATATCCAAGGACCTGACCTGATGATATGTTCAGCTGTTTCTTGTTTGTCTCATGCCCAAATCATCTGTGTGGCACTGTTAGTGCTTTCTGAGCATCAACAGAAACATTCCCATAGCAGAATTATAGAAATTGCCAACCATTGAAAGACAAAAGCGGTTTGTTCATATTCTCCAACACCTTTGCTCCATAAACGCTCTCAGCACTGCTCTCAGCTGAAAACATTTAATGTTGTTTTTTTGCGCTTTGTATTTATATCGCCGATTCATCCATCTGTAATTGTTTCATTTCTGAACTCAATTTGAAATCTTGTCATGAATCTTCTCTGTTGTGTTTGTCAGGTAGTGAAGCGGCGCCTCTTGGTTTCAGGTTTCAATGAGGACTGGAAAAACACACTTGAGTAGAAATTAATGTCAGAGTTTAGGATACTACTTTGGATGAAAGTCTTCAAGGGACTAATATTTACTGTACTTGAGAATGAATGACATTTTATTCACCTCATTAAACATGCAGCATAAATGCTGAAAATGAGCAAAATGAGCAAATTTACCTTATCCCTCCTCCCCTACAATGTACCTCTCCTAACCTTTCTCTCTCCTCTCCCCTCATTACTTAAATACTAACATTTCTGTATCTTTAGGCATACGTCAGCTTTATCCTGAAAGAAGAATCTTAAACACCGACATATGAAAACAGTTTCTTTGTCACCTCAGTGGTTTATCTTAAGAGCAGGCACTGTTGCTATTTCTTTCCGTAAATTGTTGAGTGGAATTCTACCAGAGATCCTTATCATAAGGTTGCATTTGGGAAAATGTATTGGACTAAATAGTAAGCAATTTATTCGGGGAATACGTGAGCGCAGCCATTCCCAAACTGAAGAGTGCCAGGGTCCAATTTGAAATCTGAAACCTTGAATCACGACTCTGATCAACACACGAGACTAGGATCAATAATTCCCATCTATTATATTGTTTTCATGTGATCATGGGAGGGGTTGCTAATCAGTCCACTCTCTTTGTCTCTGAACGTTCATATCTTTCAACACATGCATGTGGTTATAACAACTGGCCTGCATGTAATTATTATTATTAAAAATTATTCTATGCATTTTGACTCATCCTAGAGTTAGGAGCAGTTGGCTGCTCAAGGGTACCCCAGCCCTTTCGACCTGGTGGGGACTTGAACCGGCAACCTTCCGGTTACAAGCCAAGTTCCCTTACCACTTGGCCACAGGCTGCCCAATATTTAATAATAATTAATAATATTTGCAAGGTTCAGCTTCAAAGTTTCAACAAAGTGCGTAATTATCCATCAACATGAATTAAGTACAGATACTGGAATTCTAGGCCTGTATGCTGATCGGCTGACATTGGAAACTTACACATACTATGAAGCATTTCTTAAAATCTTAAAAAAAGACAAAAAATGAAAAAGAAATATATATTTACCCCTCAATGGAGTATTATTGCAATTTGGTACGAAGTCATTACAAATGCTCTTCAGAGCCAGAGAATACACATTTTTAGCAGTTGTCATAGGTTAAAGCTACAGACATCTGTACTTTTATGTCAGTTTTTTTTTTTAAATTCTATTAAAGGACATTTCATCAAGTTTACTTTTTGTTATAAGACTGAAACCATTGATTTGACTTTCATATCAGGAATTTTCAAATCATACCAAGCCCTTCACAGGAAGTCAATTTTGTCCAGTAAACGCCCCCAGCGGCACGCGCTGCTAACTGTGTGTGAGGAGATCCATAGTTATTACATGGTTGAAAGGCAAGTGCATCCAAGGAGAAAATAAAAGAGAACATGTTATTATGTGTCAGCCTGTAGGATACTTATACACAAGTGCATGAAACTTTGTGTGTGTGATGTGGTGGAGTTGTTGGTGGGCGATGTTTTGAAGGACAGTGTGTGTGTGCGTGCGTGTGTGTGTGGTAAGAATATTAGGAATGCTATGCTTGTCAACCTCTCTCAGCACTGTGGAAATATTCTGAAATACCTTTGGGCTTTTTTCCACATCTCAACAATAGTTTGCATTATGCTTTAAAAAAAAACAACTTCCGTGTCTTTGTTCCTGAATGTTCTCACCTGCTTTCAAAGTACTGACAGTCATTGCCAAAGACAGATTTACAAAGCAGCCTCTTGTCCTGTCAGCCCTTGTTTTTTTTCCCCCACATATGGTAAGAGCCTCAGCTCTGCATGTCATTGGTTTGCTCCTGCTTAGTGTCTGTTGTTGCAGAACCAATCCTGTGCCTCCAAGAGGTCACAGGTCATACTTTTGCGAATGGCTTTCCGTGGAGGAGTTGCTGTATTCACTGGGTAATTAAGTCTCCTGTCATGGATGTATGGCTTAACGTCTCTGTGGTCCTTGGACAGGAGAAGAGGCACTGTGCCCTTGTCCACTCCTCTCACTCGGCTTCCACCTCTGTTCACTTGGGTGCAGTCTGACTCAATTTGAAGCAAGGCTGAGGAAATGAGAGGAATACAGCTGTCTCTGGTGGAACGGAGTCACCACTGGGGATGGTTACGGTTCACATTTGAACCAGTACCGTGCCGGCTTTTCAGTTTCAAAATTTAGAATGTTTATTTATAACATACACATTTTATTACCCCTCTTGTCCTTCTGCAAGGCTGTCCATAGTCCATAGTAGAGCAGTCACTGCCCAGTGATACTTATTGACTCTTTGGTGAAGTGGCAGCCTCTTCTGTGCCGGGTAGGGTGAGCAAGTATTTTAGTATTGTTTGACATCCCATTCTTTCAGGCTATGAAATATGCCTCAAATTACTGACGATACATGCCGACATGTATTGACGCAAACATCACCTAAAACCCAGTGTGGAATTAAGCCAGCAGGTGTCAGCAGAGGTCAGAGTTTAATAAAGCAGCTGTTGTAGGGTCAACGGTAGCTGAAAGGTTGTGAGTTTGATTCCCGCTTCCGCTAGTCATCATGCAGATGTGTGCAAGACCATGTGGATCCTCATGGCTGTGCTGGCAGCATGTGAATGTGAATGGGTATTAGGGCTATGCAATATGGCCTACTGCAATTTTCGAATCGCAGAAACCTGATTTTAGTATGAATAGAACCGCAGCCTTGTATGAGCATGCGGACATGAGTATCAACTCTCTGTTGACACGAAATCTGGATGTATGGTGGGGCTAGTACTGATGAGTTCATTTAATATTGCTGGCTGTAGCTGATGTCAGGAAGTACATTCTTCTTTTACACTCTTGCTGCTGTGAACCCTTCGAGACAGGAAAATTGCTAATAAACACTTTCCAAGTGTTGCTCCACCATCCTTTCACACATAATAAGGCAGAGGTGAAGCACTTTTTTTTAGGTCCTGTTGCCTTGAGATGTTAGGAATAAGACAGCAGAGGGCTAATACTGCATCTGTTTCCCTGGCAACCATTTGCTTCATCTCTCTGTCTCCTCATGGGGAAAAAAGGACCTTGTGTGAGAGTATACTACTCTCTGAGTGTTTAGGGTTGGGTCTAAACATTCATGTCTTCCTCGTTCAATATGTTAAACAGAAGCAGATGTGCTCATGCATGAATTCATATTTTATGGACTGTAAAAATGCCCAATGACAGTGAAGTGGGAACATTTCAGTTGTGATTTTGTTTTTGCAAATGTGGCTGCAAGAGGTTTTGACGATTTTCAAAATTTTTCCTCCCAAAAAAAGAAGGATTTTAATGACATTTTCTGGGGATGTATGTTGTGGTCCATGGAAGACATAGTTACATTTTGGTGATGATATTGTAAATAGTGGAGGTTTGAAGTTTCTTATTGCTTTGTCTTGTTTTTGATTGAATAAAACATCACTCGTGGGCAATATTCATCAACATCATAAAGCATTTGAGCACCCGATGGGGTTATTGTCAGACTATTGAATGGTCATTATCAACACACATCAGTCCCATATGTATGGCTGATTTGTTGGTGGGTGTCGCGTGACCTCTGACTGGGCTCCGCCCATGGTCTCACTGCTCCATCAATCACTGATAGAAATGGGGGCGATAACAGCCTACTGGGCCTAATAGTAGGCATGTAGGCCCCTACTGGCCCATACATGCGTGTATGGGTGTGTGCTGATAATGACCATTCAGTAGTCTGACAACAACCACATCGGGTAATTTGAGACACTATTTAACCGAAAGAGAACCATCTTACAGTGAAATGTAAAAAAACATATGCTCACTTACTTAGAAATATAGTGATTGTAGTGTTATTACATGGTGCTCTAATTCCTTATCTTGAATGTTTTCTCTTCATTTTGGTTTGTATATATATATGTATATATATATATATATATATATCTATAGATAGATATATATATACTGTATGTATATATATACATACAAAAAAAATTTATTTGTACTACTACTACTACTACTTAAAATTCCACATACACCACAAACCTGTCACTTGAATGTCAAAGAAAACATTGCCTCACCTTTAACAGCAATTCAAAAACCATTTTCACTGTCAAGTGTTTGATGCACACTGGCTGTGACTTAACACTAAATGGCTCAGCTGTTTGATTCTATTTGGAAACCAAACAACAGCAACACATTTTCCAGCTGAATAACAGAGTCTGGGAGTTGGGAATTGGGAGTTTAGATGAGTGACATCACAACCTGTTGCCATTTGGGTCTGACGGTTACACCAACCGTAGACTGTTATGCTCAATGAAAACTTCACAAATAAAGTAGTCTGCTTTTTTCCTGCTTCTGATGTTTTTCCCATGGCTGATTATTTCATGTTTGTCTTCACAGAAACACTCAAAAGGACAGACCCTGATGGACATGGTCTGCGAGCACCTCAACTTGCTGGAGAAGGACTACTTTGGCCTGACCTTTGCTGACATGGACACACAGAAGGTCAGTGAATTGTGTACTTAAATATCCTTGCGGGCAGTTTTATTGCATCAACATGCTCGTCACAGAATGATCTGTATGCCCCTCACTTTGTCGGATGGGTTGGCTCACCGAGGGGAACACGATCCATCATTCAACGATGAGTGAAAAATGGAAATATCTCTGCCAAGTCTGGGTCTGAACAAAAGGCAAAATGAAAAACTTGCACTGTGGGAGAGAAGATGAGAAAAAAACCCTCATCTACTCGCTGCAAGATGCATGTATGAAAATTTGTTCTCCATATTTTTCAGAGGTAGAGCTTTTACTGGAAGCAGAAATAATCTTCCTCCAGTAGTTGAGTTTTTAATCTGCACGGACAGAAGCAGCAGAAGAGCCACAGTTTATCATGCAAATTTGACTAGATTAGAAGAAAAGTTGGGCCCAAAGACTTTGGTGACTTGTCTTTCTGCCGTAACGAATGTCAATGTGGAGGCAGGATCGCCTGTCAGAGTCCTGGGATCACTGTGCAGCTCACACTACATGACCTGCTTGTCATCTGACCAAAGATCTTGCAGATGTGACTGCTGTTGTAGTCAAGATTACACTGAGACCAAATCATGACCAAAACCAGAATGAGCAGCGACCAAGACTTTTAGCGACAAAGGCGGAGTCAAGACCAAGACCAAGGCAGCACATTTTCAGTTTCATGCCATTTCTGGCATTCAAGGCAACTAAAATAATCTTAAATTCGATACTGAAATGAAATTGTTCTAATAAAAACATCACTGAACATGCTTTCTTTCTTACCGGTGTATTTTTAATAATCAAAACATAGTTCCACCTATGTTGTCTGAATAATTTGGAGAAAATAGTTATTTGTGATCTGACAGATGTGCTTTACGTCAAGCTTCAGTTTTAAATTCACAGTGTAATAAATTAAATTAAGTTATGGTGCATTATTATCAAAATTACGCCATCAAAACATTTACTACTGTACTGTAATGCAAGAATAAGATAAGTGAAAGATATCGATAACCATATTTTTTTGGTCTACCATCTGACTTTTGTTTCTGCTTCTGATGAACTTGTACATGCGTTCATATCAATTTCAAATAGTATGTTACCACCCGATGTCTGTTGTCATGTTAGAGGATGCACAGAGCAGGTTTATGAACATTTGACTGACATTGAACCGGTGTGCCTTAGCTGTCAGTTCACATGAGTGCTCTATTGTACATATGGATTTGGGGATTTGATTGATGTGAGACTCCCTGAGGGCAGGTTTGGTTGCACAACTGGCTCCAGAGGAACCGCCTGCCTTTTGAAGTTAGGATAGATGACAAGGCTTAGTCTCTCTTACCATCTGGAGTATACGCTCTGTCACCGTCATCAGTGCACACTCGATCAGCTCACATGTTGTGACATGACGTGTGTAACGTGTCTGACAGCTGCAGCTTTGAGTTGAGCCTCATCTGGGCCTAATATGGACAGGTTACCTGGTGTGTTTGAGCGCTGAACAGCCTTGAACTTCAAATATTTTCCTTCTTTCTAAATTTAAAGGGGCTTTATGTAAAAAAAAAAAAAAAAAGAAGAACGAACGTCTGAATTTGTCCGTTGCTTGACAAGCGTCAAACTTGATTGGTGACTTTTGTCTGACGTTATTTAGAAAAGAAATGCAAGAGATATCAGTAGCAATGCAACAGATATATAGTATCAGTGGTAAAGCTGGTTCCACCCTCTCAAATACAGGGCCATATTGAACAGATAGCACACTAGTTGTATTTATTCATACAATAGCTCATGTGAGATGAAGAAAATACAATGACAATGGTACAGCCACTTGAGAATGTAGATTTTCATTTGCAGGGAGCAAACTCAGCTCCTGCAGCGCCCTAATTAGACATGGGTCATTGAAAGTGCTTGAATTCTTTTGCAGAAAAGTAGTTGATACTTGGATAAATTTGGATAAATTGGTTCAATTTATACCACCGTTGATGTGCCCTCATTTGTTACGACACCACCTACTGTTTTGTGCCCTACATTGCTTGATGTACGTAGACTAAGCCTAACGTTAAGCAAGATAGAGCAAATGACATGATCCCAAGGACAATCACTTGTGCAGACTTGTGTACAGATGCAGCGTGTGCTGCTAATTAAGAAAAGGAGACGCCATGGGCGAAGCAGCTCTTAACAAAGTCCCCTCCCATCATAAGCTGTGTCAGCACATTTGGTTCTTACTTTTAAGGGAATTGGTCCCGAAAGTCCTTGAAAAAATCCTCGAGTTTGATCTGCAAACTCTTTTTTTATGATTTGTTTTGGTGTTTTGGTCTGTTGTGCCACCCACCAGGTAACACAGCTAGTAGCACTAGGGAGTAAGTCAAACATAGCAAGCTGCAGCTATGAGTCAGAAATGCTGAATTTTACCAAACCTAAAGAGAAGAAAAATGATGGTCTGCAGTGGAAATGCATTAACATATTGACAGCTGACGTTATGGAGAAAGTTAAAGATATGTACATCTCCTGGACAGGGAAACAGGCAGCTAATAGGTTGTACTGCATGTGCGTGAAAACTGTGTAATACCAGCTCCATGATTCCTTTGCAATAACCGTAAATGCCAATGACAGCAGTTTTGCATATTTTCCATATTGCCCCTTTTGAGGCTACAGCTTCAGATCAATATGACAGGCTTATCAAAGACGGTCTCCTCAGAGTCTGGGGGTCACTGCTGATTGGTTGACCAAACAAGTCTGATAATTTAAATGTCATTCCAGATGCCCTTTCTCTGTCTCAGAACTTAATCTTTTTGCTCAACAGGAGAACGTTTATTCAGCGTGATAGCTGCATAAACTGACGCTGCAAAAGCAAGAGTGAAGCCTCGATCAGTCCGTGATTGAAACTCTGCAGAGAAACGCAAAGCAGCGGTGAACGCCTCACTAATTGAGTGCCCTTTTGGCCTTGGGTGATTTGAGGAGGGGCGATAAATGCCTGTGGTTCATTAAAGTCTTAAGCAGCGTGATTTAACACTGGAGGTGAACATGTGTTTGTGCATGCGTGAGTGTGTGTATGTGTGTTTGTGAGGGCAAAGCTGAAATTAAGGTTTGCTCAACACGGCCACGGGAGAGCACTGTGCTGATTCAAGCTTTCACACTGATTCACTCTAACTGATGTGAGATCAGCTGGCAAATATACTGTCAGCCTTAATAAGCAGCTGCTGCTGGTTGTTATTCAGGCTGCTGAAGATCACGGTCAGCTGGTGGAGCAGAACTTTGATGCATGCTGCCAACACCTGTTAAAGGGATAGTTGTTGATGACGTGGAGGCCGGGAGCCAATGGTCCCTTCAAACTTTTTTTTTTTTTAAATCATAAGATTTCCATACAAATGTTTCATAATAATTGTATTTCCATTGTCACAGTTATCATTTTTAAATGGCAATGTAACCAAATCCAAGCCAAGCAAATGAACAAATGAAAGAATTCTACCTTTCTTTCACATCTGGAGTCAGATAACATCATAGGAGGTTAATGCATGGAACTCTGGTTTCAAAGAGCTGAGCCAATGGGGACTACACATGACCAGGGCTTATTTTCTGTCCCAGTCGATCCCTGGCCATCAATGATATATTATAAAACTGAAGCTGTACAGAATCTTACCCCTGGGCCAGACTTTGGACATGCCTGGATTTGAGTTTGACTAATGATGAGGATTTCATGATAATCAAGGAAGATTTACGATAGTGTTGTTCATGATGTTTTTGTCAAGTGGAAAATCTAAATAAAAGCATATTTTGATATGGCTTGATATACAGTTCATTAATTAAACCATTAATTGTCCAACAACAGGGGATTTGGATTAATTAAACCAAATGAGAAAAAATCCAATTAGATAATTATTATGTGTAATGATAACCTACAAACATTAAATATGCCTCGATTGGATTTGCTTGAATTAGGTTTGATTTACTACGTTTACTGACCCCACACCATGTAAATGTAATGGGTTAAAGGCTGCATTCTTCTTCCACCTCGCCTGCTCATTCGTGACTTAAAATTCAGCACAGTGTGCAGCACAGTTATGTCACCAAGGACATAAAAAACAAATAACTGCCATACTGAGAAACACAAAGAATGAATCAGCATTTAGTGAACGGTTTGAATATAAGAGATATTTGTTTCGATTTAAAAGCCACAAACTACAACTTTAAATAAAGCAGTTTTAATGATTGTTTAAGCTGTTATAATAAAAAAACAACATCATACTGTATATTCCACACGAGCTGTCCCGATTCCTGAAGATCAGCATAGAAAACAAACATGTTGCTTGACCTCTTGGCAAAAGTTACTGTGCTAACACGTAAATGGCAAGCAGTATTAATGGTGTTATTTCCCCACATATGGTCCAATAAAACCTTAAGACATAATTTGATGAGACATAAATTGAGTTTGGAATGTTGACAAGGAACTTATCACATATTTTAGTTGATTTACGATCAATGTGACAGGGTTTTTTTGTGAGAAAAAAAAAAATCTATTACTACTTTCAGTAATTGCAAGGGATGTTGGCAGCATGATGGTGCGGGGGTTGGCATCAAATGCCTCGCAGCAGAAACATCCTGAGTTGAATCCTGGTTTGTTTGGGTCCTCTTTGTGGAGTTTGCATGTTCTCCTCATTTGTGCAGCGTGGGTTTTCTCCAAGTACTCTGGCCCTCTGCCACAGTCCAAACACATGCAGATTGGAGTTAGGTTAATTGGAGACTCTAAATTGCCGGTAGGTGTGAATGTGTGTGTGAATGGTTGTTTGTCTCTGCCTTTTGGCCAATCGGATGGACTTGAAACCTGTCTAGGTTGTTCCCTGCCAAATGCCTTGGCTCCAGCTTCCTCTGTGACCTCCAAAGTATAAGTGCTAGAGAATGAATGAATTAATGTTGATGAGGAGTTCCGGATTAGATGAAAAATAATGTGACAGGATGTCTTATAAGAAATAAATCTTTTGAGTAATTGCAGAGGTTGTAGTTTTGGAGCAAATCAAATGAGGATTTATCTCAGATAAGAGAACACTTCTCTCTGAATCGTTAGAGAGAATAAAAAGTTAAAGATGTTAAAATGAACCTGTTATTATTCAGTCTGAACTAATGTGATACAATATGATTTGATATGTTTCAATAAAATCTCATGCAATACTTTATAATACGATACACTTCACTGTGGTGGAATAATTTTGAAGCTCAGTGGTGCTGTGTACATCATAATCCTTATATAAAAACTACATATATCACAATGAATACCTTTTTATTAAATATAGAATTAGAAGACAGGAAAATATAATAGTATAAAATGTAATAAAAAAATATTAAACATGACTATCCAGCTGCCAACATTGTACAGGACCACATATTGCACAGAAATGAGCAACATATTGCACATCAACAATTTTATGACAACAAAGAAAAGCCTTCAGAAACCAAATTAATTAAGCTCATTTAATATAAATGTATATTAAATTGACTTCTTGCAACTTGCTAACTTTATTTTGATTTGGATTTATTTTTATTTTGTCTTTTAAAATTCATTTGTTATTTTCTTTTGTTCAGCACAGTTTCAATAATCACAGCATTGTAAGAACACGTGAGGTGAAATATTGGTTGGGTGTGTGGCTGAGCCTGAAAACAACACGAGTCAAAGTCCACTGAGCCACCGATGAGATGCTCCCATAGTCACATCAGAAGTGGGCTCCCTCTGGGTGAAGCGGGTCACTGATTGGACGTGGTGAGATGGTCGGTAACTCGCTGCCAGTAATTTAGCAACACAATAAAGCCAACAGCTGTTTAAAATTAAATCTGCTCTCTGCATGTTTGAGTGGCTCAGCAGGAAAGGGCTCACTTACTTTATCTAACCATATGGAGAAGGCTTTCATTAGGAACACTGACAGCAATTAGAGCAAAATGTGACACCGGGGTGTGCGTGAGCCATGTTTTCACTCTGCCCTGTGTGAATTCTGCCTTCTGTCTTTCAGAACTGGTTGGACCCCTCCAAGGAGATCAAGAAGCAGATGCGCAGTGAGTGTCTCTTCCAAGTCACAGAGGGAATAAATATTTAAAAAATGTAATTAGTTAAGGAGTGAATTAAATTCATTGGATCGCAGGGGTTCTTGCAACAGTGGAGGCAAAGCAGGCAATTCTCTTGGGGCGCTGAGCAGAGAAGGGGCCCCCCACAAAGAACGGCTGCTAGTTAGTCCACAGCAATGACAACTTACTGAGAATCGCCTTTAATTCAAATACATGGAGTAGGTACCTCTGTAAACGTGTGCAGTCATTTTGATTGACAGGCTGTAATTTCTGTAATCAAACACAAATCTAATCAAATCAAAATGTTTCCATATTTTTTTTTTTTTAGAAAAGTGAAAGGATAAAAGAGGAATTTCAGGCATTACAACAGTGTACATATTTACATCACATGGTAAATACATAGTCAGCTGCAATATAAATAGTATTACAGTGTAAAGTGAGAGATAGCAGAGCTATAAATCACGCACAAGACTTCAGTGCAGCAATTTAACATGATAACTTGATTTAATAGTAAAGAAATAATCACAGTGTAATATTATTACATAACTTATCATTATTGTTATTATTATTATTATTGTAGTAAAATTAACATTAATTATCCTCATCATGAAAGTGCTTATTCATGTAGTCAATTTAGTCTAGCAGTGATTACAGCCTTTTACTTCTATTTGATTCTACAATATAGCAGTGGCACTGATGTATGATTCAGTATCCATTGTGGTGCCTACACACATATGTCTATGTGTAGGGCCTCAAGGTCCCTTGAATCGTTCCTGTTGTTGGATAAAGTAATTAAAAATTTGCTATTTACAGTCCATAACTGACTTATTATTTATAATCTGTCTCCTAAGGCAAATATGTCACTCTCATTGCTCTCTCTCAGACTCTCCATGGCACTTTGCCTTTGCGGTCAAGTTCTACCCTCCAGACCCCTCCCAGCTCACAGAAGATATTACCAGGTATCTTACACACACACACACACACACACACACACTCCCACACACAGAGAACATTAACAGTTGTAGTTCATCTGGCTCCACTGCCAGATGCTCCTCAGATTTATTGATAACAGAAATTGCCTATGTCATTTTCACAGACAATTTACCCGTTTTATTTTTCTAATGCTCAGTGTTTACTTAAAAGCACAGTAACAATTTCATGGTGTCAAAAGCAACCCACATCATGCAAATCCCTCTCTTCTTCTAAAGATTAGACCTTGGAATGCTGCTAACCGCCATGGATTAACCATGCTGAATACTTGTTGGCGCATGCCATGGCCCATTCTTGTTTGACTGCCAACACCCTCCTCCTCTTTTGTCTCATCTGACAGATACTACCTGTGTCTGCAGCTGAGGGACGACATGCTGTCAGGTCGGCTGCCATGCTCATTCGTCACTCACGCCCTCCTCGGCTCTTACACCGCTCAGGCCGAGCTGGGAGACTACGACCAGGAGGACCACGGCTCGGACTACGTCAGCGATTTCCGCTTTGCCCCCAACCAGACCCGCGAGCTGGAGGAGAGAGTGATGGACCTCCATCGAAATTACAAGTACCAGACATACTGTTGCTTCAATCATATTTTCATCTGCCCGCAAATCTCCTGGGTTTATTCCCTGATGAGTTTTCCATTGTGTCCAAACACTCCCTATTGCATATGGCTGATAGATGCCGCCATATTACTGCACAATCTGTCAGTGAGATGTCAACAATGCAAGTGTTATATTTTTCTTCACCACACTCTTGTCTTTTGGCAGAAAACCAAACACAACGCTTCAGGGTACGGATGCAATGAATCTAGGAGTGAATATACTGTATCATTCCTATTACCAAGATAATTCTGCTCCCACTGTGCAGGATTATGGGCTCTTTATTAAAGACGGCCTGTTGATGTTGCTTACAGATGTTATGGTTATTCTGCACACAGGGGGATGACTCCAGCAGAGGCTGAAATGAACTTCTTGGAGAATGCAAAGAAGCTGTCCATGTATGGTGTGGACCTCCACCACGCTAAGGTTAATGATTATTTCCTGACTTAACATTTTCATAAAAGTACAGTACATTTTTAAGTGCTGATGAGCTGATACGATACGTGGCAGTGGTGTTGATCAAAATCATATTGGCAAACGATAGAAAGAAAAAAGATTCAGTATGATCTATAAACCCTAAATACAGTATAACATTTTCAAATAGCTGTTTAAGTGGTATGCATCAGCACAACTGTCTTATTAACATCTTAGTTGTTTAAAGGAGGTAAATGACTTAACTAGCTTAATATCAGTATTAAGTTTTGGTACTGGTATGGTATTGGTTTTCTATATAACTTAAAAAGTGGTATCAAGCCATCCCTAGTTTCAGGAATGCGTTTAGTGCAGTTTTATGAGTAATGTGTGCCTGTCTTTTCCTGCAGGATTCTGAAGGGATTGAAATTATGCTGGGTGTTTGTGCCAATGGTCTGCTGATTTACCGAGATAGGCTGAGAATCAACCGCTTTGCCTGGCCAAAGATCCTGAAGATCTCTTATAAGAGGAGCAACTTTTACATCAAGATACGACCTGGAGAGGTGAGTATAGTGTTGGGTAGTGAAAGGGACGCTCGAAATACATTTAATTTAGCATTTATTTACATTTGATAATAGGGTTAGGGAGATGGACAACACCACTTTCCTTATGTCATCAGATAAATGACCTGTATTTTCTCAGCCTTTTACTCAATATTTATATCTGCAGGCTACACCTCTGGTGTTCAAAACAAGGTGGTAGGTGTAGGTGTTGAAATGGCAGTAAAAATATCCACAGACGTTATGTCATTTCCCAAAAATGGCTTACAACACTATTTATGTTGTGAATTGGCTCACAACGGCTTGTCATCTTTAAAAAGAGGGTCAGAGTATAAAAAGTTGGGGAAACACTGATCTTGCTTATCTGGGCTTGAAGATTACAAACTCATAATAGAAAGCCTGTGATACCAACTGTGAGTATGCTATTTCAACAACATGAGTGTTAACTATAAGTGAGATTATTTTGGTCTTAAAAAACTTCCTTGTGGGTTGCTCAACTATGTGGAATGCAATATTTCACTGGTATCGCCTTTTAAGTGTTTTTGTTGCTTAGAATTAGACAAGAACATATCATTTCCATGTCCATATGGTAAAATAAAGCTGTAGTCAGTGCCCTATTAATTTAGGTTACTTAGTCTAAGCTAAGCTGCTAGAAATGACCTAAAATTGTGCTGGAGGTAGCATTTTGAAATTAGCAGAAGAGTTGCTAATGTTGCTAAAGTGATGACAATAACCGTATTGTCATCACTTTATTCTTTCTCTGTACAACAAAAACACTAACGGCATGGTGATAGGTTTTGTTTGAGATGTTTGGACTGTATTTACATCTGAGCTTAAACACATGTGATGTGATTGAAATGTAACATTTCTCAACTTCTGCTGCACATACAGTAGCACAAGCAAAGCGACTTGTTACACGCTAAGCTAACCAAACCATGTCCTTGTATCAGTCATCTAAATCCCATCAGCAAAGTAAATAAGCAAACAATTCCTTTGAAGTTACAGCATGTATCAATGACTTATATCTGACTGTGACACTGCATATTGTAACAAACAGGAGACTCCTCTGCACATGGTGGCTAACCCTAAATCTAAAGCAATAATAAAGTACATATAAAAGTCTTATTCTAAGGCTATAATAATCAATTTTTATTTCGAAGGGATTATACACTTATACTAATACTTATGGGCCGTCGATTACATTTCTGCCAATAAACCCTCTTATATGTTACACACTAGACCTGTAAGCCATGACATCATATAGTATTTGAATAAACCTGCAACAATAGTTAATGCTCCTCTTAAAAGCCACAAGAGAAATGTGGTCATGTGGTCATTTATGCAGGAAAAAAAGATTATAAACCCTGTGTCCATTTCCCTCAGCCTTGCTCCTCCGAACAGTCAGGAGCTATCTGTTTTGGCTTTCCTCATTGCCCTGTGCCGTGCTGCAGCTTATACTCCATGCTGAGCCTCAATGCGACAGGCTGTCTTGGCCAGACAGACCCAGTCAAGTGACAGAGCTGCACAGTGAGCCAGTGATCGAGCCAAATAAAGAGTCCTTTTACCAGAGCTGCTGCAGCTGCGGTCAGGATAGATGGATAAAGAGTGTAAATATAGAGCCATGAAACAGTTTTCCAACTGATCCCAGTGTCTGACTGGCGAATACTAATACAGCCTTTGTCCGCTTTGTTTGTCCAATCAGCAAAACTCATGCTGTAATGCTCATAATGTGTTTCTGTTTGTATTGACATACTGTACATAGTGAATCAGAAGTAGAACCAAGTTGTATTATTGACTGGGTTCGGTGTCTGTGCAGGTGTGAGATGGAGTAAATATCCTGCAATTTTTATGACTGTATTAAGTTCCCCTAAACTTTGGTGGCCTTCATCAAAACAGAGTAAACACCACTTCTCTCTTTGTGTTCCTGTTCTCTTGCCCCTCTAGTACGAGCAATTTGAAAGTACAATTGGTTTTAAGCTTCCCCACCATAGAGCTGCCAAGAGGCTGTGGAAGGTCTGCATTGAGCATCACACTTTCTTTCGGTAAGAATCGATCTACTGTACACTCCTGGCTGAAGACCCTTGTTCAATGGGTGTCTAGACTAACGAAACATGTTCATGCGTAAAGCTTCATCAAGTTCACCCACACTTTGCAGTAGTTTCTCTGCAGCTCATGTTAGTTTGATGACAACCTCAGCTTTCACCAGTGTGTTCAGGGTGTACAAGATAAACATTTGCACAAAAACAAGGACTTAATACAATGACACTCATTATGCAAGAGAGTCTTTAAGAGAGATAGATTTTTTTAAGTGTGGATGAATAAGATACAGACACACACTGTAGTCAGCACTAACTGTACTTTGTGCACCCCTGAGAACCAACCACAAACACCACAGTCAGTGCTGAACATATTTCACATGGTATTTAGACTGGAATTAATTAACATAGCTATTCCAGACCACATTTTAACAGTGCGATACAGTATGTGATCAAGAATGTTCACCATTTTCCACAGGTTGGTATCTCCAGAGCCTCCACCTAAGGGTTTCTTGGTAATGGGTTCAAAGTTCCGATACAGTGGAAGGACACAGGCTCAAACCAGACAGGCCAGTGCACTTATAGACCGGCCTGCTCCACACTTTGAGCGCTCCACCAGTAAGAGGTACCTGCTGTCCAGGAGCTTGGACGGAGGTGAGAGCTTTGAGAAAAGCAATTCGTGTTTTTAACAAAATGTCAAATTATGATTTTGCTCATCTCTTTGATAATTTGTCTCTCACTTACTTGCAGAGTTTTCACGGCCAGTCTCTGCCATGTGTGAGAACCATGATGACTTGTCCCACCGCAGTGTCAGTGAACACCGTTGCCTCCACAGCCCATCTGTGGATGAGCAGGAGACCGAGCTAGAGCCCAGTCTGGAGCAGGATGAGGAGGACAAGGACCAAGATGAGGGTCAGGAATCAGAACAGGACAGAGACGCAGATGGCAACGTTAGCCCAAGCCGAAAGAAGGAGATCAGGGTAATAAAGATTTCCTGAGGAACTGTGACTTTTTGCATATTTTACAGGTTTACATATAAAGTCATCCTGAAGACTCAGGAAAAACTCAAACTGCAGGTACTGCAGTGTGCAGGTTCTGTGCAAAAGCTTCTTAGACCAACTGAAGCTTATGCAATGGGAGCATAACACTGGGGAGCCTTTGGTAGATTTAGCATTTACTAACTCTTCTACTTTCACTCTTATTCACTCAGGCTTATATGCTTATACAGCACTGCTCATAAATTCTGCTAACTGCTATACAATTTTTAACCCTTTCTCATTCTGCTGCAAGATACAAACTCCAGCTAAGCCTTCGGTTGCTAACATGCTTTTCCCCTTTTTTTTATTTTTAACTCTTGCTGGCAATAAGGAGGAGGCTGGGTCACCAGTTGACAATAAACAGGAGGTATTTGGTGTCTGGTGATTTGGTCTCTGTCTGTTTGTCTGTCAGTCTCTCTGTCTAGCAGCTCCTCTCTCTCTCTCTCTCTGCCTGTCCTCCTCTGTCTTGTTTACTGTGGCTGTCAACTCAGTTATCATAAAAAAAACTGTGCTGCATTGCACCACATAAACAAGTGATACTGTGATGGTTGTATCTGGACTTATTTGTCATATTTAATCATCCCAGCAAACATTTGGCTGACAGCGATTGGTCCAGTGGGGACACTGTTGAACTGGAGAATTCTTTTTATAAACTTGACTGTATTTAAAAATAGACATAGTCTTCCAGTGGCAAAATGATCTCCCTTTTTGAAGGCTTGAGATTTGCAATTTGACTGGCGCATCACCTGCCACCAGGAACCTGTTGTGCAATACCAGCTGTCAATCACACTGGTGTCTACTCATAATATGAGTAGACACAGCGCATATTATGTGCTGTTCTCTGTCATCTGTTTACCTCTAAATGGGAACCTCATTTACAAAATTGACATATTTATCTATTGAAGATGACCTGAAACTGGTGACTGATGCCATTAACTCCATAGGGAAATGTTAATTGATGTCATAAATCAAGTGAGAAGTCGAAGCTAATTTTCCCATACATTCAAACTTTTCTTATACAGTATATGGTCTGTGCTTACAAAGCTTTAAAAAATGTAAACTTGATTTGTTCAAAATGATTTCCACAGTTTTCATGGCATGGTATAAAATGGTCAAATAAAGCCTTGCAGTCTGTCTGTCTGTCTGCCTGTCTGTCTGCCTGCCTGACTGTCTTTCTGTCTGTCTGTCTGTCTGTCTGCCTGCCTGCCTATCTGCCTGCCTGCATCCATCCCTTACTGACAAGCCTTTTACTGTCCTGTCTCTGCACCTGAACTTGCTCCTGCACTCTCTAACTCTGCACTTGTCACCTGACTCCTCTTGTGCTCGTCCATTACTCCTGCCCCCAACTCAGGTTTCTCAGTTGGACCAGGAGGCCACACCTCGGCACAAACAGGAGGTACAGGTGCCTGTCTTTAGCTCTTGTTTATTTCTGTTCCTCTGCACCTTGACTCTTCTGAGACTTTTCGGGATTAATATTTGCTTGCTTTGGATTAATGGATATGTCGATAGGCATATTTCATTCAAGTGTCTGGCAGACATGAGCACAGGATACTTAAAGGATTTGAAGGTGTCCAGAGAAATACCTCCATGTTATAGAAAAGAGCACCTCTCCTTCATTAAGTGTTTGTAAAGCATTAGTGCATGTCCTAATGTGCTTCTTTGGCCAGTGGTGGAACAAGTACTCAAAACATTCAGTTACCAAGATAAAAATATAGTACAAGGTACAAGTAAATAAAAGAATAATAAAAAAGTAGTTTATTCAGTGAAGTATGATCGCAACTTGTTATAGCAAGGACAAGTGCTTTAATTCAGCTATTGTTCTAATTGAACAATATTGACTAATAACTAATGCCAGTTTTTTATCCACTTGAACAACGATTTAAGGTTTAGCAATGTGATATGTTTTATAATGTTTTTTATTATTATTGAAATGTCCGGTAACATAATTATGCTCAATTTTCTTGTATCACCTGATTGTATGAATTATAGTTTTTCATTACTCCAGAATAAGCCTTTTATATTCAATACAGGAGCCAGGTCAACTCGATGGAGGCTCCCATTTTGTTTTTATAGTAGCCCACAATGGACAAACTAGCATCTTTTGAGTTTTGATGCTCACTGAAGATTACATACAGTACGTTCTCCAACATTCATTCTGCAACATGGTCAGATATTTTGATTTAATTTGGGTGGGTGAGAGTATAAACAAGTAAAATACCTCAAAGTTGTACAAAGTGCACGGTATTTTACTTAATTTATGTATTGTAGTAACTTCCCACCACTGATGTTCATCAAAAAAACAACAAAACTCATTTTGTGCACATTCCGTGTTTAAAACCCTTTGTTGTTCTTTAGCAATTCACACAACACCTTCTTGTGTGTATCTGCAGTATTAGTGTATGTCACGTGTTTTTTGCCTGTGCATTTGTCATGATAGTGTGTAACGTGCTGATGAAAAATATTGCACCTGCCTTTCTCTTTCCCCTCATTTTTTTTTTCTCTTCTTCTCCTCCTCCAGTTCCTGGACAAGTCACAGGACGTGTTGCTGAAGCACCAGGCAAGCATCAATGAGCTGAAGAGAGCGCTGAGGGAACCCAACAGTAAGCTGATGAACCGTGAGAAGCGTCTGTCCGCAACCTCGCCGACCAGCACGCCAGAGAAGAAGGCTGTGAGTTGGGGCTTAGTGTGGAGGGCGGGGGTTTAGGTGGGGGGAATCACAGTGTCTATGGGCTTCAAGGTCCACTCCGGTCAATATCTCAAATCGACAAACCTCTGATGCTTAACATTCCATGAAATGACATTGACGTCCCCACAGCTGGATGCTGTTATGTGGAGTTCTTTTTCCCCCCTGCCTCACTAAAGGCAATCTTTTTGTATGTTTTGTCACACAAGATGTTGCCAGTCTTATTCAAGCTGTGTAAAATTTGTCATTTGTGTTTCCATTCACACAGAAATCTGAAAATCTGTTCTGCCAGCAGGATTTGTTTTACATGGGGGGGTGGAGTTTTACCACAGAACATCTGTAATATTAATGGCCAGTTTGCACGGGATAAGAAATCTCAGTAAAACTACCACAACTGTGTGCGCTGTGCTCTCCTGGTTCCCCCCCAGCAAGGTACATGTTCTGTCACCCTACCCAGTAACCCAGGGTGCCAACAAGGGCCCCGGCGCGGGTGGCACTCGATTTACGCACCATTGTCACCTGCTGTTGTCTTGATATCACAAGTGAAAACACACACTTTATACTTCAGTTCATGCTTGATAATCTGCAGGAAGCTACTTGTAAAAGCCGCAGTAATCTTTATAGAATCTTTATTGATTATTGACATGGCACATTCGGATGGGACTAAAATCATTGAGAAGCTCAGGGATATAGGGCTAAAATCGAAAAAATGCACGACTGGTGGTACAATGGATGCAACGCAATAGTTAATCATTGCAATATCAATTGTGATGACTAATCACTTTCAACATTTTTCCAACGTCAGTGACATTCCGACATTATGACGTTGTTTCAGACAGTTTTTCGTTTCTGCTTCCTGTTTATTAGGGTAGAAGTAGTAGGTATTTGCTTCTTGCATATATATCATAGAGACGCT
The DNA here is from genome assembly GCF_019176455.1 of Solea senegalensis. Classification (NCBI taxonomy): domain Eukaryota; kingdom Metazoa; phylum Chordata; class Actinopteri; order Pleuronectiformes; family Soleidae; genus Solea; species Solea senegalensis. The sequence goes on along the minus strand of NC_058024.1, from coordinate 9,781,112 downwards.
TACTTTATCAGTTTTTGTTATTCAGTAATCATGTACTTAAATATATCAGGCTTGGAGAATAATTGTACTGGCATGAGTGTAGTAAATGTAAAAAGCACATTAGTATGGTTATTAAATTGTTTGCGATGAAAGCAGTTTTCCCATGCAAACATAATCCTACCCACAGAGGAACATAAAAACCTGCAGTTTATTTTAAGATGTGTGTATAATGAAGTGCTCTGTCTGTGCCTGTCTCTGGTGCAGCAGACTCATTCTGACAGGATCTCAGCAGTACTTAAAGATGGGCTGTACTACTTAAGACTGACTGACAAGTAGCACAGATGGAAACATCTTGATGAGATTAGTTTCAAGATGTTTTATTTTTTATGATTTGAACGGTGTGAGGTACTTGAGAAATTACCTTTTTTGTTTTTTTCAATTCCTTTATGGCGGCACCAGTGACACAGTTTATCACAAATGCTCTCGACCTTTCATCTCATTTTGATAAGTAGGATGTTGAGGATACACATTCCTGAGATCTCCAGACAGAATATTTGGTGTCGTTGTCGAGAACCAGTGTCTCACCTGTTGTCTAGGATGATCATGTCATGCCCTCATTGTGTTAAATTAAGTCTGTTGTGTTTTATCCCAGAGAGTCCGTATGTTTCCATGGACTGTTCTGTTGAGCTCCGGTTGTAGAATTGATTTATTGAATGAAGTATGTCCATATTAGTATGAGGCTTTTCCCTGTTAAAAATTATGACACAGACCAAAACAGTTGGTGCCCCGTCTATTGTGGTTTTAGTGATTTGGACAGCTTTACGGCGCTGTACAATTTGTAAAGCTAGTTCTGGGTCAAAGGCCGGGGATGGGAACCACGGAACATGAATAACTGTTCATTCCTGTCAGCACCGACTCTTTTCCTGCCTTTCCCATTTTCTCCATGCTGCATGCTCTTACTAATTTACTGCCTCATTTCCAGTGTGAGCTCTAACAGCTGTTCTTCCCTCTCTTTTAAACTCTCTCCTCTGCCTCGTGTCGGCCAGTCTGTGGGCCGAGCAGCTGGAAAGGAACCTGTAAACAGCCTGTCTGTTGAGGGTTACGTCCAGAAGACTATGGTGACATCACCTGAGGTTGCAAATCTCTCACTCTTCCTCTTTCAAGATGCATCTTTTTTATTTTTAGCATTTGTGGTTTGGTGAAATTCACTCCCGATACTCATATGTCTATTTTCTACAAAAAAAAAAAAATGACGGCCTATTGTGCAAGTAGTTCCTTAAAGCAAATGCATGCTTATCAAAACCCACTGTGTATTATTCAAATGATTGTGTAGATGTCATTATCTGCAGCAGCTTGGCATGTCTAACTGTGTTTAATCTATACCAACATGTAGGGCTCTGAGGAGTGGGTATTGATTGAAAACCAAGAAACTTATCAACCAGACCAAAAGTGGAAGGCAGAAGAAAGAAACAAATCTCTTGCATCTGATTCCTTGTGGGAGAAAAAGGAGCTGGAAAAAGAGATCAATGTTACCATGATGATACATAAAGAGGTGACAGGGAATGACAGAAAAGGAATGAAAAGCCATATTGGTGAAACAAAACCATCCAGTGAGGCAGATGAGTGCTCTGAATCTTGGCCGACCAACAAAGGCCGTTTTGTGATTCAGTTATCTGAGAATGCAGACTCGTTTCAAGACAAATCTCAAAGTAAACCATCCCACGCCTCAGACCCCGAGGCGAACAGCGTGGCGGCCCTGGGCTCACGCCAGACAAAGGACCATGCAGTGTCTAAACAAAGGAAAAAGAGGAGACCCCAGAGCTTAAACCTAGGAATGCCTGCAGAGCTCATCTACAGGAAAGCAGGCAGTGATTCTTCCGGAGACGAAAATGAAGAGTCAGACTCAGACGTTAGCCCAAAAATAAATTCTCAAACAAAAAATCATTGTGAATCCTCCATGGTGATGGAGAAAGACGATGAGGCATCAGAAAAGAGTAATTTGGTCAGGGTCTCTGAAGACACTAAACAGGAGGAATTCTCAGTAGTAGAAAGTAGAGAGAGCACCGAGCAGGTAAAGAGAAAAATAGTGAGCGAGGTTGAAACCACAGATATTAATTTAGGGTCGGTGAACGGACCTGGAAAGATGGAACACGATAGTTCATTAATGGATGTTAAAGGAGAATGTGTGTTGAAAATCCGAGGAAAGGGCCTTATTGACAATAAAGAGCTTGCTGAGGTAAAGCTGAGACAGGTCAGGACACACGAGAGGAAGATCAGTAGTTCTGGCTCTGAGGATGTAGAAGGTTTCTTGGGGGAGAGAGGTCAGAGGACGTCTCTCCACCGACTGTCAGGCAGCAGCTACCAGTCTGAAATCACCAGGATTGTTCCTTTAAAGCCAGAGAGGTCAAAGAGCATAGCATGTAAGGATGAGAGGGACAGGACAGGACAGGAGGAGCCCTCTCGGGTCATCAGAAGAGAATACCGCTGGTCGGTCGGCTCTCCGGAAGGATCCTCAGACCTCAACTGGACTGACGTCTCCACCTTCCATTCGGCATTTGCAGCAGATGTGGAGGGCTTTGCCAAAACAGAGCAAGCTGATGATAACTATCAGTCTGGTAGAGGAACTACAGAGAGTCACTCATTCAGCTCAAAGATTTCAGCGCTTCACAAAATGGCTCCCCCAGCACCACCCGTTAAGACACAGAAGGCCAGGGAGTCCGGGCTAATACTGCGGAACAGTCGCAATGTCGGCAGGGAGCCGAGCCTGGACGCGGCCAAGAAGAGACACTCGGTAACTCTGCTTGGCATCTGCTAATCAGTCATTGGAAGTAAAGCATCGCATGAGCTTCAGACTCGCACGCCATTTTTCTTTTTTCAACGTTTTCAGTGACTTGAAACACTCATCCATCTTACCTGTTCGTGCCTGTGTGAAGAGCAGGTGGAGCAGTACATTTTGCTCTGTCTTGTTGGACATGTCCCCCTTATGGCACCAAATATCTCCCCTCTTATTGGCCTTAACGTGCACCTCACTGTCTGGCAAATCTGTGCATCTCAACACTGGCTGTGAAAGTAAAAAAAAAAAAGAAAAAAGTACCAGTTATCGTGTTCCCTGGTTTGTCCTCGCCTTCTCAAAATCGTGAGCCGCAAATATCCTTCCAGCTCACGTTGATCTCCATCAGTGTGGCAAGGAAAGAGAGGCTCACGTATCAGCATCGCTCCGATGAGTTTTGCAAGTCTCCATGTCATTTTCAAACTGGAAATAGGAAACAAACGACTCATTGCATGCTAATGTTACAAATTAAATCACTCATCTGAGGAAGACATTGTGGAATGTACCTCCATCCATTACAGACAGCTATTATCTCCCAAAATTAGAGATAAATGGAGTATGGAATTGGTTTGCACACAAAAATGATTGATAAATCTACATCAAACTGATTGACTGTGAACAGAATTCTCCAAATGTCACTTGATTCTTCAGATTGGTGATGATGCATCATAAATTGAATGCATAATTCTCCCAAATCTCACCAGGATAAAAAAAAGCAAGTGGTGTTGCAAACGCGGCGTTTCCTCCAACTGTGGCGTCTGGCTGCGATGAGCAACCAGACGCCACAGCTCAGTGCCTGACAGTCAGATTTGCTGCTTTCATTTCACTGTTGGTATCATTAGGGGCTTGCATGCATTTTGGCACTGGAATGAAAAGTCATTTCAAGTGAATTGACATGACAGCTTTCATCATTCCCCACCTTTTCATCTGAGTCGAGCTCGTGCATATATTGAATTAAAGAGCCATGAGAAGAGGTGTTGCGTGGCTCTCACTGTGCAAATGTGCCTCACAAGCGAGTGACAATCACATTAAGATCTGATTGAACTTGGGGAGTGTGGGAAAATATTAGATGGCTCCACTAAAACATGTGGCACCCTCCCCCCCACCCTCACCCAGTCATTCTGGCAGGCTCTGACATTTAGCGTCTTTTTTATTAGACATTTAAAAACATTATGTATCAACAACAATGACTGTGTGCTTGTTGAAGTCCAAGGTGCATAATAACATTGCAACACATTCTCAGGTGTGACTGCTGCTTTGCTGAAAACCTGCTCATCATACACACTGCATGGTTCTATTGTTCCGCTTCCAGTGTTGGGCACTAATACATTACTCATACTGTGTTTAATCAATAACATTACTTTACACATAAACACATGGTGTGAAATATTATAGTGACAAAATAACTCATCATAACTTTTTTTCGTGTCATTTGCCACCTACTAATTTGAATCTGATATCTGATTAATATTCATTGTTGCCTAACTATTTTCAGCTGCATAATTACTCCAGTTTATATGAATCTGCAGCTGGTTGTATACAGTTTAATACCAAAATGTCAATGTACATAATCCACACATAATCCACACAAAGAAGCATCCACACTAATGCTTTTTAATCTTAAATAGTGCTAAAAAGCAGACGGATTGGTCAGCTTGCATGAGGAACGAGGATGGACATGAACTGACCCTTGATTTGTTCATGGAACGCAACAAAAGTGCAGTGAAAGAACAGCTTTGGCAGCTAAAAGTCAACTTTGAGGCAGCATGGAGGCATTTCTTTGTTGTCATTTACAAATTGTAAAACGAAGTTGCCTTTATCACACAGGTCTCTTACATATGACTGGTTTATCTTTTCAAAAAGTATTAGATTTTATGGAATTGGCTTAAAAAATATTCATAAACATGCTAGTATGCACCGATTTATGATTCACGATTGTGAATTAGATTTGTCATCCTGAAAAATTGGGTTACTTACTAACTCTTATTTTCTCATTCATATTTAGATATTAGATATTGAATGCGAAAAAGCAATCAGTTTCTTGTGGATGATTATTTTTGGTGTGACACTCTCGATAACCCTGACAAGGTGCACATAAATTCTGAATACTGAATTCTAAATAGAAATAACACTTTTTCCAAGTTTGTGTTGTGCAACATAAAGGGATTGAACAAGTAGTGGAACTTTTTTTGCAGGATGTGACAAGTAATAATTACCTTTTAAAAAGAGTAATGGAAAGTCATAAATTACATTTTCTGAGTAATGAGCCCAACACTGTTTGCTTCTGCTTAGTCAACATGAAACCTGGTGATATGTCTTTTTCTTTCTTTGGAGTAATCTCACCTCTTTTCTGTCCTTTAAACTGCATTTTTTCAGTTGGCATTTTTCTGTAGAGTAGTGCTTGAAATCTGGGCCAGAATCCACCGGGTGGTGACATGGATCTTGAAGTTGTACCTGGCTGATTTTCTCAACTCAGGTTTCAGTGATTAGGCTGTTAAAATACTCATTTATAATCTACTCTGAGCTGTCAAATTTGGACACCCACTGATCAGTCCATCAAGATCCCAGTTAAAGTTAAAACTGAGATGGTTTATGCTCAGAACAAACTGATCTCATATTCCCGTGCTATTCCCTGCTAGGATTTCTGTCTTTGTGCTGGACCACAGCTAGTTCTAACCTTCACATGCTCTTTCTGCTCTCCCTTTTGCTTCCCTATGCAGGAGCCTGTTTCCACTCCTGCCATTTATGAAGAGCCGTTTGCTGATTTTAAGGTTATTCATTTATATTTAAACCCCCCACCTATCTACTCTCCACACCATCAATTCTTTTCTCCTCCCTGCACCACTCACTGCGTAAACTCCTTGCCTCCAAACTGACTGCACCACGTCTATAGAGAAGAAGCCAAAAGCAATAAAGGATGTGGAGTGTGGTGCTTTTTACTGGCAACTCCAACTTCCATCACCATGATGAAAATGTGAAAACAGAGTCCCTTATGCTCGGCTGTTGCTGTCTGAGAGCTAATTAGCAAACCACAATTAATATAAGTGGTTTTACTATAGATTGGATGCGTTAATGACTTCATTGTAATTTAATGGTTCCTAACTCTTTTTTTTTTGGCTTTTGTCTCTTTACAACAAAGTTGTATACATCAAGCGGTTACTTTTTACTTTGTTGTGTTTGAACTAAGAAGTGACAACGGGGAAAATGACGTTGAGTTGGTTGGTTGGTTTGACGTTTTCAGGCTGTCATATTTAAGAAAGCTCAGACTGACATTTTTCAAAAATAGTGAAACAGTAGCGTATAGTGTTTTGTGGTGGAAGGTGAGAACACCGCGCGTTGTTGCTTAGTAACGGCGCTCTCACGACTCAGCCATTGGATCACCATGTATGTTTTGTTAAAAACTTCAGTCCAATTTGAAGGCGTCAGATAAAATGGTGATATTGAAAATTAAAGTGTTGGAGTCAGCGTTGCATGTGCAGCTTGACAAAGTGACACAAACTTCAGTGTCCAGGTGGAAAATGGTGAGGCAAAAAATATTCTTCATAGACGTAGACAGGTGTTGTGGGTTTTTTTTTTTAAAGGTGAGCCTTTTTTAAGTGGCTATTTTTTTTTATTGTGGATCACAAGGATGACGATTCCATCCCCTTCTATGTCATTTACACCATCCATCCATCCATCCATCCATCCCGAGTCTCGTTCGATTTGTGACCCTGTGTCTGTACCCAGAAGGAGTTTGTGGACAGGAGGCTCCAACCTAGTGTAGCCACAGAAGAAGAGCAGGAGCGGGACACCGTGGCCTGCATGAGAGAAACCCAACTGGGCATCGAGCGGAAGTGCTCCAGCATGACTGTCAGCTCCACGTCCAGCCTGGAAGCCGAGGTTGACTTCACTGTCATCACCGATCTCCACCCTGGTGTGGAGGACTTCTCTAAAGGCATGTTGGAGCTCGGGGAGAGGGAGCGACTGCCCGAGGTGGGACGTGAGGACTTTGAGGAGACCTCCAGGTTCTACTCCGCCCGTCTGATGGGTTCACGGGACAAGTCTCCCATTGAGGAGAAGCTTCCTGAGGCGGGAATGCATTATGAGGTAGACAGATGAATGCGTCACCCTTCATCATCATCATAATCATCACTCACTGGATTCCCCCGTTTGGTTGGACCTGCGTCCTGTTCTTTATTTTACCTTCGTTCTTTTTCATCAGACTTTTTCCCACTGTTTGCGTTGAGTTGTCTGTTGTTCATGTTTTAATTTGGTTACATATTTTATTCTCTTTGTTGATGCATACATTTTGAATTTGCAGCCATTTTATATTTGCCTGTTGCGTCAGTGTTCCACTGAATTCCCCTGCCGCTGCGGTGTCATTTGCATTTTTTTCATCAACGTCAACACTCCAATAAAAAATGTATCTCTGCATTTGTTCCTTTTAAGTTTAACCGTTTGTGTTTGAGTCTGAAAACTGTGCTGTGCATAAACAATACGTCAAGGTCCTCCGAGGTTCTTCAGTGCAAGGAAAAATAGCTTGATGCTGTTTGATGATGTTGTACTGTTTTTGTTGCACACAGCCTCCCGTGGCAAAGAAAGACCCCAGTGCTGTCACTGTGGCTCATATGCTGAAAAGAGCCGACTCCAAGACTGAGACGCACACAAATGGATCAGAGGTTCATCCCAACATCGTTAGTTTCTCACCACAGGTAAACAACAGTATTACATAACAAATTCTAAACATGCTGCAAATTCACACTGTGGTTTTCCACGTCCATGTACAAGAAATATACTTAACATTACATAAAGAACGCAAAGCACTGAGTAGGCTACAGTTTACTCGTCATCACTTTTTATAGACATAAAGGTCCAGTCTGTAAGATTTTGTGAAATCTCACAGGACTTTGCTCACCAGAAAACCACAACTCTCTCCACTCTACCACTATCTCTGCTGTGTACTCCTTTTTTACTTTCAGGTTGGCCTCATCTGGCACTGACTACATCCACTTTTTTTGTATAACGTCTATAGAGCAGACAGGGGAAGGTGGGAAGTATCATTTGTAGCAGTTGTTCGTGTAGAGTATCAAGTATTCTCCCGACCCGTATTTTTCCCTCAGACAGCTTAATTTATTGATGGCTACCCTGATGTTTAACAGGTTACATAAAAAAGTGTTTCCCAAAACAAATGACAGACTCAGTATCATGTCTGTTTATATAGGATCCGTGTGCATGAGAGTTAGAGGCGCTGTGGGCGGATGTTGTCGCTGCCTCTCGACAGGGACATGACAGCTTTTTTCCCCTTGTTTCCACTCGTTGCTTGGAGCAACACATTAATCCCACTTCTGTCCCCATAATGTCAAGCTTCTTCATTATGTAATTAAATAATTTGCACACGGTTGGATTTGTTGTAACCTACCGTACTATATAGTGTACTTACTTGTTTGATAGCGCCCTCCTTTTTGGTTACATTTGAACCGAAGGTATTGGTAGAACAGGCCAGTGAGGATGACACTCACCACGAGATAAGTGAGCTGATGAATATATGTTTGGTATTTTGATATTTGCTTCCCACAATACAAGGATGGATACATCTAGTAAATTAAATGTATGTTATGGAGGGAACAGTATCTATCAAATGTAATGTCTTGTTCTCATGCTATTTTATTGATTTCAATTTCATTTTATTTTTTATTTTCTTCACCTGTCCTGGACATACTTAAGATGTTGTTTCTTGTTCTAATGGGCACTTCCGCCCTCTCTCATTTCATGTGGAGTTCATAAATGCCTAAGATTGTGGACTGCAAGAAGCCTGCTGCTGCTTTTTATATGCTTTGAATACAAGTGCTTATGTGCTGCAATCAGTGCAGTCCAAAAATAAAGCTATGTTCAGTCAGTCTCTCAGCACATGGACTTGCAGTGAAAGACAGAGGGAGAAAGGCTTTTCTTTTGGCTTCAGTGACATGATGGCCAAATTCCCCAGACACAGATGGCATAATTTAATCATTATAGAGCGATTTAAGTATTGAAAGTGTGTTGATGAGGCTGATGAAAGCAGGTGTGAATCCCATTCATCTTGGGAGGGAAAGATTTGAGTGGAGCCAGGCTGTCCCACAGGTGCCTTATTAAAATGCAATCATCGCTGGTGTTCTATAGCAATTCAGCTAATGGTGTAGATGAACTCAATCAATGATGTGGGGAGAAGCTGCCTTTGAAGTGCCAGATCAGTGCTAAGTCAAGTTTTCAAAGATATTAATGTGTGTGTGTGTTCTCTGCAGTGGCTAAGATTTGAATTGTGGTTAAGTTAAGGTTAGGGTAAGGCATTAACTGGTTATGGTTAATGTTAGGGATAATTGTTTAGGGCAGTGATTCCCAAAGTGTGGGCCGATGTTCCCTAGTGGGCTGTGATTGTACTACAGGTTGGCCCTTAGTCATTAAATAAATATGAAAAATAAACGTTTATATTTAGTTTTAAATTGATGTAAAATATGTACCATGGATTTTAAGAAATACATATTTATGGCATTTAAATTATGTTTTATTTTTCCTTTAGTATAGCAGGTAATAGGGTATATAGCAATATTGTGCAATTTTTTGGTACTGTAAGTATCCAGTGTCAGCCGGTTTTAATTTTAATTTGTACATTTATGTTGATGGATAATTACACACTTTCTTGTGAGGTGAAAGTTTTGAAATATTGCATGAAGCCCAGCTTTAATTTCCACTTGCATGTGTGGAAAGATATGCAAGTTCAGAAATAAGTGGACTGATTATTACTCGATCCACAGTCAAATTATTAGGACACATTTTTCATTTAGAGCCATAATGTATGTACATGTAATTTTAAGTTGAAGATATGCTGCCATGTTAAGAAGGGATAGGGTCTTTTTTAAAGTGTGGTTGCAGGGGGTACTGACACACAGCCAGCTCTGACTGCACACCTGAAAAATCAATGCATGTAAAGCCTACTGTGTCAACAGCCTTTTCTGACGTGAAACAGAAGTTTGTAAACTGCTCACTCACCTTGGTCCAAACAGAAAATCAGCAATTCTAGTCTGTGGGGACACAGGAGCTGCTGGTACACTTCTGCTTTGTTTGTTAAGTTTGTGTCACTCATGAAATCTAAACAAAGGATTTCAGAAAGCAAAGTCACAAAATAATACATTTGGGCTTACTGATGGAGGCAGCAGTGGATCAACAAATCCTGTGTGCCTTTGTGTAAAATCACTGTTTTTCACCATGGACCTTTGTGCTGTTTGTGTCCTTGACTGCTGGCAGTCATGTTTTCAGCAGGGTGGGAGGGATAGCGTCTGTGTCTCAGGCTGATTCTCGATGCGGGGGCACATACACCACATATACCGCAGTCAGTGCTGGCTGTGTGTCATATACAGTCAAACATCAAAAAAACAATCCTGTACTGCCTGTTTGTGAGAGGTAAAAAAAAAAAGGGAGAATGACGTCATCCACAGACAGACAAAGGTCTTCAGCACTGACCGCGTGTGTCCAGCAGAGGGGGACATGGCACATTAAAATAACATTATGGGCTTGAAGATTGTCCGTTTATCCTCATCTTCCACTCTGAGGTATCCTCCAGCAAACTCTTTGCATATTAAATAACATTGAACCTAGAGTACGGGTAATGGCAGATTTACATTGGAAACCAATCTGTTGTTTAAGGGTTAGGGTTAGAACTGGGTTTAGGTTAGGGTTATGGTAAGGGTTAAGGTTAGGCACTTAGTTGTGATGGTTATGGTAAGGGTTAGGGTTAGGCTCTTAGTTGTGATGGTTATTAGGGTTAAGGGTTAAGGTTAGGCTCTTAGTTTATTAGGGTTATGGTAAGGGTTAAGGTTAGGCTCTTAGTTGTGATGGTTAAGAGTTATGGTAAGGGTTATGGTTATGATTTAAGGGGTTAGGCACTTAGTTGTGATGGTTATGGGGTTAAGGTTAGGCTCTTAGTTGGATTTAAGATTAGGGTTATGGTTAGGGTTAAGGTTAGGCTCTTAGCTGTGATGGTTAAGATTAGGGTTTGGTTAGGCTCTTAGTTGTGATGGTTATGGTAAGGGTTAAGGTTAGGCTCTTAGTTGTGATGGTTAAGATTAGGGTTATGGTAAGGGTTAAGGTTAGGCTCTTAGTTTGGATGGTTAAGGTTAGGGTAAGGAGCATTAAATCAATGATGTGTCCTCACTAAGATATAAAAACAAATATGTCTGTGTGTGTGAGACTGGAAGGGGAATTGAACAATTATGAGATGATAGTTGGACCTTCTGGACATTTGATATATCTTGCATATTTATTTATTTATTATAAATTATTATTATAATAACACACAAGTCAATAATCAATAATATATTGATGAATAATCTTCCTTTCTCTCCCTCAGAGCTGTGGAGTGGTCAGTCCACGGGAGGCTCCTTCTGTCCTGAAAGAAAATGGCTCCCCTGTAAGTCTCTTTATAGGCAGAACACATCAGTGTGACAGTGAGTGTGGGTGGTGGAATAAGAATAGGAATCTCCATCCATTGTGCTGTCACTGGTCGTCTTTTCTTAAGCCTTGACCTTTACTTGATTTCCCTCTGGAATGAATACAAAATGACTTATCTGCAGTCCGATCCAATTCTGGTACCTGATGTCATTACAATTACATTATTATTTTTTTTTTTTTAATGAAACAGAGAATGTATGAATGAGTACATGAAAAACGTGTGTAGGTAAAATTTTGATTTTTTTTTTTAACACAAAGCCCACATTGTTAACTGCAGGTGTTTTAAAGGGATAGTTCAAGTTTTGTTCAATCGTGGTTGTATGAGATACTGACATATGGTCAGTGCTGTGTCATCTATGATGGTCTTGGTCTTAAAAATACTGTATGCCCTGTGACTCTGACCCACAATCTCAAAATGTCTGTGGGGACAAAAGGAATTTTAGCCACTTAAAAGGCCCACACTTGTACTGTATGTTCAAGGCTTTATCCTACCATTAGAGAGCGTTTTGGTTGACTGTAAACTGCTCACTCCCTGCACCAAAGAGAAAATCAGTGATTTTCATGAAGAGTGTTTGATGCAACATTACAAATACACAAAGACATTAAGAAAACATTGTAAAAACACTGGTTTTCTCTGTGCATTTTGCTGCCGTGAGAGCAGCCAGTTTACAAACTTGAGGTACTAGTCAGAAAAGGCTGCCTCATGGTGAGATTAAGCAGAGAACATATTCTTACGGTATTGTAGACCTGTATCATACCTTAACTGTAACTTTAAATATCAGCAAAGTAATGCCAAACAAAAAACAATGTGCATTATGGAAAACATTTGAATTTGACTCTGGATATATCATAAACCTTTAAAAGGAGCTCCCCACTACCAGGAAAAAAATTAAAAAAGTGCCAGTCGCCAATCATTCTTAAGCTTCCTCCTTGTGCGTTTTACCCCTGTTTTGTGCTCTTCTTTTAAAATGAACTAAAAATCTATGTCTATAGCGCACATACCCACGAAGAAAGAAAGAAAGAAGCTTTGACTTTGGCTCACAACAGTATCCAGTACAAAAACACCTATAAAAATGAGCCTATGATGCAGAGAGAGACTGTAATGTGTCTGTTCATGCTCTTTCTCTAATTATTTGGGCTGTAGGTAAAAGCCAGTCCCCAGGAGAGAGAGTCCGTCGTGTCCCCACTGACCATCACTGCTGAGAGCGTCACCTCAGCAACCACGACTCAAGTTACTAAGGTAACCTCAACTCTAAATGACTGGGGCCTGGATTCAGCCCCTACAGTCATACGGTATCATGTCTGTATCTTATGGTTTACTAAGTAAAAGAATCATGTGTAAATAATTGTATTTTTTTGTGGACTTGTGGAAAAACAGTATTTATTTACCACACAATTTAATGTGATAAGAATAGAATGCTTCAGTCATAATGCTTTACGCTGTGGTTTATATAAAAATGGATGTCGTTGCCACCCGGGGGCGACCCTGCTGGTTGCAAAAAAGAACTACTGAGGAGTTAATGGTCTCAATCGCTTGTTGAGAAAGCTCTTCAGTAGAACGTGATGTTGATTTTATAAACTATGTTCCCATTCAGAAATCATGGCACATATGAGTGGACGCCGTGTGACTGACAGCTTGTATCGCCCAATAGCTGCGTGTTTGCTTATCTCAAGGCTTCAAAACATGATTTATGCTGGTTAAAACATCTAGTGAAAACAACATTTCTATATTTCTGCTCTGAATTATAAACTCTAGAATAGTTGCAATACAGCACTTTCATTTGTTGTAGTAAACAAATGTTTTTTTCTGTGAAATAATCCAGGTCATGAAAGATAAACACGTTCCTATGTTCAGAAACAGAAACCTCGTCCTGTTTGTTTTCCCCAGACTGTAAAAGGAGGATACTCAGAGACTAGAATCGAGAAAAGGATTATCATCACAGGAGATGACGATGTGGACCAACATCAGGTGAGAGGAGTTCTTTGAGTCATTAGGCCGTGGAGTGGAGGCCAATATGTGAGGTTTACGAGCCTTGTGTGCTCCACTTCTCCAGGCGCTCGCCATGGCGATCCAAGAAGCCAAGCAGCAGCACCCTGACATGCTGGTGACAAAAGCAGTGGTTATCAGGGAAACGGAGTCTCCCACAGAGGACGTGCAGCAGGAAACTGAGGTATGTGACTCTGAGGGTGCTTATGTTCCGCTCATGAGTGACATCTTGTCTCGTGCATCATGCTGAAAGTTTCCTGGTGTGCTCAAAGCTCTATTTTGTGAAACTGTTAACATATTCGTTTGGGAAGTAAAGTGATGCAATACGACTGAGATGAGAAGTAAAACTACCGCGAAAATATGAACGAGCATGAAGCAGGAGCGGTACATTTAAAACTACTAGAGTTTCACCTGAGCTCTTGTTCTGTCTCTGTCTCACTCTACTACTCCCTTATTTTGATGTCAGTAGGGCTTTAACTATTTTCATCATATATTAATCTGTTGATTGTTTTATGATTAATTGATTAGATTTTTGGTCCCTAAAAGATCAGGAGAGATTTGAAAATGTGCCACTTTAATCAACATTTTTCAAATATGTTTTTGTCTCTTGAACATGGAAAACAACCCCATTTGAACGCAGCATACTGTATATTCAGCATTTCCGACAGGTACTTAAATGCAACAGCTGGAGTGGCAGCCAAAACTGAGGCTTAATAACAGAAGAAGTGTGATGTTACTTTCTGCTCAACACGTCAGCCCTTACTATTGCACCTTTAATCGTCTCTATGATCGTTAAATCTTGATAAACACAGAATAATTATACTTAATTATAAACAGACACATATTGAACAATTATAATGCTGGTGAAAAAAAAAGTTATGCTGTGTTATTTTATTGCCCGACTCATCGTTTCATTTGCAGTCCTGATCAGTCACGGTTGCCGGGGAGACACATGGAGAGAAGGATCCTCCTGCTCCTCCCTGTAGGTCGCCACCTAGAGGACTATCTCCCCCACTGAGGACACACCATCACAAGAACTAACTGAGCTCCATGAAGTCGTCAGCAGACCTTCACTCTTGTCCCTTTAGACAAACCAACTGTGACCCAGCTTCTTGGACGAGCCTGGCTCAGCCTGGCCCGGCCTGGCCTATCCCAGTCCTCCACCTCCTTACAGAACAGGAAGAGGTAACCACTTAGCATGATGCGAGACTGAGAGAGAGGAAAAAACCCAGTCACGGCTGTCACTATTTGAAATCCCCCCTCTATTTAGAGTCATTTGTCTGAAACTTTACTTGCGTATCATTTAATCAAAAACATTTCGAGTCATTTGAACCCTCAGGATCATTTTAAATCCGAACACCCCACACCCCCAGTACCTTACCCTTTACCTAAAAAATAAGAAATCTTTCTATTTTAATGTCAAATACTGTATCTTCTCTGTGCTACTGTCACATATGAAATGTATATAAGAGCAGAGAATGGTGATGGTGGGGACGGGGGGGGGGGCAGCCATTTTGCTTGTCGTTGCCACCTCTTGGCTGTGACGCCTTCAGTATAATCAACAGCTGTCTTATTAGCTTTTTACATTTTTATCAATAGAGAATCTAATTTATGTCCAGTGTTTGCTTGTTTATGAAATATGTATAATATCAGATTATTATAATCTGCATGAGTCAATAACAACATAGCAGAGGGAATGAAAAAAGTCAATACATACAAGCTGTGATGTGACGGGACTGAGCAGCTGCAGAGGAAAAACATGTGATAAAAACAATATAGATATATATATATATATATATATATACATGTATAAAACAATGCTGGGACAATGAGTGGTGGACACTTAACCAATGTTGAGGGACTTTGCAGAGGAATGTGAGGACAGTTCAGTGGACAGCTGGAACCCCTGTCTTCATCACACAAACATCTCTACTGTCCTTGTCCTCTTTCTCCCGTCCTCCACTGTTTTCATTTTCACCGTCAACAAACACAAAGAAATGCCGGGGACACGTTTTGGGAACTGTTTTAAAGATTTGTAGAGAAATTTTAATATAAATAAGGTTTCATCTGATAAGTTTAAATAATGTGATGATAAGTTTTACTGTTTTCTTACTTGATTTCTTTATTTTGTTTTGTTTTGTTTTATTTGATTTATTGCTGTTGTGTATTTGGATGTTTCAGTCTTCACGTGTGAACCTGCCGTCGTCAATATAAAAGTTTGTGACCTTCTACTTAAAGGTAATTAACATTTATCAACACGTTATTTAGAGCAGGAGTTTCCAACTGCTTAGCCAGACATGAAACCTGCCAACTACTTCGTGTTCTGTCATTTTTTTTCCTGGAAGTGTCAATATTTAATTTATTGAACATCAATTTATTTTCATTTAAAATGACCAGACCTTAACAAGGCTCTGCTGCAGATGGAAGTATGTGTGACACTCACACATAAAGTTATCACACTATGACATTTTCTGCGGAAAACAGGGTAGGGGCTCACAGGGTAGGGGTGAATTAAAGGTCCTGCGTTTAAGAAATAGTGACATCTACCTTCACCTACCAGAAAGGATGATGTTTGTCTTTAAGTCTTTGCTTCAAACCACTGTGGCTTGTTGTTTATTCATTTGAGATGCTGCAGAAACACGGCAGCCTCCTTAAGTACATATAATTATTCTAAGGCTTTCAAAAGCAAACAGCTTTATATAATCAGTGTTTTTGAATCTCCTTTGTGCCACAGCACATTTCTTTCCTTGTAAAACAAATCCCTGGGAACACATCTATTCCAAATGTGACAGAAAGAAACATCACAGTAGACTAATATGGGTCTATACTTTTCCTCTTTGTTGGCAGTCTTGTCACTTTTTTTAACAGTCTTTAATTCCCTAAATCTGAATATCAGTAATGTCAGATAAGGCTAACACACTACTGCCACCCACTGGCTGTACCACCAATATTACAACCATATGCTCAAGAATTTTATGTATGAAATCAATGCTTTTGCACAATTTTCTGGACCCAGTTGTGTATACTCTAACTATCACAGTAGTTGATGAGAAACACTTGTTTATGCATCTTAACAAGACATTTGCCCTGTAGTGAAGGTCCGTCAGAACATTCATTGTTGGTAGCCCCTGATCTAGAGAGACAACATCCACATTGTAAAAACAGGTTTAAATTGTGAATTTCAGTGAATTCTAAGACTGATTCTGATAATAATCCATCCCATCATCCCAGAACCTGCTCAAATAACTTGTACGCAGTGAAACGAACTGTCCATTGGGATGCCTGAAACATTCAGAAACACAAGATTAACATGGTTTGCTATATTGTTGTGTTTTTTGTTGTTGTTGTTGGATTAACTCTTTTAAATTTTAAATTATGGTGTATGAGTTTGTTGTTGTATTTATAGGAGTGGCGAGTATGAGGCCTGTGCTTTTCCTCCCCCCCCCCACCTCACAGACAAAGACTCTGAGTGTGACACACGTGACTATCCACAGGACCCGTTAACATGTATCCTGGATGACCTTTAATACTATGCATCACTTATCATACATGAGGATCCCTCTGACAGAGCCTGGGCCGTGCTAGCCGTACTGCTGTCATTGTTAACTCTGTGCTACTGTTAGACCAAAGCAGTGAACCTGCACTGCTTGTGTGAATTTGCAATAAGCAGCCATTGCTCTCGTATCCTCTGTCCTCTAAAGGGAGAAAACTGTGAACTTTCATGAAAGTGAAACCAAAATATAGCAGAATGTGTGCTGGAGCTTTTCCAACACTTGGATTTCCATGGCTTTGTCTCCCTCCTTGTCTTAATTCCCCCACAAACCCTTTGACTTGAAACTGTCCACCTGCTGTTGATGTGTCTGTGGAAAAAAAAAATAGAAGAGATTCCTACACTGATGTATATTTTGCTCTATTTGATTCTAACTGGTCACATGACACTGGACTGTTTTGAAGGCACTAGCTCGCCATGATAGCAGCGCGTATACTGTTAACTGTTAGAAAACTAAAATGGCCTCCTTTCCGAAGAGAAACAAGAGGATGGATGACCTGTACTTTATATATAACTTCCCCTACTTGTGTGAATTAACCTGTAAACTATATAGAAACTGACAGGATCCGATTTGTTAGTAGGTTGAAAGGACGAGGCAGTAATAAGTAGAAGCAGAAGGACAGCGGAGCAATAGAAGTGTCACATGAACGGGTGCCTTATGTTCGAGTCGTGGCTGTGGGAGTCGCAGTTATCATCAGTGGTCCAGCTGAAAGTACCGTTAATCACCGCGAGGCAGATGTAGAAACGACCTGTCCTGTCAGTCCAAGGTGAGGAGGAGCCATTTTATAAGAGTGAGTTAGTGTCTTGTAAAGAATGTGACACTGAGTGCTGTGGGAAAAGTAGTCTCTGTGAATCTGCACTGTTAGTCCACAGTGAGGTTACAAAAAAAACAAAAACAAAAAAAATGTATTCACCCCCATTAACGTAGAAAACCAGCTCAGTGCCGATAATAATTTATTTCTTCTTCTTTCTTTTTTTTTTTTAGAGGTTTTTTTTTTTCATGAAGAGCATCACTGTTTAGCCCAAACATTCAACTCTCCACTGCCTTTTTGCTCTACATCCCCCTAGTGCTTGGTGGTGTGTACTTGCTGTATTTGCATTCAAATCTAAATGGAAAACATACATGCATAAATAAATGTCTCAGTATGACTCAAACACTGTCTCTGATTCTGGGGAGTGAGAGTTCATGTCATACAGTTACCTATGAGTTGGCAGGAACATTTCCTGCATGAAAAATTCATGCCAGGTCACAGAGGGTTTCTTCCACTACATCAGACTTATGAAAGGGCAATGCTATGTTGCCATCTTGTGGTGAAATTCATTCATGTTGCATGAGGTGGTATTTTTGTGCTCCTACTGCCATCTAAAGCATTTTCTGCAAACAACAAATTGAGGCAATAATTTCACTCAGCATATCAAAATACTTGAAGTAAGATGTGGATGTTTTCCAGTCATAGAGGATCTAAGCTGAATTATGGGAAAGTTATTATAGTATATAAGTATATATATATATATAAATAAATGTATATATATATATATACATATATATATATATATATATACATTTATTTACTTTGGAATCTTGGTTTTCATTGCCTGAGAACCACTATGATATGTACTGTATGATAGGTACTGTAGCCAAGAGCAGCCAAATCAGAGAAACCCACATTTTGAAGGGGAAGCCTACTATGCAAATTAATAAAAGCCCCATTGTTTTTTAGTATGTGAAGACCACCATAGTTTCTTGACGTGCTTAGGAAAGGGTGAGCAGAGGAGACCTGTTTCTTACTGCATTCTCCCCATTAGATAACACTGATGTTTACACACAGGATCTTAAAATGATCAGTTATGCACAAGAGGCTGCAAGTGCCCAACTAGGTCATAAGGTCACTGACTTTTGACCTAAGGCCCCCAGATCCATTTTTGCTCTGGGGTCTCTTGAAATGCCCCCGACCCTGTATATATAATAGCTTATGTATTAGGAAGGACCGACAAAGCTTGGCGTCATTGTATAAATCAATAGTCTTTATTAACACAGTATAAACAACAAACAGCAACAGAGGAAACCCTCCTGTAGAGCATATACAGACAGTAGGCCTAGTGCATCTGAGTTGGGCTGAATGAGACAGAAGCATAGACATAGGCTAATGGGTCAGTTTTTTTTTTATGGTACACACACAGTATACACAGTTCTATCAGATGGATGGACCTGGCATGTTCCTAAAGCCATTCAGCTGTTTTGCAGACTGACAGAGAGAGAGAGGATAGAGAGGGAACAAAGTACAGTCATGCTGAGCAACAGTTACAGCTACTGTATGAAACAGAGTTCTTACATAAAAACCGAGTAAATCATTTCTTTAGAAAGGTTCTTTTAATATAAATGATTTGAAGTGTACAAAACAGTATATTACACGTTTCTTGATGCATGATTCTGAGCGAAGACCCAGTAGCCTACAGTACACTTCCCCTTCAAAGTACTACAAACTACTACAGCAGTCCCACGTGGCATCAGGACACTATGGAAAAAAAAGGAAAAGATCAGCAGCATCATCTTTTTATTAAGAATACACACCTATAAAAAAATGCGCCAGGCCTCATATATTGCCAACATCCCATGCGAAACGCCATCCAAACTAACTTCAGTGACCTCAGCAGCTGCCCCAATCCCTTTACCCAATCCTGACAGTTTCTATCAACACAGCAGCATGTAAACATCACCACGGCTGCTTCGTAGTTCTACGCGTCTGATGTTGTTGTTTTTTTAATATATATATATACATGATAAGTTAAGGCTCTTTAAGGACCTGAGGATTTTGAACATATGATGAGGCACACAGAAGGCAAAGAATAGCTCTAGACACAGGGCTAACCGAAAAATAACGAGGAGCATGAGACGACCATGAGGGTCTGGCCACCAGTGCAGTTCCAGGCCCAAGGTTTTGGAACCCCAAGGACAGACGGATGCTATCCAACAACAGCATAGTGTTATTTACTGGATCAAAGGTCAGTCAACAATCTCATGGGTGACTTTGAGGCAATTCATCAACCTTCGGCGAGTTCTTCGTCACCTTTGCCCCGAGAAGACTGGCACCAAAACCATATTTTTTTTCTGTATTTTCTTTAGATTAATGACACAGAAAAAGGGGGGGAGGAATCCATTTTGATTGTAGCTGGGAACTTTGGCTAGCTAAGCAACATTAGCACGTGTCTGTCTGGAGACATGATGCTAATCCTATTTCTGCGCAGAGTGAAACCCTTCGGCCCCGGTCATACTTTCAGCGTTCACGTGTTCGTAGAGGTCATCAGCCTGTTCGTAGTCCACACGAGCCCTTTGAGCATGAATGCGAGCATGTAGCTCATTGTAGCACAACACTTTCCAGTCCACTTGGTGACACGCAAAAGAGACAAAAAAGGACACAGTAACCATGGACACTTGCTTAAGGTTATGTGAGGAGGCCCAAAAGGTGGCCATGTTAGCGCACATGGAAATAAGACGCTCTGCACAGACGAGGAACTCTGAAAGTATGACAAGTCAGCGCATTTTTTCAGTGAACTATGACCTCAGAAAATAAATCCAGAGATGCAACAGGGGATTATAAATAGTTAATTTTCACTTCCTATCAAATCACATTCTTAAGCTCCAAAGGGGAAACGTTGATGATTTTATTTGCCATGCACCTGCCTTCTCTCACTTCAAAAAGGCCCAGACTGACTTAAAATGTATTAACAAAACCAAATCTATAAAAAGCTCAACATGTCATACAAAAAGATGCATATAAGACATTTTTCTCTTTACTTTTTTTCTTATGAAAGCTGCTTTGGTAACAACATAGTCACAACATCGGCCAATTTCCTTTGCTTAGCCTGGGTGCTGAAGGGGACACTTTCCCTGACATCTCAATGGCAATTTTTTTTTTTTTTTTTTTTTGAAATAAACAGATTTTTTCTCATCAGCGCCTTCCTTTTGCCTCTAAAATCTAAATGAATGTATCCAGCTACACCAGAGTGGGCTGTGTTTGCGTTCCGCCGCAGAGAGCCATCTCCACATCAGAAGCAACGTCTGCTGAGAGCTGTTTGTCATAAAGATGTCCGGGCTGTGAAAGACAGTGCTATTGTGCTGAGCGCTGACAGAGTGGAGACCTTGGATGCTGAGCCGACTGCGTTGGGGCCTAAAAAGAACAAGGCAGTTAGTCTGATTGCAGTGAAAAGAACAGAGGAAGAAAGAGAGAACGAGAGAAAAAAAAAAAACATCTCACAGCTTTTGGCATTTCATTACTTTAATCAGCTGCCTCTCCAGACTGCGTTTGCAATCACAAACTGAAAACATGCATTTCAAAAAAAATATTTCAAAATCATTATTTGCAGCAGTGGAATAAGATTTTCAAAGGCCCAGTCCCATTTCTCTACCTCTTGCCCCTTTGAACTGAGGAACAAGTACAGACCATTCATTAGAAAATTGACATAGTCATCCAGCTTAGGATAGTCATCCATCCTAAACTTAGAGAATAGGATGGATGTAGCATCTATCCACCAGGGGTAACTCTGCTGGTTGCATAAAGCACTTTGTTTGAATGGAATTCTATAGGTAAACAGGTCTTCTTCAAAAGAACATGATTTCAGATTAGTGAACAAAAATTGACATGGCACCAGTCAAATCGTTTGCAATGAGAAAACTATGTCAATTTCTAATATACACTCACACAAGGGACGGTATTTCAAATCTAACCCTGTGAAATGGGACACCCCTTAAAGAATTGGACACATCATCAGTAGTCTCAGATTCAGCACACCCTCTGCTGGAGTACACAGTAATTACTCCAGATGGCCTTTGCGCTTCTCGACTGAATAATTTAAACTCTAAACGGGTTTATGCGGTTTGAATTTGAACTTCCTTCGCATCCCTTAAGTTTGAACAGATATCTGAATTTTTGGATAAAAACTGACTATGCAAATAATGACATAAAAGTTTCATGTAGGACATTAATTTCCCGCTCCCTCTGTTCCCTTTGGAGATGATGATCACTGCCGGCAAGACAACAGCAGGGGAGATAGTTACTCATCTCTGCCACAGGGGAGGTACAGACTAGCTCTCCACTGACCTGGTATCCTTGGGATGGTGATCTGCCTGCTACTGCTGCCTTCCCCTCCCTCGCCGAATGGTTTTATCTGTATGATATAATCCTCGTCAGTGGGCAGGGCGAGCTCCACAGAGGTGGTGTTGGTTTCCATGACGTTGGGGCGACTGTGCCGGTTCTTCTTGTAGAGCACCTGAAGACGAGGGGTGCAATTTAAGTCGAGTCAGCCACAAACACAGTTTTCTGATAACGCTCAGTGCAGTGACTCAGTGCTTACTTTGTAACCGGTGACCTCTGACTCATTCTCCAGAGCTTTGACCTGCTCCCAGTTCAGTATAATCTTGGAGTTTGATGTGTTCCACATCACTTTACCCGGTGGCTGACTGGGCGCTGAGAGCAAAAAAAATACATTATCAACATCAACATCAACATCAAACATAAGCGGAACATTGGCAGAGTGTGACTACCTCTTATAATCAGGTACTTACGTGGTTTTTTAGTGGTAACGTTGACAACGGTGCTGGGAGGCCCTGCTCCAGCAGTGTTATACGCCCTAACTGAGATGTAATACGTGGTGCTGCCTTTCACTCCTTGGATAATCGTAGATGTTTGATTTCCGACCGTTCTTTGCACACTGGCTGTGTCTTCCCTTTCACTTCTACTCCAGTACCTCAGCTGGAAGCAGAATCACAGACTTGAAATGGCAGGAAAAACACGACGGACACCTTAAAAGCTTTACACCCCCTGTCAATGAAGTGTGAACGAGAAACAGGTGAGACGTGAACTCAACTGCATGGAAGATGTGAGTTGGTCTGAAAACAAGCTTTAACAGCAGCAGCATGCCGCCTTGTGTATGTTTTTGCTCGCTGCGTTTTTTAAGTATGTGCCTCAGCTTATCAGACATGTGTCAGGGTTTTAGTTTTGTGGTGAAGATGGTGGTTATATATGAAGACGAATGAACAAAAAAAACCCCAAAGAGTAGAACAGAATCCTCAAAAATCCCTAGCCATCAACTTCCACTGATAACAGATTTTCTTTGTCACCCAGCTTGTCAGGGCTGAAATAGCTGGCACGCTTGACAGCACAAATATAATTTGTCTTCCCTCACAGGAATGGTTTGCTCAGACCCTGCTCCTCTGTTGACTTTTAGTGGTCAACTATTTATAATTCTGGCACTATATGCAATACAAGGATCTTGGATTGCAATAATGAGCAGAATTAAAATGACAAGAACTAACTGAGTGCAAAGCCACTGTCTCCAACTGCTTTACTATGTGGATTAGGAGCTAAATGCTCTATCCCTTGGAGTATTGCATCAGTAATCAGGGTGGTTACAGTACTTAGGTAAGCAACAAGAGAAACACAGCTAAACCCATAGGCATGGGACTCGCCTGGACCATTATGCATGTAGCAAGCTATTATCTCCTGTGCCCAAGGTGCATAAGCCTGAAAAACACATCAATAATACACAAGAACAAAATTCAACAGCAGTAGTTGCCATGCGTTTGCTCGCGCACACACACACACACACACAACAGATTTAAATACAGACAAACAGGGCGTTCCACTGCAGCTCACCTCGTAGCCCAAAACTCTTTTCTTGCTGGCGTTCCACGGCAGCGCTTTCCACGAAACTTCGATCTCAGATGCAGAGAGGGTCTTGGCACGAACCCTGGTGGGCGCACGGCCAGGCTCTGGAGTTAATGTACAAAGACGCAGAATGATTTCAGAGGCAACGTCTGAGCTTTGACGAGCCCTCAAAGCGGGAACATCAAAACTGTTTCAAAGTCACTTCATTCATCTCGACAACAGAGGGAGGGAAGTGAAGGGAAACAACGTCTGAGAGGTCTAATAGAAGAGTGCTGGCTGCAAGATGACTGCTACCACTGAATGAATGGATCTTAGCCTCATGGCTCATGCCTGCATACAATCGGTACATGGAGAGGTACTTCATAACATGTTGTGCATGACATGAAAGCACACTTACCATCTTCGGCTGAGTAAATAGTAGTAATGGATCCAAAGGGCCCCTCTCCCTCATTGTTGTAAACCCAAACTTTTACGTGGAAAGGGGAGAACGGCTGGATGCTCTCATTTTTAAAGACGTATCTGGAGGCCTCAGCAGAGGGTACAGCAGCCTGCATCCACCCTGTGGCACCGTGAGGTCGAAATGCCACGACGTATCCAAACCCCGGTCCATTCTGCAGCTCCTCTGGGACAGGCTACAACACAGTAAGGCAATTGTTTTTTTGTTTTTTTTTCCATTGAGCACAGCTCGGACACAAAACTAATTTTGAAGAAAAAAGTTTTAATTAGGGCTGTCACTTTTTTATCAGCTTGGCCTTAGATCACAATGAAACAAAAACCTCTTGGTCCATGAGACAAAATAAGACAGTGCTGTTTTGTTGTGAAAATGGAGGACACAAGCTAAATCCGTCCTCCTGAGTGGACAATCATGGCCTAAAAGCATCTGAAGAGTGGTGTGTGGAGGTAGTTCACGTTCTACACCATAGATGGCAAAGTAGTGAACTCACCCGACTGAGTCCGCACAGGAGGAGGCGTCATAGACGTGTGTTGTTCAAGTACGAGTGTTCAAGCGCACGTAGCGAATAGTAAGCAATACTAGAAAATTCTGCGGCAAAATTTGGAGCTTGCCTGTTGTTATTGCTGCCGATGTTGTCAGGTGCAGGACTTGTAAAGGAGTGACTGGGCTAGTAAAGGAGTAACATTTGGGTGGATTGAACCTTTAAAAGTTGAAGTATTTTGGCGGAATCACCCTTTAAAAGAGACTGCCTCAAGAGACGTCTCCCATTCATGTGTATGTGGCCATGACATCACTCACTCGCTTACTCAGATATTCATTTAATCACTGTGCTGTGCCTAAACCTCCATGTCTTTACTTCCTTATCAGGCTGACACACCTGCAGCAGATCCAGAATCGCTACCGCCCAATTACCAGCCTGCTATAGAAGCCAGCAAGTTCAGCTGCTCATGAAACTGAGACCCAGCAACACCTCGATCCAACAGTATGATTTGTTAAATACCGTTTCCTTTCAGTAATCATACTATACTATGACTTTTTTGTCTAATTTTGGACGACATACTATACTATGACTTTTTTGTCTAATTTTGGACGACATACTATACTATGATGTTTTTTGGTGATTTTGGACCACATACTATACTATGACGTTTTTGGTGATTTTGGACGACATACTATACAATGACTTTTTGAGTGATTTTGGACATACTATACTACTGTTTTGAGTGATTTTGGGCGACACTAGTATACTATGACTTTCTTAGTGATTTTGGACGACATACTATACTATGGCGTTTTGAGTGAATTTGGGCGACATACTATACTATGACTTTTGTCTAATTTTGGACGACATGCTATACTATGAGGTTTTGGTGATTTTTGGACGACATACTATACAATTACTTTTTGAGTGATTTTGGGCCGACATACTATACTATGACTTTTTGAGTGATTTTTGGGCGACATACTATAGTATGAGTTTTTTGTCTAATTTTGGGCGACATACTATACTATATGGCGTTTTGGTGATTTTGGACGACATACTATACTATGACTTTTTGTCTAATTTTGGACGACATACTATACTATGACGTTTTTGAGTGATTTTGGACGACATACTATACTATGACTTTTTTGTCTAATTTTGGACGACATGCTATACTATGATGTTTTTACAAAAATATATTTAGTTTAGAAAATATGACTGAATTGCATTTTGTAGATGACTGTCTCATCTCGTTTCTTTACATTTGCGTTTAAATTAACAATGGAGTAGGGGGATTAGCTCAAATGGTAGAGCGCTCGCTTAGCATGCGAGAGGTAGCGGGATCGATGCCCGCATCCTCCACTTGTGTTGAGCCACTTTACTCTAAGGATTATACTGCAGGATCTACTCCGATTTTGGACGACATACTATACTATGACCTTTTTGAGTGATTTTGGACGACATACTATACTATGACGTTTTTGAGTGATTTTGGACGACATACTATACTATGGCGTTTTTGAGTGATTTTGGATGACATGC